>NC_133763.1:27017558-27621308 GCF_036562045.2 Rhinolophus sinicus
CCTTCTGTTCTCTCCTCTCTCACTAGATCATGACCAGAATCGTTTAGGGGGCTGACTCATCTGCTTCAATGTCTGGCAGTCATCCATCCTGGCTGGGCTCTACTTGGTAATGATTTCCATCCATGAAATCTAGCTGTCCTGACTTATGCCGACTTGAGTCCCCTCACTCCTGCTGCTGCTCTCACTGTACTGGCTGACCCAGGGATTTGGTGCTGTTTAGAGAATCCTGCCACCTGCTTCAGGCTAGAACTTCCCTGTCAGCTGTTTGCTCCATCTGCTTAGAAACTCTATGTCTGTTCCCAATGGAATTTTTTCCCCGTTACAGTGTATAATCTCTTACGTCAAGGCTGTGGCACATACCCAAATTCAAAACCACGTGGTATTTAATGTTCTGTGAAAATAAAATGAAATGTAGAGCTTTTAGAGTTTTATGACATAACCTTCTTTTGCATGTCACAATCCTCAGAGCTTCCAAAACAGGGTCTGGGCTATCCTGAGTTCACTCAGAAGTTGCCCACGAGAAATCCAAGTCTCTGATGGAGGAAGGGAAACCTGGTTTGATGCTCTGTAGAAAAAGGAAAGGAAAGGGCTAGAAGGATGATGCTATGGCATATGGAGGTATAAAGAACAAAAGTGAGAAGGAAGAGATATAGTTAAGTGAAAGGGATTAAACATGGCAGATATCATTATTTTAAAGTAAAATTCATAAATTTCAGGAGATTTCCCATTGCCAATGTAATTGAGAGCAGAAATGTGATAAAACTTTGAATTAGCTGGTATAATAATGCTAAATGATACTTCTATACTGTAGTTAAAAAATATAATCAGTAACAATAGTCTTTGGTATTCTTTAATAAAGACTAAACACAATTTCATTATAATTCCATGGACACGGAGACTAGTAGAAGACTTTCAGTCATCCACCTATGCATGTTTGGACATTCCCAGTCGCTCCCTTCTTTGTCAGGATCATAACAGAGCATCATAACAGAGACATAACAGAGCATCATAACTCTGTCAGGATCATAACAGAGACACAGTTTTAAGGAAATCACAGAGATTTCCCCTATCTGTTAAATGAGAAGAATGTTTCTCAGGAGAGAGAGTATCTGCCAACACTTGCAGTCATCCCCCTATGCATGTTTGGACATTCCCAGTTGCTCCCTTCTTTGTCAGGATCATAACAGAAGCATCATAACAGAGACACAGCTTTAAGGAAATCACAGAGATTTTCCCTATCTGTTAAATGAGAAGAATGTTTCTCAGGAGTGAGAGCATCTACTGACACTTTTTCACATTAACACTGAGCAGAGAGTCACCCCACCACCTAGCTTTTTAAGGGCTTACAAATGCACAATTTAATCAATCACAAGAACAAAGAGAACATGATTGGTTTGCCTCACCCTGTGCAGTGAGTCCTGACACTCACTTAGCATGTGAATGTGTCACCATGTCCAGGCCACACACAGAAACAACTAATGACTGGCTAATTTGCCACTGTTGTGTGTGCCTGGCAAGCTTTCACCTGGATGAAAGAATGCTCTAGAAAGTATACAAGAAAACAATAGCTGGAAAAATCATTGAAATATAATATCAATCCCAAAATAGTCATAATTTATTTTTTGAACCTTATAAATGGTTAAAGAAATGGAATCTACCTTTGGGAAATAATGTTTCTTTACGTCTCATCATGTCCCATTTTCCCCCAAAGATAAAAACAAACGGCACTCTTCATCAGCTTTGGGCAGCTCTGGAGCTCCCTTCTCCAAGCTGTTGAGGTAGACTAGCTGTCCCCAGCTTGTGATGGGGTTGCTACTCCTCTTCAGAAAGGAAGCAGGGAAACAAGGAAGGGGTCAGGGTCAGAAAGCAAGGGCAGCACATAAGAACTAAGACATGGCTACCTCAAAAGTGGTGGTGTGGCTTCCGGGAGGCTTCCACTCCCTCAATTGCATTGATGAGTCTCCTTTGCACAATGTTCGTCCCATCCTCGCCTGTTGGCCAGAGCCCCACTGTTTGGATATGCCCAGGCTGCTGACCTCTCACTGAGGTCAGCTGTTTATTGTTGGTGAGCATACTAAAACTTTCACAGCTTTAATAAATCATTGTGACTTCCTGCTCTTAGGTCTCCCTAATACTCCTCTGCATTTAAGAAATGTATAACTGAGTTCATTAAAAATGAGTTAACCCACTCTTTCTTTTGTGTATTCATTCAACAAGCATTTATTGATTTCCTGTCACTTGCCATTCACTCTACCAGGTGCTGGCACAAACACAACACACTAAAATACATAGCCTGGGCTCTTGCAATTAAGCAGGAGGAAAAATAATCACTTCTTCATGACCCACATAATCATTTGCTTACAACTATGATAAAAGTTTTGAAAATAAATAAATGAAGGATGTTATTAGAATATAAACAAGAGGGTCCAAACTTGGCATGAGGAGGTCTATGAAAGCTTCCCTGGACAGTGACATTTAAACTAAGATTCAGGATAAGGAAGAGCCCTCCAGACCAAGAAATGGTGGCTGGAGGCCGAGGGTGAGGTGGTAAAAGAGAAAACTTTCCAAGAGGACAGCAAAACATTGTGAAGACCCAGAGATAGGCCTGGAAACAAGCCCAGAACAAAGGCCAATGTGACTGGCAGGGCCACCAGGCAGCATCAGTCAGGGGCTTTGCACAACCCCCACTGTCTACACTTGGAACGGTGTCCTGCACAACCTCATGCAGCAGATTGGAGTGCAGGAAGAGTGGAATGAACAAGAGGGCAAAGACCAGATCATGGAGGACCTTTGTGTCCCTTAGGAATATGTTTAACTGCAAGAGAGAGCATGTCAGGAAAAGGTGGCCTATACAAATATTAACTTGTTTCTCACATAAAAATGGCTGGTGTTAGGCTATCCAGGGCTATCTCAACGATTCCCACACCCTATCAGTAGCACACTGACCATTTTTTCTGTGGAATCATAACTGCTTCTGTACCTCTAGGCACCACTTCTTTGTCCCAGGCAAGTAAAGGGGCTAAGGGAAATGGGGAAAGGGTTGTGGGCCATTCAGCACACTCTGCCCGTTTTTCCTCAGGAAACCACACGTGTTCCCAAGTCCTTTACTCAAGGAATGTATCTAAGGTATGTGGGTAGAGTTGAGTCCACCAATCTGCAATGTCTGCCACAACCTCATTTGGCTGTGCTAAGGATTTGAGATTTTAAAATTTGAAGATCTCAAATCATTGTTCAGTAACTACACTCTCAAACAAATCATGTTAGTGCTATATTTTTAATAAATGTATAAGCTTCCTGGAAAGGATTAGCATAGTATTGGCCTCTAGATTCTTTTACGTTGGTACAAAAGTAATTGCAGTTTAAAAGGTTAAAAATAATTGCAAAAACTGCAATTACATTTGCACCAACCTAATAATTTCACTCTGATTCATTTATACTCCTTGAGGATACACAGGAAGGGCTCAAGTATCCTTCATCTTTTCAACCCCAGCCCTAGCACATACTCTGCCTAACACTCAGTAAATATGTATTCATGCACAGAACAAATATACTCAACCCTTTCAAACTAGCAGCTGACTGGTTAGAATTTCTCCTTGCACCATCTCTATGAAAATGGTTACTAGAGAAGGAAGAAACTTTCTCTTACAATTTTGACTAACAGAGTATGAATGAAGAACACTATATATATTCTCTTAGAATAGAGTTAAAGGGAAACACAAGCCACATTCCAACAAAAACTGCCAATCTCACTTTTGTCTGGTGAACAGGGTAACATTATGGACTTGCCATAATTATCTTTCTTCTTTTCCACAAATAGAAAAATTTAAATTTACTCCAAGAGGGATATGTATTGTTATATACCATGAAAAATTACATTGTTATAAAAATAGAGGATATAATATCCTCACCTTCCCCACCGACTCTTCACCCCTGATGGTCCTGATGAGTTTTCTCTGAATGACCACAAATCTCAATTTCTACCTGTAAACTTTCAGAGAAATGATGGATAGCTCTACATAGCCATAAACCATAAGCTTGCACAAAAGAACAAATGAAACTAGCTGAGTGGGAAGTATATTTTTCTTTTTAATAGTCTGCTGTAAAATGGAAGTATTATGTGTCCTGAGAAAATATGAAATCATGCCAGAGCAATGCAGTAGAAAGTCTCTAAACTGACCAATATACTTTACCATTCCCTCGCTGATTTTTCTGTTTCCAATAAGATAACAATTAAATGCATGGTTAACAGAGGGTAAGGGGGGAGAGGTGTGGTAGATAAGGGTAATAGGGAACAAATATATGGTGATGGAAGGAGAACTGACTCTGGGTGGTGAACACACAATGTGATTTATAGATGATGTAATACAGAATTGTACACCTGAAATCTATGTAACTTTACTAACAATCATCACCCCAATAAACTTTAATTAAAAAAAATAAAAATAAACTCATGGTTAAGCTGAAAAGGTAAAGAATATGCAAGCAATACTTAAATTAAAATTATAAGTCTACAGAAAGCTGGAGTAAAATCAGGTAAAACCACCCATGAATTAGATAACAATGCTTAAACATCAAGATCAGTACTATCATCAAAGGAAAGACATAAAATAGGGGAAAGACAAACCAGTTTTTTGCACATCTTAAAGTGATAAGCATAGTACCAATGACAACAATGGCTGCCACAAATCTCTTTTAGCTCTCACAACAGTGTTATCATGCATTCTAGTCTATAGAATCAGGTAACTTGCACTAGTTTATTCTGTTGGTAAACGGGGAAGACGGTTTTTGAACATAGTGTTTCAACTCCGACACAAGTGCTGTACCATGACTTAATATCACCTCTTCTCTTCAAAATATAAATGTTTCTCCTCGTATTTGAATAATAATAGATGGCAATATTGTGACAATTCTATAAAAAAGAAGTTTGACTGTCTTTAATGAAAGTAAGAATGTCATTACCATCATACAGTGTGCCATATTTATGAAGTTATTAATGACGTTTTAGAACAGTTACCTAAACTTGCAATGATATCATGTCTCAACATTCTCTTTGATGTCTGTTCTTTTGTTGATTAAAATACAAAAGTAGAGTCAAGTTTCAATTTTTCATCAAGCCACGCCTATCCAAACTTACCATGGACAGGCGATCTATTGCAAGAATCTAGTCCATTTTAGTTTGCACAAAGGAGTAATTATAAAGTCTGGAAAGATGAATTGTTTGATTTAAAAACCCATAAAACTTAGTTAGAAGGATAAAAATGTGTGTGTGTGTGTGTGTGTGTGTGTGTGTGTGTGTGTGTTGACGGATGGGTTTTGGGAGTTGGGCTGGATTAATTTCAATTAAAATATGGCCTAAATACCTCTTTTTCTAGAGAGACTCTAAAAATAAATCAGTCCTGAAATCTATTTTCATTTATCTCTTGCCCGGTAACAATATTCAACACCTTTTGAGTAAAGACGCCACATTTTTTTGAAGTCTGCTCTCTTTAAAAGTCAGTCTTTATACTGTCAGTGCCAGCAGTCAATTTGGCTTACATAATATAGACCTCGTGTGGCCTGGACCTTAAATTCTGGTAGACACCTATAGAATTCAAAGAATTCTCCCATATGTGTGCTAGTGTGTGTGTATACATACCATATTCACATATGCAAATGTGCTATTTCCACAGGATTGAAGTAGTAGAAGTAAGAACTAAGTTCAATATTCATGCCTCACTTTATAAAAAATGGATTTATCCCCGGAGATATATATATATACAGAGAGAGAAAAAAAATGGCTTCAGTTATCTTGAAGAAGAAAAAAACATCCTGTGTGATTATTAGCAATACTGTGGTGAAACTGAAAACAAACATCAAAATATATTTCACTACTGCTCATTATTGTCTATATCTAATCATGTGAACAACAATGCAAATTGCTGAAAAATTTATAAAACATTTTTCATGCATTGTCCCATTTGATAACATCTGAACAACTCAAAAATTGTGATGTAAGCAGGATGGTTTTCACCATCTACTTTTCAGGGTTGAGACCCTGAGGCTCAGGAAAGTGCATTAACTTGCCCCAAGCTCTTCAGTGCTCCCTCCACTGTACCACACCACACAAAAATAGAAATATATTATTCTATGAAATGAAAAGTTCCCAACAGTTTTACTACCTGCTTCTATGCAGTACAAATGAGAATGTATTCCAGCTGGTACTATTAAAGACAATGAAAGAGTTTAAATAATGTGGCTCAGTTAAATCCCAGACATTTGCCACCAGGAATCATAATTTGACAGATTTTATAACTAATGAAAATAAGGAATGATGGAATGTTTAAATCAAAGACAGGCTAGTCACTGACAAAAAAGCTTGAGACCAAATTAATTTTATCCAACAGTTCAGGTTCATTTTATTGCAATCAACAAATGTCTTCTGCTTGAATTGTGTTTCTGTGGCTTGAATTCAAACTCAAATTTGGATTTTAAATCTCTCCAACTATATCTGAGGTCTGGATTTTATTCCAAATTACATGAATTCTCTCTATTTGTATACACATTTGTCTCCCATTTCCTTCTGTTCTGCCTCTTTCTCATCATCCTTATTCTTCATTCTTCTTCTTCATTTTTTTTTATAATTATAGTTTATTGGGGTGACAATTGTTAGTAAAGTTACATAGATTTCAGGTGTACAATTCTGTATTACATCATCTATAAATCCCATTTTGTGTTCACCACCCAGAGTCAGTTCTCCTTCCATCACCATATATTTGATCCCTTTTACCCTCATCTCCCACCTCCCACCCCTCTTACCCTCTGGTAACCACTAAACTATTGTCTGTGTCTGTGAGTTTTTGTTTCTCATTTGTCTTGTTCTTTTGTTATAGCAGTGGCGAATTGGCTAACTGGTTACAGCTGATAGCCAAAAAGTCACAGCTGATGGTCATCTACTACCCGAGCCAGCACCTTTCTACGTGAGGCCGAGAGCCTGGAAACTGCTCTCTGGGACTCTGTCCCCACAGATCCCCATAAAAAATTCAACTGGTCTTTGACAAACGAGTAAAGGCAATTTAATAAAAAAGAAAGTCTTTCAACACATGGTGCTGGGATGACTGAACATACACATCCAAAAAAAAAAAAAAAAAGACTCTAGACCTAGGCCTTATACCCATCAAAAAAATTAATTTAAAATGGATCACATACTTAAATGAAACTCAAAATTATAAAACACATAGAAGAAAATGTAAGAGAAGACCTAGATGACCTTGAGTTCGGTGATGACTTTTTAAATACAGCACCAAAGAAAGGTATGATCCATGAAAGAAACCATTAATAAGCTGGACTTCATTAAAATGAAAATCTTCTGCTCTGTGAAAGACACTGTCTAGAGAATGAAAAGACAAGCCACAGACTGGGATATTTACAAATCACATATCTGGTTATAGAACTGTTATTCAAAATATACAAAGAAACTTTAAAGCTGAAAGATAAGAAACAAACAATCCCATTCAAAATGGGCCAGAGGTGGGATGGAGCTGAAAAGAAGCAGAGGTTTTGTATGTTATGGAAGTTTACTTGGTGTTAATTAAAATTACAGTGTTATAAATTTAAGATGTTAAATGAGAAACAGAAACTCATAGACACAGACAATAGTTTAGTGGTTGCCAGAGGGTAAGGGGGGCGGGGGGTGGGGGGTGGGAGATGAGGGTAAGGGGGATCGAATATATGGTGATGGAAGGAGAACTGACTCTGGGTGATGAACACACAATGGGATTTATAGATGATGTAATACAGAATTGTACACCTGAAATCTATGTAATTTTACTAACAATTGTCACCCCAATAAATTTAATAAAATAAAATTTAAAAAAAATTTAAGATGTTAAATGTAATCCTGTGGTAATCACAAGAAAATAGCTTTAGGATATACACAAAAGAAAATTAGAAAGTAATTAAAATATTTCATTAAGAAAAATCAACTATATATAAAAGAAAACAGTAATGCAGTAAATGAGCAACAAAAGCGCTATAGGTCAATCTCAACCACTGGCATGCTAAAAGCAATCTAGGCTCAACTCTGAGAGGAGAATACACACAACACACAAAAGGGACACCCCTGGAACATACGCACAGGAGATCAGGGAGACTGTGCCATTGGACCACACAGGACACATACTACATAAGGTCACCCAGCAAAGACTGACATAAGAAATCTACCTAATACACAAAAGCAAACACAGAAAAGCAGCCAGAATGAGGAAATAAAGAAACGTCTCAAATGAAAGAGCAGGAGAAACCTCTAGAAATAGAACTAAATAAAATGGAGGCAACCAACCTACCACAGAGTATAAAACATTGGTTATAAGAATGCTTAAGGAGAAAAGATCCAAAATGGCAGATAAAGTAAACACTATGCCTATTGCATCTCAGGATCACATGGAAATTACAAATAAATTATAAAACAATCAACCTCAAGAATCATCTGAAGACTAGCTGAACAGAACACCTATAACTAAGGATATAGAGAGGTCACATCGAGAGATGTGAAATGGGCTGACCCTAAACCCACAGATAGTGGTTGAACACCAGGAGAGACACCTCAGTGGTGGGGAACCTCTCAAAGGGGGAGGAGTCCCAACCCCACACCAGTCTCCCCAAACCAGGGGTCCTATGCCAGGAAGAGTTCCCATGTTTGGCAGTGAAGATCAGTGAGACTCTGCCAACTCTGGTGAGACAGAAGGCAGCTGGAAACCCAGGTACCCTCTTGTGGAACCCACACACAGAGTCTCTTGCTTGTAGACACTCACCTGATCTCTGGTGCAGAGGAAGCAGCTTGGGAGGCCTAGGAATGTGCGCGGAAACACTGAGTTGTGTGCGTGGAAACATTGTTGTCCTGTGTGGAGCCTGACATGTGTGTTGCCTATAGGAAGACACCATGTTTTGAGTATTGAGCTCTCCCTCAAGGGGCCAAGTCTGGGACCACATTGGTAGGGTCAAATTCGCATGTGCACACTGTCTTGGAGATGCTCTGTGTCCCTGCCCCTGCATAGTTGGTGCTACGTTGCACAGGGCACTTTTGACTGCTGAGCTACCGGCCCCACCCCACTGATTGCAGAGGCCTTTTTGCAGTGGTGGATGGCCCCCCGGCACCCGGGAAAAGTTTGCTGGTGGTCAGTAACCCAAGACCTGCACCTCAGCATCTTTTGTGCAACTCTCTAGAACCTGTGGGCCTAGGGCAGGCAGTAGCTGGCCACAGTGTTCTCAGGGCTTTTATGCAGGGTGGTGGTGGGTGTGGCACCAGTGCAGGAGCCAAGACTGTGTTGACTTTGTAGAAACCATCAGCCACAACACTTAGCTCTCAGGAACCCCACCCCTACCATCTAGAGCTGCATTGCCAGGGGGCTCCGGGTATCTGGGTGGCCAGCCCTGCCCCATAAGCCAAGGAAGACTTCTGCAGCACCAGAGTGCCCATGACAGCCTGGGGAGCTTTTCATGGTAGATGGTGACCCAAAACTTGTGCCGCAGCAACTCTTGGGCAGCTCTGGGGGATTTGCAAGCCCAAAGCAAACACTGGCTGACTGCAGTGTTCTAAGGGCATTACATGAAGTGGTCACAGGCCAGGCATTGCCCTAAGGTGAGCAGTGGCTGATTGCGGTGTTCTCGGGACACTGTGTGAAGTGGTCACAGGCTGGGCACTTGTGTAAGTACCAAATCTTCATTAACTTTGTAAAAACAGCTAGCTGCTTCTTGTAAGTCCCTGGGACTCTGCCTGGCCCAGCTAGTGCTGCGTCGCTGAAGGTACTCTGAACAGCGGGTCAACCAGTCTGACCCATGTACCTAAGGAGGATCTTTCAATGACTCAGCCTTATAGGCCACTGGCAGGTGGCCATAGGTGTAAAGGGTCCTGAACATTTTGCTAAGATGCTTCAAGCCTACTACTGGTGGTAGCTGACCTTGGTTTACAGCAAGGCCATCTCCACGTGCCTCCAGGTCTAGCATAGGCAGCAGAGAATCATGTATAGCATTGTGGCTCCTACTAGATAACCATTGGCTGGTAACAGGCAAGGCTGAAATTGGTCTGCACACGAGATCCTTCCAAGAGACACCAGAAGCAACACACCCAGAGGCCAGCTTCAGACCACACTAGAGCACTACCTGATTAGCCCCAGAAGCAGGACAACCAAAGGGGCATCTCAATGGGCACAAGTGCCCATGGGGGCAAACCTCCTCTGAGAGGTCAGGCCCCATAGAGCAGCTCATACACTGGGTGTAGCCAACTGTCAGTTAGTCAGCCTAAGACTCAATTTTACCCAATGATGCCCCAAAAAGCAATCAAGGCTAAACTACAACAGAACACAAACAACACACTCAAAAGGCACTCCTGGAAGACAAGCACAGGAGATGAGGGAGACTGCACCATTGGACCACACAGGATACATACTACATAAAGCCATCCAGCAAAGACAGAAACATAGGAGATATACCTAATACATAGAGGCAAACACAGAGAGGCAACCGAAATGAGGAAACAAAAGTCATGTCCCAAATAAAAGAACAGGAGAAACCTCCAGAAACAGAACTAAATTAATGGAGGCAACCAACATACCAGAGGCAGAGGATAAAACATTGGTCATAAGAATAGTTAAGGAACATAGTGAGAATTTCAAAAAAGAGATAGCTAGCATAAAGAAGAACTTATAAACCATAAATAAGAATCAGTCAGAAATAAAGAATACAGTAGCTGAAATGCAGAATATAGTAGAAGGAGTAAACAGCAGATTAGATGAAGGAAAGGATCAAATCAGGGATATAGAGGAAACTAAGGTGGTAGAAAACACCCAATCAAAACAACAAAATGAAAGAATAAAAAACAATGAAGATAGTTTAAGGGCCCTATGGGACAGCATCAAGAATAATAACTTGTGCATCATAGGAGTACCAGGAAGAGAAGACAGGAGCAAGGCACTGAGAACTTATTTGAAGAAATAATGACCGAAAACTTTCCTAACCTAGTGAGGGATATAGACAGACAAGCCCAGGAAGAGCAGAGTCCCAAACAAGATGAACTCAAAGAGGCCCACACCAAGACACATCATAATCAAAATAGCTAAGGTTAAAGACAAAGAGAGAATTCTAAAAGCAGCAAGAGCAAGACAACTAGTTCCTTACAAGGTAGTTTCCATAAGACTCTCAGATGGTTTCTCAACAGAAATTTTGTAGGCCAGAAGGGAGCAGCAGGGAGTATTCAAAGTGATAAAAAAAAACCAAGGGCCTACAATCAAGACTACTCTACTCAGCAAGGCTATCATTTAAAATTGAAGGAGAGATAAAGAGCTTCTCAGACAAGAAAAAGCTAAAGGAATTCATTACCACCAAGCCAGTATTAAAAGAAATGTTAAAAGGACTTCTTTAAGCAGAAGAAAGGAGAAAACAAACAAAGATAAAAAATTTGAATAATAAAATGGCCATAACTGTATACTACTATCTATAATCACTTTAAATGTAAATGGATTAAACGCTCCAATCAAAAGACATAGGGTAGCTGAATGGATAAGAAAATAAGACCAATGTACATATATGCTGTCCACAAGAGACCCACCTCATATTGCAAGACATATACAGACTGAAAGTAAAGGGATGGAAAAAGATATTTCATGCAAATGGAAACAAGAAAAAAGCTATGGTAGCAATACTTATATCAGACAAAATAGACTTTAAACAAAGACTACAATAAGAGAAAAGGAGGGAATTACATAATAATAAAGGGATCAATCCAATAGGAGGACATCACCACAGTAAACATTTATACACCCAACATAGGAGCATCTAAATATATAGAGCAGATATTGACCAACATAAAGGCTGAGATCAACAATAACACAATCATAGTAGGGGACTTAACACCACACTGACATCAATGGACAGACACATAGATCAATGGAACAGGATACAGAGCTCAGAAATAAATCCATTCGCGTAAGGTCATTTAATCCATGACAAAGGGAGCCAGAATTTACATTAGGGTAAAGACAGACTATTCAATAAATGGTGCTGGGGGAAAAAGGGACAGATATATGCAAAAAGTGAGACTGAACCACCTTCTTACACCATATACAAGAATAAACTCAAAATGGATTAAAGACTTAAATGTAAGACCAAAGCCATAAAACTCTTAGAAGAAAATATAGGAAGTAAACTCTCAGACATTACCCTTCATAATATTTTTACTGATATATCTTCTTGGGCAAGGGAAACAAACAAAAAAGAATAAACAAATGGGATTACATCAAACTACAAAGTTTTTTCACAGCAAAAGAAACAATCAACAAAACAAAAAGACATCTTACTGAATCGGAGAACATATTTGCCAATATCTGATAAGAGTTAATATCCAAAATTTATTTAAAAGAACTTATACAAAAAGAACAAACTATCCAATTTAAAAATGGGCAGAGGACCTGAACAGACATTTCTCCAATGAGGACATACGGATGGCCAATAGACATATGAAAAGATACTCAATGTCACTAATCATCAGAGAAATGCAAATAAAAACCACATTGAGATACCACTTCACTCCTGTCAGAATGACTATCAGACTATCATCAGTAAATCAACTGATGGTGAGGATGTGGAGAAAAGGGAATACACACACACACACACACACACACACACACACCACCACTATATATATATATATATATACATATATACATACATACATACATACATACATATGTATGTATGTATAGTCATAGGATATAAAGTACAGCATAAAGAATATAATCAATGGTATTGTAATAGCTATTTACAATATCAGATGGATAGTAAGTAGACTTGTTAAGGTTATGACTTTTGTGAGATTTGTAAACATCTAATCATTATGTTGTTTTGCACACCTGCAACTAATAAAAAGTAATAAAAAGAAGCTTAAAAAAAGAAAATGAAAGGATCAGGAAAGAATCTATGTGAAGAGCAACTAAATACAGCAGGAGTGGCTATGCTTATATAAGACAAAATAGACTTACAGTGAAAAAAAGAGAAAAGAAGGACATTACGTATTATTAAAAGGTTAAATACTGCAAGAAGATATAACCATTACAAACACATATGTACCTAATGACAGACCATCAAAATATATGAAGCAAAAACTGACAGACTTAAAGGGGAAATAGACAGTTGTACAGAAATAATTGGAGATTTCAATACCCCACTCACAATAATGGATAGAAGAACCAGACAGAAGATGACTAAGGAAATAAAAGACTTAAACCATTTTGATATAAAAGATACATACAGAACCCTACAAGCAATAACAACATTTTTCTCAAGTGCACATTGAACATTTTCCAGGATAGACCACATGTTAGGCCACAGATTAAGTTTCAATAGATTTAAAAAGATAGATATCAAAGTACCTCCTCTGATTACAATAGTATGAAGTTAGAAATTGATAACAAGTGAAAACTATAAAAACCACAAAATTGTGAGACTCAAACAACATACTTTTAAACAAATGATTGAAGAAATCAAAAGGGAAATTATAAAATACATAGAATTAAAAATTAAAATACAAAATACAAAAACCATAAAACAAAAAGTTTTGTTTTCTGCTTATCATTCATCAGCATTTCCCCCCTGATGTCTAGCAGATCTTTTTTGTTCTGTTTGATTCTTTAGGACAGCTTTGTAATAGAGTACGTGCACAAGAACATGGCTTTGAAGTGTGACCCTAGAGTTCATAACTGCTGACCTTGAGCAAGAGACCTGGCTTTTCTCCATCTTCTGCTCTGAAAAATGAGGATAGTGACACAAACCTATGAGTTTATTATATAATTAAAAGAAGTACAGTGTGACTCTGGTAGGCACCCAGTAAGTAGTAATTCATAAACCATTTTTTAATTGTTGTATTTAAGATATCTAACACTTTTGCTAAGTGTTTTGTTCCCCCGATGTTTACACATCTTTAAAACAAACAGCATATGTCTTATCATTTTTTTATATTTATTCTTGCTCATATCTCATCTTCTTATTTGTGGATGTGCACTTTTTTATATATAAACTACAATTAGGTCAATTAAACAACATGGGTAAATAGCACAGTGTTTAGTAAAAAACAAGTCAGAAACAAAATACTCATGTTGCAGGGCTTCATTCATATAAAATTCAAAAGCAAATTAGATGAAGTGGAGTGTTTAAAAGCATGCTTATGTTTGAAAATTATTCAAAGAGCAAGATAGGTTACCCTGACCACTCATAATGGAGCCTCCTTCAGGAGAGAGAGAGTCAGGATAAGGAGGGAACAGGGCTATTGGTGCTGCCAGATCTGGGTAGTAAATACAATGCAAGCATATTGTACTAACTCATTACACTATGCATTCATGGTTTATTTATATTTGCTTAGGTGTCCTGTGTTTCACAATAAGGGGTGTTTTTAAGGTTATTTAAATCTATTTTTATATATTATAAAATGTGTAAAGATGTGAACAATGAGTATATTTTTAATATAAGCTTAGAAAACTTCCATTAAGTTTGACTAATCTTTACCATAACTTTGAACTATGAAGGGCCAAATAATGATAAATCTCTTTACCTTACCCTGTGGTAGTCTTTATTGTTAGAGTTGGGGCTTCTCTTGCCTCAGTCTTCAAGTTCACAATTCCTATCTTTTCACACAGGTGTGACCCAGTGTCACAGAGAGGACATACATGTTCCTGGGAGGCTCTGCAGTGTTGTGTCAGAAAAACTCTTGAACCTCCCCATCATTGTTCTGTGTCTCTTCTCCGTTTCACTTCCAAACATCGCACATTCTTCTACCCGCACAAAAAGCAGCCATTTGGCCAAATAAAGCAATGCTGTATCTGACACAATTTTGGACAAGAGAAATAATCTACTGCATCTCATTAAACCCATGACATTTCTTTTCTACTCCCCTCATCTTTCAAAATTAATTTCATAGACGAATAAAGTCCTGTAGAGTCCAAGATATATTAGAATAATGAAAGAAATTAGTATGCACATTTTTCAAATAGTGCGTTGTAACCAGCAACCAAACAAAACAAATTTCTTACCATCTACTATAGCTACATTCTTAAAATTTAGAGAAATAAATTCTCTGTGCCAACAGGATGGAGTAGACCTATTTCTCTCTGTTGTCTCATACTAAATACAACTATAAATCCTGGATATTACCAAAGGAAAACAGTGAAAGGTAGTAAGAGAAAGAGAAACAAGTTTGGGAACCTGAAATTTGAAGAAAAGCTCCCCAGGAGGATAGTTACAGTCCCCTTCCTTACCAACAGAAGAAGGTGGCCCATGTCCCACGGCTTCTTAACCCTCATCCATTTCTCCCTAAAGGGAACAAAGTCCCTTGACAGCACGTGGCAGCACCATCTCAGCCAGGGGAAGCAGTTCCTTCCTGCAAAACCTGGGACACACTTCCTTAACCAGAGGTACTGGAGGGGAGGGTGGCAGTACTCTGGTAATGGGTACCATCACAACAAGTGCCAGGCCAGGGAAGCCTATTCACCTCAGCAAGCCTAAGACTCCCTCCCCATGAAAGACACAGAATGGGTCAGCATAATCAGCAAGAGGGTCTCCCACAGCAAGCCGGTCTCTTTGACCCACAGGCTGAGACTCACTTTCTCTACCAAGAGACACTCCACAGATGCACACTGATCTGACTTTTGTAATAGACATTTTTTTTTTTTTTTTTTTTTTTTAATTAAATTTATTGGGGTGACAATTGTTAGTAAAATTACATAGATTTCAGGTGTACAATTCTGTATTACATCATCTATAAATCCCATTGTGTGTTCACCACCCAGAGTCAGTTCTCTTTCCATCACCATATATTCGATCCCCCTTACCCTCATCTCCCACCCCCCACCCCCCGCCCCCGTTACCCTCTGGCAACCACTAAACTATTGTCTGTGTCTATGAGTTTCTGTTTCTCATTTGTTTGTCTTGTTCTTTTGTTGTTTTTGGTTTATATACCACATATCAGTGAAATCATGTGGTTCTTGACTCTTTCTGTCTGACTTATTTCACTTAGTATAATAATTTCAGTATCCATTTATGTTGTCACAAATGGCACTATTTAATCTTTTCTTATGGCAGAATAGTACTCTATTGTGTATATATACCACATCTTCTTTATCCAATCATCTATCAAAGGACACTTTGGTTGTTTCCATATTTGGCCACCATAAATAAAGCTGCAATGAACATCAGGACACAAATATCATTATAGATAAATGTTTCCAGATTTTTTGAGTATATACCCAGGACAGGGTTTGCTGGGTCATATGGTAATTGTATTCTTAATTTTTTGAGGAACCTCGAAACTGCCTTCCATAGTGGCTGCACCAATCTTCATCCCCACCAACAATGTATGAGGGTTCCTTTTACTCCACAGCCTCTCCAACACTTGCTCTTATTGGTCTTGTTGATGATAGCCATTCTAATCGGTGTGAGGTGATATCTCATTGTAGTTTTGATTTGCTTTTCTCTAATGATTAGTGATGTTGAGTATTTTTTAATAAGTCTATAGGGCATTTGTATGTCCTCTTTGGAGAAATGTTTTTTCAGGTCCTCTGTCCATTGTTTAATTGAATTTCTTGTTTTTCTGTTGTTGAGCTGTATGACTTCCTTATATATTTTGGATATTAGCCCCTTATTGTAGGCATTGTTTGCAAAATTCTTCTCCCATTCAACTGGTTGCCTCTTCATTTTCTTGGTGGATTCTTTTGCTGTGCAGAAGCTTTTTATTAGATATAGTCCCATTCGTTTGTTTTAGCTTTTACTTCCCTAGCCTTTGAAGTAAATTCATACAATCATCTTTGAACCCAAGTTCCATAAGTTTAGTACCTATGTTTTTGTCTATGTAGTTGATTCTTTCAGGTCTTATGTTTAGGTCTTTGATGCTTTTGGAGTAATTTGGTACATGGTGACAGATAGCAGTCTAGTTTTATTCTTTTGTATATGGCTTTCCAATTCTCCCAGCACCATTTATTGAAGAGGCTGTCTTTTCTCCATTGTATGGTTTTGGCTTCTTTGTCGAAAATTATCTTTCCATATTTACGTGGGTTTGTTATTGAGTTTTCAGTTTTATTCCATTGTTCTGAGTATCTGTTTTCCTGACAATACCATATTGTTTTGATTATTGTTGCTTTGTAGTATAAGCTGAAGTCAGGGAGTGTGATACCTCCAACATTATCCTTTTTTCTTAGCATTGCTTTTGCTATTTGGGGTCTTTTGTGGTTCCATGCAAATCTGATAATTTTTGTTATATTTCTTTAAAAAATGCCATTGGGATTTTAAAAAATGCCATGGGGATTGCACTAAATCTGTATATTACTTTGGGTAATATGGCCATTTTAACTATGATGATTCTTCCAATCTATTAACATGGAATGTCTTCCATTAATTTGCTACTTCTTCAGTTTCTTTTTAAAATGTTTTACAGTTTTACTAAGTTTTCAGTGAAGGTCTTTCACTTCCTTGGTTAAGTTTATGCTAAGAATTTTATTCTTTTTGTTGCAATTGCAAAAGGATTTGTTTTTTAATTTATTTTCCTGAAATTTCATTTTTTTGTGTATAAAATTGCTATAGACTTTTGTATGTTGATTTTGTAGCTAGCAACTTGACTATATTTGTTTATTGTTTCTAATAGCTTTTTGGTGGAGTCTTTAGGGTTTTCTATATAAAGCATCACGCCATCTGCAAAAAGTGACAATTTAACTTCTTCATTCCCAATTTGGATGCTTTCTATTTCTTTCTCTTGCCTGATTGCTCTGGCTAGTATTTCCAATACTATGTTGAAAAGCAGAGGTGATAGAGAACAGCCCTGTTGTGTTCCTGAATGTAGAGCAAAGGGCAGCAGTTTTTCACCATTAATTATGAGATTAGCTGAGGGTTTATCATATATGGCCTTTATTATGTTAAGGTACTTTCCTTCCATACTCATTTTATTAAGTGTTTTAATCATAAATGGATGTTGTATTTCTCAAATGTTTTTTCTGCATCTAATGATATAATCATATGGTTTTTGTCCTTTATTTTGTTTAGGTGGTATATCACATTGATTGATTTGAATATGTTGAACCATCCTTGTGCCCCTGGTATGAACCCTGCTTGGCCATGATGTATAATCTTTTTAATGCATCCTTGCATTCAATTTGCTAGAATTTTATTTAGGATTTTTGCATTTGTATTCATCAGCGATATTGGTCTGTGATTTTTTTGTGTTATGCTTACCAGGTTTTGGTATCAGGGTAATGTTGACCTCATAAATGATTTCGGGAGTACTGTCTCTTCTTCAATTTTTTGGAAGAGTTTGAGTACAGATATTAGACCCTCTTTGAATGTTTGGTAGAATTCAGTCGTGAAACCATCTGGTCCCAGAGTTTTGCTTTGGGATGGTTTCGAGTGACTGATTCAATTTCCGTACAGTTGATCGGTCTATTTAGATTTTCCAATTTTTCGTGATTCAACCTAGGAAGGTTATATGTTTTTAAAAACGTGTCCTTTTCTTCTAGCTTATTGAATTTGGTGATATACAGTCCTTCATAGTTCCTGGATGATCCTTTGTATTTCTTCCTGGATGATCCTTTATATTTCTGTGGCATCAGTGGTAATTTACCCTCTTTCATTTCTGATTTTATTTGTGTCCTTTCTCTTTTTATCTTAGTGAGTCTAGCCAAGGATTTGTCAATTCTATTAATTTTTTTCAAAGAACCAGTTCTTTTTTGCGTTAATTTTTTTCTGTGGTCTTTTTGTTCTCTATTTCATTTAGTTCTCCTCTGATTTTTATTATTTCCTTTCTTCTGGTGACTTTGGGTTTCATTTGTTGTTGTTGTTTTTTGTTTTTTTTTGTTTTTTTTTCTAGTTCTTTAAGGAGTAACATGAGATTATTTATCTGGGAATTTTCTTTTTTCTTAAGATAGGCCGAAAATGATATAAATTTCCCTCTTAAAACTGCTTTCGTTGCATCCTAGAAATTTGATAGGATGTAATTTTATTCTCACTTGTTTATATGTACTTTTGATCTCTCATCTTATTTGTTCTCTGACCCAGTCGTTTTTTAAAAAGTATGTTGTTTATATCTCCATATATTTATGGTTTTTCCTTCTTTCTTTTTGCAGTTGATATCCAATTTTAAAGCCTTGTGATCAGAGAATATGTTTGGTACAATTTCAACCTTCTTAAATTTGCTGAGGCTTCTTTTATCTCCCAATAGATGAGAATGTTCCATGCATACTAGTAAAGAATGTATAATCTGATGTTCTGGGATGAAGTGCTCTATAAATGTCAATTATGTCCATTTCGTCTAATGTGTCATTTAGGGCTGATATTTATTTATTTTCTATTTGGATGATCTATCCATAGCTGTCAATGATGTATTTAGGTCTCCTACTATAATTGTGTTTTGGTCAAAATTTCTCCCTTTAGTTCTGTTAATAGTTGCTTGGCATATTTTGATGCTCCCAGAATGGGGGCATAAATTTTAATGACTATTATGTCTTCTTGTTATAGTACCCTCTATCGTTATGAAATATCCATCTTTGTCTCTTGTCACCTTATTTATCCTGAAGTCTGTTTCATCTGATACCAGTATAGCTACACCTGATTTTCTCTGAATGCCATTTGCTTGGAGAGTCAATTTACCCCCTTTCTTTCGAGTCTATATTTGTCCTTGTAGCTGAGATGTGTCTCTTGGAGGTAGCATATGGTTGGGTTTAGTTTCTTGATCCAATCTGCTACTCTGTGCCTTTTTATTGGTGAGTTCAGTCCATTTACATTTAGGGTGACTATTGATATATGAGGATTTCCTATCATTCTGTCTCTGGTTTTCTGGCAGGACTGTGTCTCCATTGTTTTTTGCCTTTTTGTTGTTGTCCATTATTTCAGTGTGGAGGTATTCTATGATTTTTCCCTGTTTTTTTTCTTTTTTTATGTTATATATTTCAGTTGTGGATTTTTTTTTGAGTAGTTACTATTAAGTTTATGTTAAAAAAGTTTCATATTTGTAGTATTCTATTTTCTTCTACATCCCTTCTCCATTCGCCTGGGCTGGTTAAGACCCTTAGTGTCTCCCCTTTTATGTTTTTGTTGTCACAAATTATAAGTACTTATGGTATGAGTTGGTTTCTACGCTGCAGTAGCAAGTTGTCATTTTCGTCTCTTTTTTTAATTGTTTTGTTTTGTTTTTCCTCTTTATCCTTTCTGTTATGTTTAAGTGTATAGTGTCCTATTTTGTATAGGGGTTGCCATTTCCTGCTTTTGTCTGTCTGTTCATAATACTACTCATGGTTTTATATTCTTTTGTTTCTTTGTTTCAGATTGTGTAGCCGCCTTCCATATTTCTTGTAGTGCAGGTCGTGTGTTAGAAAATTCTCTCAGTTTCTGTATGTTTGGAAAGTCTATTTTCCTCCTTATATCTAAAGGATATCTTTGTTAGATATAGTATTCTTGTCTCATAAATTATCTGTTTCAATAATTTTAATACTTGATTCCACTCCCTTCTAGCTTGTAGAGTCTCTATTGAAAGATCTGATGATAATCTAAAGGGCTGTCGTTTTTATGTTACCGTCTTCTTTTCCCTGGCTGCCTTGAGGATTCTTTCTTTGTTGTTAATTTTTGATAGCTTCAATACAATGTGCCTTGGAGAAGGCCTTTTGGCATTGAGGTAATCAGATGTTCTATTTGCTTTTTGGATTCAAGGAGCCAGTTCTTTCCACAAGTTTGGGAAGTTCTCATCGACTGTTTGAAAATATTTTCTGATCCCTTCTCCCTTTTCTCTCCTTCTGGCATTCCCATTATTCTTATATTGTTCTTTCTGAAGGAGTCAGAAAGTTCTTATAGAGTGCTTTCATTTCTTTCAACACTCAAGTCTCTCTCTTCTTCGATGTGTCACTTCCACATTTCTGTCTTCGATGTCACTGAGTCTTTCCTCCATTTGATCAACTCCATTACCTAAGCTGGCTATTTCATTCTTCATTTCTTTACTGAATTTTTAATCTCCAGAAATTATATTTTATTCTTTTCTAAAATTTCATTTGCTTTGGTAAAATCTTCATATTGTTCTTTGATTGTGTTTCTGAGTTCATTGAACTGCCTGTCTGTGTTTACTGGAAATTTGTTGAGTTTTTTCAGAACTGTAATCTTGAATTGTCCATCATTTAAGTCACATATTTCCATGTCCTTAAACTCATTTTCTGGAAACTTTTCAATTTCTTTCTGCTGTCTTGTTACCTTGGTCATTCATGGCAATTAATGAATTATTATTTCTCTTCTTAGGCATCTACAGGAGTGGGTTCTGCAACAGGTTGATAGAAAGAGGTATTTCTTTTGCTTTCTAGGAGGTGTTGGTAGAATGCTTTATTTTATCTCTGGTTGCAGCCTTTTATTCTCTCTTATACTGTGGTGTTATACTTTCTCTGCACATTCCAACTTCTCATACAATGGGGGGCGGGTTCCCTGAAAGGTGAACTTGTTCTCTCTGAGCAGGTCACCTGGGTCTTAGGGCCCCACCTCCGTGGGGAATGTGGAAAGCTTCTGAAGTTCCAAAGCTCTTCCTGCACCAGTTTCAATGCCTGTGTGTTCAGCAGTTCTGTTTACTTCTGCAGGAATTCATCCAGATAGGTGGAGGCAGGGGTAGGGTGGGTTGTGAGAGGTGGCTCTGAGCAGTGGTGGTGACCAAAACACAACCAATCCTGCACCCAAGGCTCCTTTGCCTTCACTGGAACTAGTTGGGCCAAGAGTCCATGGCTGTAGGCCGCAGTTCTCAGAATTGCAAAAATGTTGTTCTTTTTATCTGAAAATTCTACCATTCTGTTTTTAGCACTGGGAAGGTAGGGGTAAGGCAAACCCTGGGAGGGTAGGGAGGGGTTGGCTACTCTCCATGCCTATGTCTTCTGCCCTCTGCTTGGTAGTAAGCGGTTAAATTGCCATTTTCATCCTTTTTCCGTCAGTCTTTGTTCCGAGGCCTATGCTGTGAGTGTTGGGTTCAGCCATGTTATATGCTGATCCATCGGGTGGGACTGTGAGCCATAAGTGGAGTGCTAGCAGTCCAAATTCTTCCCTCTCCCACAGCTGCAGTAGCTCCAGAATGCAGGGAGATCAAAGCTCTGGTCTGAATGCTGCTGCCCACGTGGCTAGCGTCTCCACCTTTCTTACTTCCCCCCTCCCCTGCTGGCCAGGTTTTCCCACCTTTAATTGATTTCATTTGTCCATCTCTAGTCTTGCCTGTCTGCTGCTCAGGGAGTCCTTTGTGAAATTATAGCTCTTCAATTTGTTGTAAATTCCAGGGGAGATGTCAAGAGGCTCACCTCATGCCTCCATTTCTATGATGTAATCCTTCAAATAGGTTTTCAATTACTTGCTTTCTCTCTTCTCCTTCTAGTACCCCTAAAATATGAATGTTGGTATGCTTGATATTGTCTCAGAGGTCCCTTAAATTCTCCTCAATTTTTTGGTTTCTTTTTTCTTTTTGCTGTTCTGGTTGGATGTTTTCTGCTACCTTATCTTCTACATTGCTGTTTGGATCCACTACTTCATCTAATCTACTGTTGATTACCTGTAATGTATTCTTATTTCCATTATTGTATCCTTTGTTTCTCACTGGTTCTTTTTCATGGTTTCCATCTCCATTTTTATGCTTCCTATCTCTTTGTTGAAGTTCTCTCTGAGATCATTGAGTATCCTTATAACCAGTGGTGGGAACTCTGCATCTGATAGGTTGCTTATCTCCATTTTGCTTAATTCTTTTCCTGGAGCTTTGTTCTGTTCTTTTATTTGGGACATGTTCTTTGTCTCTGTATTTTGGCTGCCTTCCTGTGTTTGTTTCTATGTATTAGGTAGGGCCGCTATGTGTTCTGGTCTTAGAAGAGTGGTCTTATTTAGTAGGTGTGCTGTGGGGTCCATTGGTGCAGTCTTTCTGGTCACCCAAGCCACGTACTCCAGGAGTGTCCCTTGCATGCATTGTGTGTGCTCTCCTGTTGTAATTGAGCCTTGGCTGATAATTGCACATCAATGGGAGGGACTGACCCTTGGCTCACTGGTTGTGAGTACTGGTCTTGATTACAGTGGAAGAGTTGTTATGCAGGGTCTGATCCTACAGAGCAGGATCTGCTTCAACAGGACTCTGGTGCCTGTTCAATCTGCCCCTTGGGTGTGTTGTACTTGGAGGCAGCTCGGTGATGCTCCAGCTTGTTTTGAATCTGTACACTGGTGGTGCCAACCCCAGGACAACCTTGGTGGGAATCTACTATAGGTCAAGTTCAACTACAGCCCATGCCCCACTCGGGGCCACCCAGCAGGAGCCACAAAGAAATCCACAGATGGCTGCCACCCATGCTGTGCTTGGAAGTGCCTTGAGAGACCAAGCCATGAACCAAGGCCGCTGCCACTAGTGTCACACTTAAGGCTGTTCAGTCAGAGGTACAAGACACACTCAAGCCAGATACGGCTTATCTGGTTTCCACGAACTTTTGAGAGATCCTAACAAAGTCTGTAGCTTGAGCTAAGGCAGACAGTTTACACAAAAAAGCCAATGGAAGTAGTTTAGGTGTTGCTGACTATTTGGTGGGGTGGGGTCTTGAATTGCAGGGCATGTTGAATGAACAGTGGAGACTCAGATATAGCGGCTGCCTCTGTCCACATAAGGGGAAAGGGGAAGGCCCAGCAAGAAAACTATGACCAACACCCCATCCAGGAGAAAGCCACCTCTCCACTCCCCATCCCAAGCCAGACACCTCAATTCCCCACCATATGTCCCTGCCACTACTCCAGGTGCTGCCCCAGTGCTGGAACTCAGAGTAGGTGATTCTGTTGGTGGGTATGTTTGCACACAGTCCCTTTAAGAGGAGTGCCTGGGACTGCAGCCACCCTCAGTCACACTCAGTCACAATCTCCACTGGTTTTCACAACCGGAAATTATGGGGACTTCTTTCCCCAGCACTGGGACCTCTTACTCCTCTGGGCAGGTGAGGGGGACCTCCACAGCCAAAATATCCCTCCCAATTTTAATGGTCACATGCAGGTGACCAGCCTGTTCCCTGTCTCTGCCCTTCCTACCAGTCTCAAGGTGGCTTCTTCTGTGAGTCTTTAGTTGAAAGGCTTCAGTTCAGCTTGATTTTAGGTGATTCTCAATAATAGTTGTTTTGTAGACTAGTTGTAATTTTGATGTGGTTGTAAGAGAAGGTATGCACAGTGTTTATCTGCTGTCTGTTTGATAGCATTTTACATATAGTAGAATTTTTTTTTTCAAATTTAGAGTCAAACCTCTCAAACCTTGTTGCTGTTTTATCAACTAAGTTTATGTAATATTTTAAGTCCTTTGTTGTCATTTCAGTATTCTTCACAGCATCTTTGCCAGTAGTTTCTATCTCAAGAAACCACTTTCTTTGCTCAACCATATGAAGCAACACATCATCAATTAAAGTTTTATCATGAGATTGTTGAATGTCAATAAAATCTTCAGGCTCCACTTCAAATTCTAGTTTTCTTTCTATTTCCACCACATCTTCTGTTACTTCCTTTACTGAAGTATTGAACTCCTCAAAGTCATCCATGATGGTTGAAATAAACTTGTTCCAAATTCCTGCTTATGTTGATATTTTGACCTCTTCCCATGAATCACAAATGTCCTTTTTTCAAAATTATTTATTTATTTGTATTTACTTTTTTCAGTTACAGTTGACTTTCAGTATGAATGTTTTTAATGACATCTAGTATATTGAATCATTTCCAAAAGGTTTTCAATTTACTTTGTCCAGATCCATCAGAACAATCACTATCTATGGCAGCTACAGCCTTGCAATAAGTATTTCTTAAATAATAAGACATGAAAGTCAAAATTACTCCTTGGTCCATGGTCTGCAGAAAGGATGTTTTATTAGTTGTCATGAAGAAAACAATCTCATTGCACATCTCCATCAGAGCTCTTGAGTGGCAAGGTGTATTGTCAATGAACAGTAATATTTGAAAGGAATTTTTTTTTTTTTTTCTGAGCAGCAGGTCTCAACAGTAGGCTTAAAATATTCAGTAACCATGTTATAAACAAATGTTCTGTCCTTCAGCTTTCTTGTTCCATTTATAGAGCACAGACAGAGTAGATTTAGCATAATTCTTAATGCATTGACTTCAGCTTAAGGTTCCCAGCTGCATTAATCCCTAACAAGAGAGTCAGCCTGTCCTTAGAAGCTTGAAAACAGGCATTCAATTCTCCTCTCTAGGTATGAAAGCCCTAGATAGCACCTTCTTCCAATAGAAGGATGCTTATCTATATTTAAAATCTATTGTTTAATGTAGCCACCTTCATCAATCATCTTAGCTAGATCTGGATAAGTTGTTGTAGTTTTTACATCATAAGTTGCTGCTTCATCTTGTACTTTCATATTACGGAGATGGCTTCTTTCCTTAAATCTCTTGAACCAGTCTCTGCTAGCTTCAAACTTTACTTATGCAGTTTCCTCATCTCTCTCAGCCTTCATAGAATTGAGAAGAGTTAGGGCCTTGCTCTTGATTAGGCTTTGGCCCAAGGGAATATTGTAGCTGGTTTAATCTATACAGACCACTAAAACTTTCTCCATATCAGAAAAAGGCTGTTTCACTTTCTTATCATTTATGTATTCACTGGAGTAGCACTTTTAATTTCCTTCAAGAATGTTTCTTTTATATTCACAACTGGGCCAACTATTTGTGCAAGAGGCCTAGCTTTCAGCCCATCTTGGTTTTCAACATGACTTTCTCCATAAGCTTAATCGTTTCTAGATTTTAATTTAAAGTGAGAAACATGGGACTCTTCCTTTCACTCGAACACTCATTGGCAACTGTAGGTTATTAGTTGCTCTAATTTCAATATTGTTGGGTCTCAGGAATTAGGGAGGCCCAAGAAGGAGAGAAATGGGGGAAGCAATGGAAGTCAGTGGAGCGGTCAGAACACACACACCATTTATCAATTAAGTTTGCTGTCTTATACGGGTACAATTTGTGGTGCCTCCAAACAATTACAATAGTGACATCAAAGATCACTGACCACAGATCACCATAACATATATAATAAGAATGAAAACAATTAGGAATATTGTGAGAATTACCAAAATGTGACACAATGACATGAAGTGAACAAGTGCTGTTGGAAAAAAAATGGCTCCAATAGACTTGCTTGTTGCAAGGTTGCCACAAAACTTCAATTTATAAAAAACTACAACATCTGTGAAGTGCAATAAAGCAAAGCACACTAAAAACAAGGTATGCTTGCATGCATTTGAGGTTTCTCCATGTCTTTTCATAGTTTGAAATATCCTTTTTTAAAAACAAAATTAGCCCTGTCTGGACATACCACAGTTTGTTTATCCGTTTACCTACTGAAGGACATCTTGATTGCTTCCAAGTTTGGCTATTATGAGTAAAGCTGCTAGAAACATCCCTGTGCAGGTTTTTACGTGGACATGAGGGTTCAACTATAGGTAAATACCAAGAGAGTGATTGTTGTGTGGTAAGAGTATGTTTAGTTTTATATGAAACCTCCAAACTATTTTCAAAAGTGGCTAAACCATTTTGCATCCCCAGTGGCAATGAATGAGAATTATCGCTTCACATCTTTGCCACCATTTGGTGTTTTTGATTTTCACTAGATGTGTAGTGGTATGTCACTGTTTTAATTTGCAATTCCCTAATTACATATGATGTTTCACATCTTTCCATATTACTTGCCATCTGTATATATTCTTTGAAAAATGCCTGCTTATTTTGCCCATTTAAAATTCAGATTGTTTGCTTTCTTATCATTGAGTTTTAGATTCTTTGTATATTTTCGTCTTTTACCAGATGTGCCCTTTGCAAATATTTTCTCTCAGTCTTTGCCTTGTCTTTGCATTCCCTTAACTGAGCAGAAGTTTTTTGCTTTGTTTTTTAATTCACATGAAGTCTAGTTTACCTGTTATTTCTTTCATGGATCATACCTTTAGTGATGTCTAAAAAGCCATTGTCAAATACAAGTTCACCTAAATTTTCTTCTGTGTTATCTTCCAGGAATTTCATATTTTTTCATTTTATCTGTAGTCTATGATCCATTTTGTGCTAATTTTTGTGATGGATGTAAGGTCTGTGTCTAGATTCATTGTTTTTTGTTTTGTTTTGTTTTGTTTTTTTGCATGTAAATGTCCAGTTGTTCCAGTACCATTTGTTGAAAAACTATCTTCTCTTCATTGCGTTGTCTTTTCTATTTTTTCAAAGATCACTTGACTATATTTGTGTAGATCCATTTCTGGGCTCCCTATTCTGTTCCATTGATCTATTTGTCTCTTCTTTCACCCATGACAAATTGTTCTAATTATTGTGCCTTCATAATAAGTCTTGAAGTATGGTAGTGTCAATCCTCGGAATTTATTCTTCTCTTTCAATACGAGTTGGCTATTCTGGGTCTTTTTATTATCTATATAAACTTTATAATCAGTTTGCCAATCTCTACAAAATAAGTTGCTGAGATTTTGACTGAAATTGTGTTGAATATATCTACCAAGTTGAGAAGAACTGACATCTTCACAATATTGAGTCTTCTTATCAGTGAGCATGAAATGTCTCTCTATTTAGTTATTTGATTTCTTTCATCAAAATTTTGTAGTTTTCCACTTATAGATCTTGAGCATATTTTTGTTAGGTTTATGCCTAAGTTTTAATTTTTAGGACCTAATACAAATAGTATAGTGTTTTAAAAAGATTTTTATTAAAATATAGCTAACACTCAATATTATATTAATGTTAGGTGTACATCACAGTTATTCAACAGTACCCACCCAGCATTTTACATAGTTATCACCACATTATTGATTTATATTCCCTATACTTTACATCCCTATGACAATTTTGTAACTACCAATTTGTATTTTGTAATCACTGAAACGTTTTCACCCTGCCCCCAAATCCCCTCCTATCTATCACCCTGATAGATCTAGTACCAATCTAACACCATACATAGTTATTACAATATTATTGACTATATTCCTTATACCCTACATCCCATAACTACTTTGTAACAACCAATTTTTACTTCTTAATCCCTTCCCCTTTTCACCCACCCCCAACCACCTTCCCATCTGGCAACCATCAAAATGGTCTCTGTATCTATATTTATTTCTGTTTTGTTTTTTATTTTGTTCTTTAGATTCCATTTAAAAGTGAAATCATATGACATTGTCTTTCATTATCTGACTTATTATCCTCAACATAGTACACTCTAGGTCCATTCATGTTTTCGCAGATGGCAAGATTTCCTTTTTTTTATGGCTGACTAATAGTCCATTGTGTACGTGTACCACATACCCTTTACCCATTCATCCTTTCAGGGACACCCAGGTTGCCTACATATCTTGGCTATTGTATATAATGCTGCAACAAGCATGTGTATGAGCATGTTTTCTCAAAGTAGCATTTTGAGTTTTTTCAGATAAACACCCAGAAATGAGATTACTAGGTCCTTCTTTATCTCTTTTTTCTAGTTTTTGTTTTAAAGTCATTTTGTTTGGTATAACTATTGCTACCACAGATTTTTTTATTTGTTTGTTTCCATTTTCATGAAATATCTTTTTCCATCTCTTTACTTTCAGTCTGTGTGTGTCTTTGAATCTGGAGTTAGTCTCTTGTAGGTAGCATATGTTAAGGGTCTTGTTTTCTTATCCATTTAGCCTCCATATCTTTTGATTGGAGCATTTAATCCATTTACTTTGAAAGTACTTTTCGATAGGTATGTAGTTTATGCTTTTTTATTATTCATATATATATATATATATATATATATATATATATATATATATTTTTTTTTTTTTTTTTTTTTTTTTTTTTCCCATCTCAAAGAAGTCCCTCTAAGATTCTTTGCAATACTGGTTTGGTGGTGATAAACTCCTTGAGCTTTTTCTTGTTTGGGAAGCTCTTTATCTGTCCTTCAATTCTAAATGAAAACTTTGCTGGGTAGAATAATCTTGGTTATAGGTCCTTGCTTTTCATCACTTTGAATATTTCTTGCCAATCCCTTCTGGCTTGCAAAGTTTCTGTTGAGAAATCAGCTGACAGTCTTAAGGCAGCTCCCTTGTAGATAACTGCTTTTCTCTTGCTGCTTTTAAGATTCTCTCTTTGTCTTTAACATTTGGTATTTTAATTGTGATGTTTCTTTGTGTTGGCCTCTTTGGGTTCATCTTGTTTGGGATTCTGCACTTCCTGGGCTTGTGTATCTATTTCTTTCATAGATTAGGGAAGTTTTCTGTCATTATTTCTTCAAATAGGTTTTCAATACTTTGTTCTCTCTCTTCTTCTAGTACCCAAATAATGTGAATGTTGGTATGCTTGGTGTTGTCCCAGAGGTCCCTAAAACTCTCCTCAAATTTTTGGATTATTTATTTATTTATTTATTTATTTATTTATTTATTTATTGCTGTTCTGATTGTGTGTTTATGCTACCTTATCTTCTAAATTACTGTTTCGATCCTCTGCTTCATCTAATCTGTTGATTCCCTGTAATGTATTCTTCATTTCTGTTATTGTATTTTTTACTTCTGACTGGTTCTTTTTCACATTTTCTATATCCATTTTTATATTTCTCAGCTCTTGTTGAAGTTCTCCCTGAGATCATTAAGCATCCTTATAACCAGTGTTTGGAACTCTACATCTGGTAGATTGTTTACCTCCATTTTGTTTAGTTCTTTTTCTGTAGTTTTGTTCTGTTCTTTTATTTGGGACATGCTTCTTTATATCCCTATTTAGGCTGCCTCCCTGTGTTTGTTTCTATGTATTAGGTAGAGCTGCTATGTCTTCTGGTGTTGGTAGAGGGGTCTTATGTAGTTGGTGTGCTGTGGGGCTCAGTGGTGCAGTCTTCCTAGTCACTTAAGCCACAAACTCCAGGTGTGTTTCTTATGTGGGTTGCATGTGCCCTTCTCTTGCAGTTGAAACTTGGTTGATATTTGCACATCAATAGGGGGATTGAACCTTGGTCTCATTGGTTGTGAGGACTGGCTGTGACTACAGTGGAGGAGTGTGGTGCAGGAACTTAACTTACAAAGCAGGATCTGCCTCAACAGGGCTCTTGTGCCTGCCCAAACTGCCCCTTGGGTGTGTCATTCTTGGAGGTGGCTAGGTGATGCTCCAGCTCATTTCAAAGCTGGTCACTGGTGACCCTAGCCCCAGGACTACCTTGGAGGGGATCTTCTGCTGGTCAAGTTCAGCCACAGCCTGTACCCAACCTGGGGCCACTTGGCGAGAACCACAAAGAAATCCGCAGATGGCTGCCATCCATGCCATGCTTGGAAGTGCCCCAAGAGGCCATGCCATGAACTAAGGCTGGCTGCTACTAGTACTGGGTTTAGGGCTGCTCAGCCAGAGGTACAGGACACGCTGAAGCCAGCTGCTGCTTGTCTGGGTTCTGCAAACATTTGAAAGACCCTACTAAAATCTCTAGCATGAGCTAAGGTAGGTGGTTTGTACAAAAAAAAACAAAACCCATTTGTACAAAGAAACACATACAAGTGGCTTGGGTGTGCCTGAAAGTTGGGCAGGGCAGGGTGTCAAATCACCAGGTTGTAGCAAATGAGCGTGCATTAGCCAGCTTGATGGAGACTCAGATATGACAGCTGTCTGCATGTCAGGAAGGGGGAGGGCTCAACAAAGAAACACTAGTTTCTGCCAATTTTTCCATCCAAGAGAAAGCTGTCCCCCCAGCCCCCGTCCCAAGACAGACAACTCAGTTCCCCACCTTATGGCCCTGCCATCTTTCATGCTGCTGCACCCACACTGGAGCTCAGAGTCAGTGATTCCATTGGTGATTAAGTCTTTGCATGGTCCCTCTATGCGGAGCGGCTGGGAGTGTAGCCACTCTCTGTCTCACTCAGTCACCTCTGGTTTTCCCAACCAGAAACTATGGGACCTCTCTCTTGGCACTGGAACCCTGGGCTGGGAGAAGCTGGTACCTCTCACTGCTTCGGATATCCCTTCCAATTTTAATGGTCACACGCAGATGTGGGACCGGTCTCTGCCCCTCCTACCATCCTCGAGGTGTCTTCTTCTGTATGTCCCTAGTTGAATGGCTTCAGTTCAGCAAGATTTTAGTCAATTCTCAATGATGGTTATTCTGTAGTTTAGTTGTAATTTTGATCTGGTCATGAGAGAAAGTAAGCACAGCATTTACCTACTGCACCATCTTGACCAGAGTACCAATAGTATTGTGTTTTTATTTTTAAATATCCAGTTGTTCATTGCTGGTATATAGGAAAATAAATTATATTTGTATATTAACCTTCTATCTTGCAACTTTTTAGTACAGGATTATTTTTTTGGTAGACTCAGATTTTCTACATAAAAAAATCATTTCATCTGTGAACAAAGACAGTTCTATTTCTTCCTTCTCAATCTATACACACACACACACACACACACACACACACACATATTTCCTTCTGTTGTCTTATTGCATTAACTAGTGCTTCCAGTATGATGTTAATAATAAGTGGCACCTGATAAACATACCCTCAGCCAGGTGATCAAGGTGAACATCAACAGTTATAAATCATATTGACAGTATGTAACCTTGGTGATGTGATGAAAATGACACTTTACCTCTGTGATCTTCATACCAAAACCTATAATCTCAGTCTAATCATGTAATACAGAATTGTACACCTGAAATCTATGTAATTTTACTAACAATTGTGACCCCAATAAATTTAATAAAAAAAATAAAAATATCAGACAAATGCGAATAGAGCTGCATCCTACAAAATACCTGACCAATACTTCCCAAAATGTCATTGTTATCAAAAACAAAGGAAGTCTGAAAAATAGCCACAGCCAAGAGACATCCAATAAGATATGACCACTGAATGTAATGTGGTATCTGAGATGATATCCTAAATCAGAAGAGGCTTTAGGTAAAAAAGTAAGAAAATCTGAATATACTATAGAATTTAGTTAATCATAACTTATCAATACGGGTTCATTAATTTGTGACAAATGATTCATACTAACCCAATAAGCTAATGATAGAGGAAATTCTGTGTGGGAAGTGGGCAAAGTACATGGGAACTTTATGAACTATCTGCTTAATTTTTTGTGAATCTAAAACTGTTCTAAAAAATAAAGTCTATTAATAAAAAAAGAGAAAACAGAAGTGATCCTTGTGGTAATGGAAGTGCTCATATCTTGACATTGATGGTGTATACATGAATCCATACATGTGATTAAATTGTATAGAGTTAAATACACACACACACACACACACACACACACATATGCACAGATGAGTACAAATAAAACTGGAGAATTTTGAATAAGAATGGTAGATTGTATCAATGTCATTACCCTGGTTGTGATATTGCCAAACTGTAATTTGCAAAATATTACAATTGAGAGAACTGGGTAAAAGATAAAACTGCATGTAAATCTATAATCAGTTCAATAAAAATATCAATAAAAAATTAAATACCTTTATATACCACATATCAGTGAAGTCATATGGTTCTTGACTTTTTCTGTCTGACTCATTTCGCTTAGCATAATAATCTCAAGATCCATCCAGGTTATCGCAAATGTCACTATTTTATCTTTTCTTATGGCAGAATAGTATTCCATTATGTGTGTGTATATATATATATATATATATATATATATATATATATATATATATATATCTCAGATCTTTATCCAATCATCTATCAAAGGACACTTTGGTTGTTTCTGTGTCTTGACCACCATAAATAAAGCTGCAATGAACATTGGAACACATATATCTTATATATCTTTACAGATAAATGTTTCCAGATTTTTTTGGTACATACCCCAAGAGGGATTGCTGGGTCATATGTTAATTTTATGCTTAAGTTTTTGAGGAGCCAACACACTGCCTTCCATAGTGGCTGCAGCAATCTGCATTCCCACCAACTGATATATGGTATATAAAACTGAGAACAACAAAGAAATAAGACAAATGAAGAAACAAAAACTCATAGACACAGACAATAGTTTAGTGGTTACCAGAGGGTAAAGGGAAGAAGGGTGGTAGATAATGGTAAAAGGGATCAAATATATGGTGATGGAAGGAGAACTGACTCTGGATGGTGAACACACAATGTGATATATAGATGATGTATTACAGAATTGTACATCTGAAACCTATGTAATTTTACTAACAATTGTTGCCCCAATAAACTTTGATTAATAAAGAAAATTAAATAGTACCTAAAATCATGTCTTCAAGAATAGCAAAGAAAGGAAAACTTTGAGCAATTTCATGCCTCTGAACTCAGTCTTTATGTGAACCAAGGAATATTCAAAATAGATGGATAAGGGCAAATTCTAAGAGAAGGCAACAAAAACAACAATAGTAGTAATAAAAGAAGAGAAAAAATAAAGAGAAGAATAAGATCAAGGAGATGTAGAAAGAAAAATAATAGTCCTCCCGTTGGTAACCAGATGTCAATATTTTTTAGAAGGCTAGAAATATCCCCCTTGGAGGGTTATACGCAGCTTCTGTTTCCCAGGATAGAGGCCAGTATTTATCTTGGGAGTAGTTTCTTTATTTTCAATAATTGTATTAATATTTATTTTATTAGGCAGATGCAAGCCATTTGACCTAATCATATGGCACACTGACTAGCAGAGGATGCTAAACAAATCATTTTTGAAGAAAAGCAAGTAGAGAAGCAATCAAAAAATTTTTGAACTCTGATTTCAAGAATTATTTAGCATAGTTGACATTAAGTATTCTCAAGGATAAGAGTAGAGCATTAAACTTCTTGTGTGACACAAGCATGGGATTCCTTAATAAGCAATATCAAGTTTTCTGTGCTTTTGAGATGGACAAGGAGTAACAAGCTTACCAGTTCTGCCTAACTGAGACAGTTTTCCCTTATGATCCTTCTAGGCACAGCTAGCAGCATCAAGATAGTCCCATTCTCAAGGGTGTACATAGCAGCAATAAATGAAGGGAGAAAATGCAGTCCCATGTCACAAAAACTGTAAAAAGACTAGTGTTCCTATAGGAACCTTTAGTTTCCAGTTGTCAAAGATGCTCTTAGGCTGCCTCTGCCAAAAATCCTCAACATAGTACTGCATAGACAATTTATGCCACATACTAATTTGGATCAATAACACCAAAAGTGAGCCTCCCTGGAAGCTCTAAACTTTTGTAACACTGCTTCAGTATCAGGGCTTTTTTCTCCTTTTGCTCTACCTGCATCCATATTGAATCAGCATCTGCTCCCATCACATTATCCAGGTACAGGCATGTCAGGATCGAGCAGATTGTATCTCCTCATCTGGCATGACATTTGTTTATCATGCTTTGCTTGGAACATGATACCTAGTTGACCAAACACACCCTCACATATGCCAGGAGGCCCTTTGTTCCACCAGGGTGTCCCTGCTGTTTGGGGTCCTCCAAAAGTTCAGGGATTCAGGCCTCTATCTCTTTGTCCCTTTCAAGACAAATGGCAGATCACAGATCACAGCAGGTGCTGTTCAGCTCAACATTTGTGCCTCCCCATACAAATATATCTCTGCCTGCCTCATTTCAGAGTCAATCAAGGAGACTTAGTAGTTGTATGCACACCCATGAGTGTGTGAGTGTGTGTGTGTGTGTACGTGCGCGCACACACGTATATTTGGATTGTGTATGTGCTTAGCTTTGATGTTATCTTTTTTTGTTGTGAGCTGCATCCTGGAAGTTCTTGGCAACCTGGTTGAGGTGGAAATTAACAGCCAGTTTCAAGGGCTCCAAGAGGGACTCTGCAAGGAGTCACAGATGCAAAGTGTCTGCTCTGATATTTGGTCCCAGGACGTAGGAGAGATAGAACAAGGATTCTGTAGTCTAAAAGTTAATCACAACAACCTTCTTCCTCCCTCCCTAAAGAATTATAAACAGTGCTCAGGACTTCTGGGCCAAGAAGATGTGACAAATGTCTCACTTAAATTCTCTGAAAACACATTCATAGCCCATACTCACTGCATACATCTACCTCCAAAGGATTACATTACATTTTTTAAAAGGACATCATTATCATTATGATTTCCTGAAGAGTTGGATATATCTGAGTGATAGATTAGTTTTTCAAGGCCGATAGACAAATAACATTAGGATGAGCTGACTTCACCCTCTCCTTGTGAAGATCTTTCTTCTTCAATTATCCTCTGTGTGAGAAACACCTCAGTCAGCCGTGAAGTCCTCATGGATTAATTCTTTATATTCTAAATGGCTTGCCTTTGTATAAACCACTAACTACTGATGCTTAACTAAATATGCTACACTCCAGTCTGACTAAAAACTATTAATCCAAGGCTCTTTATGAGCAGATTGTGAGATCCAAAAAATTTAAAGGAAGACTACAGAAATTAAGATTGCTTTTCTTTTTCACTCATTTTTGAGTCTTGATGAATGGTTCCCAGCATTTTAGTCTTGGCTTAAGTACAAACATGCTGACTGGTCCAGAGATGGCGTTAGAGTGTCTCTACAAGTTGCTTGACTGTTTTTGTGCCGCTCATAGGATTTCACCCATGAAAGGTCCTCTCACATTCTCTGTAAGGCCCCAGTGCATGAGGGCTGGTGAGGGGCTGGGTGCAGTCTTGTGGCCTCCAATGTATATGGGCCCTTCACTGGAAGAGGCATGACAGCAAAGACCACAGCATGGACGGCTGAGGAATGAATGGGATGAAGAGTTCCTTGCATTGGTTAGGAGCATGAACAAGATAATCTCCACAGTACTTTCCAGCTCTTAAGATTCTGTTATTCTAAAACTAAATAAATGTTGGATTAGTGAAGTGATGTCCCTACGCTCATGCATGAGATCACTAAACAGGCTTTCTCCAACACTGGCACAATGAATATGACCTGGATAATGATTTCAGCTTCTTCATTTTCTGCAAAACAGCTCAGGACAGTTGTGGATGAACTCACCTCTCAGTCCTTTAGTTTCCCTGACACCAAGCCCTCCACTTCTGGCCAGGAGGAAGGTGTTGTAATACTGCCGCATGCCACAGTGGACCTTCCTGTTAGTTCCCTGAGGTCCATTTTGCCTCTCAGCTACTTTTCAACAACTGAAATCTGGTCTTTTCTTAGGTCAGTCCTCGGGAATATTGCAACTTGAACTAACATCTCGATGCTCATTTATTGAGTTATTTTAGTACTCCAGGCTTTGTGCTCAGTGCAATGCAGTATACAAAGGTGAGTACATCAGGGTCTACCCTGAAATCATTGTGATTGTGGAGAAAGTATGAGATGTTGTAATCATGGCAAAACTAGGTGTCATGGGAAAATAAATAAATATAAGATTTATGATGACTAAAGTGAGTTGGGACAGTTTTATAAAGTAGATGGTCTTTGAAAAATGGTTAGAATTTCAAGAATAGGTAAAAGGAGAGGGAGAATAGAAATAATTAGAAAGAAAGTTATAGGCTGAAAGAATGAAGTCAGCAATGGAGAAGAGGTGAGGAAGTGCACGCCATACTCTGAACACTGCAAAGGGTAGGCTGGAACCCAAGTACACTGGGGGACAAGGAGCACAGTTAGCTGTAGTTTGTAAAACCAGAGTGAAGGCCGATTGTGGACACCTTGACTTCCAAGCTAATGATTTTGGACTTTGTTCTGCCAGCAGTGGCTACTCACTGAAGAAGTCTGAGCAAGGGAGTGAGATGCTTAAGGTAATTCTAGAACCTGTACGGAAGCTATATTTGGCAGAGGGGTTGGTGGACAGGAGTCACTGGGATCTGAAATATTTTGCCACTGGGCTTTTCCACCTCAACTTTCAACTCACTTGCTCCCGTACCCTTGCATTCACTTCAGCCTTCCCCACTCTAACCCACACAACCCTCCCTGAACTATGGTATTAATCCTTTTTAAAGATACTCACTTTAAATTAAACACTCTTAAAACTAACAAAATCCTCAACTCCCAAGAGAACGCTGCTGTAGTGGGAGGAAATATGAGTGGGGCATCTAAGACAATGTTTTCTGTGGCTGAGAATGCTGCAGAAAGAAACTGCACAGGAGGGCTGCCTCCCTCCAGGTGCGGATTCATCGACTTGGAGGAGAAAGCAAAGAATAGGAACAGAAAATTCTTCCTTTTCAGCACTGACTCCTCCCAGGGAAACCCCAAAGCACTTGAATTAGCCTGAAAAAAACAAGGTACAGGCACCAGCTTTTAAATCCAATGATTAGTCATATCTTTTTCTCAGACTTGAGGTTGCAGTTTTTCTGCTCCCAGCAAGCCTCCCACTTCTGGAAGGCTTGTTGCAGGAGTGGAACCATAGAGGTCCCTTTCCCCAAGCCGGAGTCAGCAGTGGGGATGACCAAGGACCCTCTTCCCTCACCTTCTCACACCACCCTCAAGTCTTCTTCCTTCTGAGAGACAGAATCACAAGAAAGGTCTATGTGTTTCCAGTCCGTTGCTCACATTCTTGTCTATAATTGCATTGTATAAATAGTAATTTTATTTTTGACCAGTATCCATAGGTTAAAATCTGAAAGAAGAGAGAGAATGAAGAGGGAAAATGGAAACAACAAAAACTCAAAGCCAAATTCTTGGTAAGCACATACGGTGTTTTCCCCGAAAATAAGACCTAGCCGGACAATCAACTTTAAAGCATCTTTTGGAGCAAACATTAATATAATACCTGGTCTTATATTATATTATGTTAGATAATACCCGGTCTTATATTATAATAAAATAAGACCAGGTCTTATATTAATGTTTGCTCCAAAAGATGCTTTAGAGCTGATTGTCCGGCTAGGTCTTATTTTCAGGGAAACAGGGTACTTTCTAAAACTATGAGAAAACAGAAAAGCTTTTCAGAAATTTCTGTGGTGAAATCCAGTGACTACTGATTTTAAGTACATCTTTTGATGATTACAGAGCCCAAAGCCAAGGATCCAAGGCTCACAGTGACACTAAAATCTCTCCTTTCATGAAAGCTTCTGAATTTTTAAGTCAAGAGAAAAACCCAAATGGAAAAAGTGTGTACCTATTAGCAAATGGACTTGTTGGGCCTTTCCTTTCCCATGCACTGCTTCTAGGCCCCAGGACCAGGACCCATCTCAGCTGACAACCCCTGCACCTACATGGAGTCACATTACATAGAGACAGGTTATTCTGCATACCTTTGCCCACTGAGGCAGAGATTGCATACTGAGGAGGTTTCTTGCTGAAATACTCTCTCCAGAGAGAAAATTAACCTCCTCCCACTTGGGCCACAGAGCCTGCAAGTATAAAAGGCTGAAAAAGGAAGACAGAGTATGATTCATTCTGAGCTAAAAAGTGACCCAAAAAGGAAATTGCCTGGTGTGCTGGGATGACACAGTTCATTGTAACCTGCTGTGACCAGGCCTGTCTGTCATGCAGCTGCCTACCTTTGCCTTGGAAATCAATCAGGTGAACACATGAGACACACTTCAGGCTTAATCCACCACACAGTGACTAAGAGACTTTTCCTGGCTGAGCTTCTTACTTCTGACCACTCCCAACCTCCATGCCAAATGGCAATCATTGAGACTCAAGGAAATAAGTTAGAAATAGAATAGAAGCAGGGGGTCTCTAGAAGAAGGTAAATGGGGTCTAATATGTGGTGATGGAAAGAGAACTGACTCTGGGTGGTGAACACACAATGTGAGATATAGACAATGTATTATAGAATTGTACACCTGAAATCTATGTAACTTTACTAGCAATTGTCACCCCAATAAACTTTAATTTAAAAAAAAAGAAGAAGAAGAAGCAATTTTGATATAAAGATAGGACCTGCTCGAGTGTCAGGAAGGAAAGCAAGAAAAGGGAAGGAGATCCCCATGCTCTTGGAATTCTTAGTCTGTGTTTTAACTAAGACATCATTAGACACTAATGTTTCCTATTTTATGCTTATAACTCTTTCCTAATCACATGCAAAAAAAAAAAAAAGAAAAAAGAAAAAAAAAGAAAAACATCTCCCTTTTTGGTTTTACAATTTACCTCTTCCTTCCTTCCTTCCTTCCTTCCTTCCTTCCTTCCTTCCTTCCTTCCTCCTTCCTTCCTTCCTTCCTTCCTTCCTTCCTTCCTTCCTTCCTTCCTTCCTGCCTGCCTGCCTGCCTGCCTTCCTCCTTTCTTTCTTTCTTTCTTTCTTTCTTTCTTTCTTTCTTTCTTTCTTTCTTTCTTTCTTTCTTTCTTTCTTTCTTTCTTTCAAGGTAAAGGAACTTATACTACTTAAATCTTACAATAGATTAGGTACTCCCTGAGCTGTTTTAACCCTGAAAAATAAAGATTAGGGTGAAGTATATGAAATTACTATGTATTTTGGTTAGTCAAAAATGGGCAAATATCCTCATTTTATGTGGTTCAATCTAATGAATTACATGAAAGAGTCATCAAAACTTCTTCAAAAACTGCTATTTTTCTTTTCCAAAAGGCTTCACTGGCATCTCATGAGATGTTAAGTTTAGCTTGCTGCCAAGTGCCTGCTAACGTCTTCTCACTTATTCAGTATTCTCACCAACTTTTGCACCCTTTTGCAACGGCTCCCTGTGCTGCCTAGAAGGTGGCTGGTGGTCAGCACTGATTTTCTCTCCATGCATGGGATGCTATGCTGATTCCAAAGCTACACACACTGTTGGCATTTACTTCTGGACAAATTTCACACCATATCAGGCTTATAGGCTTACCATAGTATCTGTCTCCAAAGGAGCTCTGGAACTGTATTATACCTCGTGAGAATGGCCAAAGCCCTGTCTGACCTACTGGTGTGCTTCAGGTGAAAAAGACCACCCTCTTGTCAAGCCCCAGCTCAATCAATTCCCATGTTGCCTGAACTAGGCAGAGTGAACTAGCCTCACAGAGAGGACACCATGCCATTCTCCCAGGTAAAAGTGATGTGCGTTGCTGGATTCCTATCCTTTCAAAAGTATAAAATTCTATCTCTAAAGGGTGCAAAAGAGGGACAACTGCTCCCTGCAAAACACACTTTTTATATAAAGTGAGACATCAGAACGTTTCTAAAAGTCACTGTTATTGACTTCTAGTAAGTACAGTTTTCCTTCTTTTCTTTTTTCTTTGCTTCAGTGAAAATTTGTTGGGTGTTTACACTATGCCAGGCATTGTACTTTTCCAACAAAAAAAAAATCAAGTCTCAGACTACTCTCAGAAAGCTTAGATTCTACAATGGGGGATGCATACATATGGGTAACCAAGTAATGACTGTGCTATGTGAAGGAGGAACAATCAACTCTGTCTGGGAAGTTAGGTCCATGTGGGTATAGATGGTATGTTTTGATATATCTCAACCTAGAGTATGCAATAAAGACTTTTTAGTGAATGAATAAATGAGTGAGTGAATGCATGAGTAAATGAGGGTTGGTCAATACCTTCTATGTGTCAGACTATTCTAGGTACTAGGGGTAAAATAGTGAATAAAATAGGTACAGATCCTTGCTTTCAGATTAAGTGGGTTTAACAAACATGATATTTTAAGGTGGATTTAGAATAAAGGATACTTTGTTTGTTTGCTTGTTTTAAGGGAAAGCAGGATAAAGAATTCTGAGCAAAATAAATAGCTTGGGGTCACGAAAGCCCACAATACAGATAAGAAAATAATAAAATTGAATGGTTTTACAATCATATGAATTTCAGGGAAAAAGGAAAAAATAGAAACATGTCCTGGCTTCTGCGTTTGACCCTGTTAAAATGGTTATCGATATTTCCAGATTTTCCCTACGTAGTCATTAAAACAGAAAGGAGAAACAATGGAAATAAGTCTGACATTTCAATTTGCCTCCTTTTATGATGATTTACCTCCATCCTAAACCTCATGAACAGGACAGACAACTAGAATAATTCATGAGAGGCAGGCAGGAGTAAACTGAGCAAAAAGAAAAAAATGAAAAAATAAAGCCCTGTGCTCCAGGAGAGCATCCTTCCCCAGCAGCACACCACTTATTTTTGGTATTTTTCTCACCTTTGCCTGAGAACTCTTACCTGTCTCTGATTTTAAATAAACCCTGAAGATCAGTCTAACAAACTTAAACTTCTAATACCATGTTTTTAATTTTATTGAGTAAATATACACACAGTGAAATGTATGGATTATAAGAATACAAATTGATGTTGTGATAAACGTATACACTTGAGAAACCACCACTCCAATCAAGACACCGAATGTTATCAACCTGGAAAGCTCTTTCAAGCCACTTCTAGAAAAATATCACCCATACAGAGGTAACTACTTATCTATCACCATATATTAAATTTGCCTGTTGTTGAGCTTAATATAATGGAATCATAAAGTATATATTATTTAGAGTCTTACTTCCCCCCTTCAGCACATTTTTTGAGATTTATCCACAATGTTTCATTTGTCAATAGTTTGCTTCTTTTTATTTCTAAGTAACAGTTCATTATATGACTATACAAATTGTTTATCCAATTCTAGTTACTGAATATCCTTGCCACATTTGCTGTGGCCAGTCTTTCCAATTTAAAGTATGCTAATCGGTATAAAAGTGTATCTCATTGTGGTTTTAATTTGCATTTCTCTATGATCCTAAGCATTTTTTTCATGTCCTTCTTGGTCATTCCTATCTACTTTAGTGAAGAATCTGTTCAAGATTTTTGCCAATTTTTAATTAACTATTTGTCATTTTGACATATACACACACACAGACCAGACACACATATACAAATACCCGCATACATAGTTGTGTGTGTATATATATCAATATATAATATATAATATATAATATATAATATATAATATATAATAAATTTGCAATATATAATATAATATAAATATATAATATATAATATATAATAATCAGTAGTATATATTATATATAATAATTATATATATGATACATAGAGAAATAGATAGGTGATATGTACATGGATAGATGAATGATAGATTGATAGGTAGATAGACAGATAGGTATATAGAGGCCTTTTGTAGAAATATATATTGTGTATAATTTTCTTCAAGTCGTGGCTTGTGATTGCATGTTCTTTTTTAATGGTCTCTTTTAATCTTGATGAAGTACAATTTATTTTTTTCTTTATGTTTAAAACTTTTTTCTGTCTTCCCTTTAAAATAGTTGCCTACTTCAAAGTTGCAAAGATATTTTCCATTATCTTCTAGAACTTGTAGATTCTTAGTTTTTATAGTTAAGACCATGATGCAGCTCAAATTAATTTTTGAATATTTGTGAATGATAAAGGTTGAGAGTCATTTTTCCACACATTTATATTCAATTTCCACAGCTGAACAGATGTTTAGCATATTCTCATGACAAGACTTTCATTTCCCCCATTGAATAGCATTGATACCTCTGTCAAGAATTGAAAATTAAAAATAACACTACCCTAATATCCAAAAATTCTACTTCTGGGAACATATCCAAATGCAATGAAACCATTATGGTGAAGAGATATCTGTGCCCTCATGTCATATAGTAGCATTATTTACAATAATTAAAACATGGAAACAACCTAAGTGTCCATCAACAGATGAATGGATAAAGAAGATATATTATTCACCCATGAAAAAAGAAGAAAATCCTGCCACTTGCAACAACATGGATGGACTTTGAAGGCATTACACTAAGTGAAATAAGTCAGAGAAAGACAAATACTGTATGATTTCACTTATATGCGTAATCTCAAAAAAAAAAAAAAAAAAAGAATAAAACTAAACTCATAGAAAAAGCAATAAGATTTGTGATTACCAGAGGTGGAAGGTAAGGGAACAGGAATTGGATGAAGGTGGCAAAAAGTACAAACTTCCAGTTGTGTGATAAATAAGTACTAGGGATATAATATACAACATGATTACTATAATTAACACTACTGTATGGCGTATTTGAAAGTTTTTAGGAGAGTAGATCCTGACAATTCTCATCACAAGGAAAAAACAACAACACTCATTTATCTTTTTCTTTTGTCTTTATGAGATGACAGATGTTAACTAAACTTACTGTGGTAATCATTTCACAACATATGTAAGTCAAATCATTATGCTGTACACCTTAAACCTATACAGTGTTATATATCAATAAAACTGGAAAATTAAAAATAAGAAAAACCAGACTACACTAAAAAAAAAAAAAATTGGGAAGAAGGAAGAAAAGGTGGGAGGGAGTATTCCTGATAAGATCTCCATTTCCTCAATTTTTTAAACTACATGTGTGAGGAAGATTTTTAAAATAAATTTAATATTTGCAAACCAAAAAATAAATTGACAATATATGAGTGAGTCTATTTCTGAATTCTCTATTCTTTTCCATTAATCTGTTTATCTATTCTTAAATCGATATCATATTATTATAACTAATGTAGATCTATAGAAAAAATATCAAACTCAAAATATAAAATAAATATCCATGAGTGTATATTGACATACATAAATAAATGAGCAAATAAATAAAATAAATGATACAGGTGCGGGGAGGAGGGGTATAAACAAGTCTACCATGCATAAGATTTTCTAATAATTTATGTAGATCATGTAGACTATTCATGATATTTCTTAAAATTAGCACGTATGAAATTTTAGCAAAAATTACCCAATTGAATAATTTTGAAAATCCAAGTGACGGCATTGTTCGCTTCTCTCATGAAAGACAAATCTTATATTTCTAAATCCTCAGATTCTCAAAAAGTGAGAGCATCAGATTAACTTTCATGAAATCAACAAATTTTCCTGTGAATCATAGGAACAGTTTCCAAGAGATAAGCTATGAGCATTCATTTGCACAGTTTTTAAAAGTGAAGTAAGTTCAGATCTCCATAAACTACTGAGAAATGCCTATTTGTCCTCTAGAATAAGCCAATCTTTTAAATAATTCTATGTGTCCTCTTCTATCCAAGCACCATGTTATGCTGTCTTCTCATCTCAGCAGTCCCTATGCTATAGAATGGTGGAAATTGGCCAACGTGGAAAAAACGCTTCAGAAAAAAATGCTTTTTCCAAAGTATCTGGGTTTTCTCCTCAGGTCTGCACTGATGTGAACTGGTTTATGGGATATGATGGAACAGCGGATTGCCATCCTCGGATAGCACACTTACACTGACTTTGAGAAGAAGTCCTGAATTTTAAAAACAAACTGTATTTTGAACATCTTATATATTATTCATCTGATATTGTGCATACCTATTGCATGTATATTCAACAGCATGGCATATGAGGTATACAACTCAGAACTCCCAGAAAGTAGATTTTTCTCTCATTCAACAAATGATGTTTCCTAATTTGACTTACGAAATGAAGAATGATATTTAAGATGGTCATATGAATAAAATAGAAAAGGAAGAAGGCTGATCACTCATCATCGTGGTTCACTGAGGTCCTACTATGTGCCGTGTGCTTTACCTGTGCAACTGAATTGAATCCTCACAATAACTAAGCATAATGGTTAACTTCACCACTCAGTAAGAAATGGAGGGCAATGCACTCTAAATAGCATTTCCAAGGTGTCAATAGTAGAAGGTAATGGAATCAAAATTGCAGCAGAAGCAAGTTCAACTTTAATGTTTTTTCTCTACTGCATTGTTTTTACAAGGAATTCTCAGGAGCAAGCTGGAAATACGTCACAGTTCACAGACAGTGAAATTAAATTAATAGTGTTCACCATATAGTAAATAGGGAACTATGCAGAGTTTCTTCAGCCAAGGTTTGGCATCAACGGCATCATTCAGTACTTGGAGAAAGAAGAAGTACAGTTAACATTGAAAACTATGGTAGGATTTTTCCTATGTTCCTTACTGTGTGCTGCAGCTGAGCCTATACAGAGATTCAGCATGAGACTATCATTTATGGGACTGTTTAAAGAACTGGAGTGAATGAAAAACAGGCTCTCTGGGGTCTGCTTATATGCACTGACATAAATGTGGGATTTTTTTGTCGTAGTAGAAGGAGAACATTTTTGCTATTATAATTTTGTTCTAATAATAGAAAAATAAAGGGGGATGAGAACAACTGTGGGATTGGGTTGACATCTAACCAGTGAAGAAACTATTTGCAAGGAGATTTGTTTCTGGGCCCAAGCAGGTACAGTCTGTGCACAGAATGGGGAGAGGGAGTCCTTCATAAGTACCTGAACATTCAGGAACATCAGGAAGCACTGTCCTTGGCACCAGGCTTGCCTTTTCACCATGGGTCCTGCAAACACAGACAGGCTGAAGTTTCTCCTACAGCCATGATGAGAAGACAAGGATGGTGTGGCTTCCATAAGAGGCTGGAGGAGGCAAGAGCCAAGGGCCACTGTGATTTGACTATTAATGTTACAGTGATCTTAATTCATTCACTCACTTAAAAATACGTATTTAGTACAATCTACGTGCCAGTACTATCCTAAGTGCTAGAGATGCAATAGTGAGCAAGTCACCCTTGCCTTTGTTAACCTAAAAACAAAATGAAAGGCAACAAGCATTTATTGAGATCAATAAGAATAGCTTTTCAGGAATCATTAATTCAGGCATAAGCCCAAATAATGTTCCAACTAGGAGACAAAGGCAATGGGTATTTATGAGAAAAGGAAGGGTAACAACTACATCAATAGTAGGAAGGCATTTCTATTAGCTCAGATAACATAATTTTAAATAATGTTTTTAGTTTTCAGTCTGGTTGGTAGTCACCAGTCCAGTAGTCATAATAATTGCTATCTTGTTATCCTTGGAATCAGTTCTTTGGAGGCACAATGTTGCGTTAGGTCCAGCCCAACAGTTATTTTGGGTTGGACCTAATATTTTAAAGATTTAAGGCATAAGATGAACAAGGTAGTTCTGGTATGAAAGCTCCAGTTCCATTTTAAAGTGGCTCTATTTATTATTATTATTATTATTATTATTATTATTATTATTATTTTTAACATCTTCATGGAACTTATACTCTAGTAAAATCCCATTATCCAAATAACATAAAAATCGGTATATCATTACAAAATGTGATTTGTGCTACAAAGCAAAAGCGAAGTGTTCCATGAAAGCAAAATAGAAGCTCCTGACTATGTGATCTGAGGAGAGGAAGATGCTGGAAGAATTTACAAAGCATCATGTTAGATAGAGAGTAAGAGGATGCAGAAGGTGTCAAAAATGACTGCTAGGTTTCGGAAGTGTACTGTGGGTGGATGGCACACCACACACTAAGATGGAATGGCCTGGCAACAGCCAGTCATGGAGTTTATGAATGAAATAAAAGCAGAGCAATGTGGCCAGTCCTTCATTCAATGCGGAAATATTTAATTCATGCTTGAAGGCACTAAGCACTTTGTTAGACTTGCCTCCAGCATCAAACCTTTTATTTCACATTTTAGATTCCTTTTTATGCAAAATCTTTGGATTCCAATAAAAATAGCACATTTGTAAAAATTACACCAGAAAGGCAGTTAAATTGCTTCTTTCTAATTGTTGTCATATGCAGTCAAATCTCTGTGGAAGTACTCTAAAATAAATGAAAGCACAGAAATCGTTTCTTATAATAGACTAATTTTTTTGTTCTCTGCTTGTTTTTCAGCTTTCTTTTGTTAGAAGTGTTTTTTGTTTGCTTTGTTTTAACATAAAAAAAAAGTTGTTCAGCAAATATGTAGCTTAGAGAGTGTTGGGCATTATCTGTTGAGTAATCAATTGTCTCTGTATTTTTGTTTTTTATCTAATGAGGTACTGTGAAATTCCAGATCCTTGAAAATCACTTTAATGAGTAGGATGTTTTCTTCTTTCTGCAACTATACCTCTTAAATGTTTATTCTAGTATAAACGCTTTCCTATGTTATCAAATAAACACCATAAAATCATTTCAATTGAGAACAGAAATGCTTATATTTCCACCAATGATTGTATTTATTCATTCAATAAATACTTCTTAAGTGGTCTCTATTTTGTAAGCCAGATACTCTTTAGGAACTTAGCTAAGTGACTTTCTTTTATTGCCTTCAATTTATAAATGTGCTTAGAAAGTTTTATTACAATTATATATATTCATATGTTAACTTCATATGCATATATACACATATATGAAACTGTATCGATACATTGGTTGAAAATTCTTAAAAATTAATTAATTATTATACTGCATAGGGTTGTCAATGAAAGTCTAGATGAAATATGCAAGCACTTTAAACAAACAAAAAAAAAAGAATATGTGCTTTATTGGCCTATTATATGATAAATTACCTCATAAAATTTTTACATATAACTTCCGGAAAAATGGCGGCGTGAGGTGAGCCTCTGTAAAGCTCCCCTGGAATTTACAACGAATCAAACAACAAAAACTCCACAAAGGACTCCCTGCACAGCAGACAGGCAAGACGAAGAGGCCCACTACCGACTGAAATCACCTACAGGTGGGAGATTCGCGCGAGAGCGGGGGGAGGAGGAAAGGGAGAAGTGCGCAGAGACAGAGCCGCACGGGCGCAGGACACAGACCTAGCTCAGTGCTCCGAGCTCGCTGCTTCCCGGAACCACCACAGCTGCGAGTGAGGGAAGAACTCGGACTGCTAGGGCTCCGCCAGGGCTCCACAGGGCTGAGGGGACAGCATATAACACGGCTGAACCCAACGCTCACGGCAGAGACCTCGGAGAAAAGACTGAGGGAAAAAGGCTGAAAACGGTGGTTTAAGCCCGCACTGCCGAGCAGAGAACGGAGCCTTAGGCACTGAGACTAGCCGCCCCCTCCCTCCCCTCCCAGAGCTCGCCCCGCCCCCACCTGCCCGGTGCTAGAAGCGAAACAGTAGCAGTGTCAGATCAAAACAACAGAAAATTTGCTATATTTGAGAACTGTGGACCACAAACACAAATTCACAGCCCAACTAGTTCCAGCAAAGGGGAGAGAGCTGTGGAAGCAGGACCGGCTGTGGTGGTGGTCGCCGCCATTGCTCTGGACCACCTCTCACAACTCACCCCGCCCCTGGCCCCACCTATCTGGGCGGATCCCTGCAGGAGTAAACAGAACTGATGAAACATACGGGCTCTGAATCAGGAGCTGGAAGAGCTTTGGAACATCAAAAGCTCTCCGCATACCCACCGGGACACTGCGCCCTGTGACCTAGACGAACTATTAACAGAGGAGAAGCCCGTCTCCCAGGGAATCCCCCCATTGTGTGAGAAGCAGGAATAGTGCAGAGAAAACAGCACTACCATGTGGGAGAAGAAAAATAAATTGCAGTTGGAGAAATAATAAGATATTCTACCAACAAGTACTGGAAAACAAAAGAAAGACCTTTTCCTATCAACCTGTTGCAGAAGTCACTCCTGTAGATGTCTAGGAAGAGAAATAGTAAACCAGTAATCGCCATGAATAACCAAGGCAACAAGATAGCTCAGAAAGAAAGTGAAAAATCTCCAGAGAAGGCACTTAAAGATACAGAAATATGTGACTTAAGTGACAGAGAATTCAAGATTGCAGTTCTGAAAAAACTCAACGAGATACAAGAAAACACAGATAGGCAGTTAAATGAACTCAGAAACTCAATCAAAGAACAGCATGAGCATTTTACGAAAGAGATTGAAATTTTAAAAAGAACCAAATAGAATTTCTGGAGATTAAGAACTCAATAGAAGAAATTAAGAATGAAATAACCAGCTTAGGTAGTAGAGTTGACCAGATGGAGGAAAGAATCAGTGACATCGAAGATAGAAACCTGGAAATGACACAGATAGAAGAAGAAAGAGACTTGAGACTTAAAAGAAATGAAAGAACTCTACAAGAACTTTCTGACTCCATCAGAAAGAGCAATATAAGAATAATGGGCATACCAGAAGGAGAAGAAAGAGAGAAGGAACAGAGAATATATTCAAACAAATTGTCGATGAGAACTTCCCAAATTTGTGGACAGAACTGGACCCTCGAATCCAAGAAGCAAATAGAACACCTAGTTACCTCAATCCCAACAGGCCTTCTCCAAGGCACATTGTATTGAAGCTGTCTAAAATCAACGACAAAGAAAGAATCCTCAAGGCAGCCAGGGAAAAGAAGACGGTAACTTACAAAGGAAAGCCCATTAGATTATCATCAGATTTTTCAGCAGAAACTCTACAAGCCAGGAGGGAGTGGAACCAAATATTCAAACTATTGAAAGAGAGAAATCATGAGCCAAGAATAATATATCCAGCAAAGATATCCTTTAGATATGAAGGAGGAATAAAGACCTTTCCAGACATACAGAAGCTGAGGGAATTTTCTAATACACGACCTGCACTACAAGAAATACTAAAGGAGGCTATTCGACCACCATCAACAGGGACAATTTGTGGCAACCAAAACTCAAAAAGGGGGAGAGTAAAGGCCTGAACCGGAATATGGGAATGGAGAAAGTAAGCGTGCTGAAGAAAATGGAATACTCTAATTATCAAACTTTCTTTTACATAAACTTAAGGGTAACCACTCAAAAAAAATCCAGAACTGAAATATATACTGAAATAAAAGAAGAAACAGAGGGAAACATCATAGAATACCACCATACAGAAATAATAGACAACAATAAAAAGGCAAAGAAACAATGGAGACACAGCCTTACCAGAAAAGTAAAGATACAATGACAGGAAATCCTCACATATCAATAATCTCCCTAAATGTAAATGGACTGAACTCACCAATAAAAAGGCACAGAGTAGCAGATTGGATCAAAAAACTAAACCCAACCATATGCTGTCTCCAAGAGACACATCTCAGCTACAAGGACAAGCATAGACTCAAAGTGAAAGGGTGGAAATTGACACTCCAAGCAAATGGTACCCAGAGAAAATCAGGTGTAGCCATAATGATATCAGATGAAACAGACTTCAAGGTGAAAAAGATAACAAGAGACAAAGATGGACATTTCATAATGGTGAAGGGGACTGTACAACAAGAAGACATAACAGTCATCAATATTTATGCCCCCAATCAGGGAGCACCGAAATACACCAAGCAACTACTAACAGAACTAAAGGGAGAAATTGACCAAAACACAATTATACTAGGGGACTTAAATACATCATTGACAGCTATGGATAGATCATCCAAACAGAAAATAAATAACGAAATAGTAGCCCTAAATGACACATTAGATGAAATGGACATAATTGACATTTATAGAGCACTTCATCCTAAAACATCAGACTATACATTCTTTTCTAGTGTACACGGAACATTCTCAAGGATAGACCATATATTGGGACATAAAATCAGTCTCAACAAATTTAAGAAGATTGAAATCATACCATGCATATTCTCTGATCACAAGGCTTTGAAATTGGATATCAACTGTAAAAAGAAAGCGGAAAAACACAAATACATGGAGATTAAACAACATACTTTTAAAGAAGGACTGGGTCAAAGAAGAAATTAGAGGAGAGATCAAAAGATACATAGAAACAAATGACAATGAAAATACATCCTACCAAAATTTTTGGGATGCAGCGAAAGCAGTTTTAAGAGGAAATTTATCTCATTACAGGCCTATCTCAAGAAACAAGAAAACTCCCAAATAAATAACCTCATGTTACACCTTAAAGAACTAGAAAAAGAAGAACAAGTAAAACCCAAGGTCAGCAGAAGAAAGGAAATAATAAAAATTAGAGCAGAACTAAATGAAATAGAGAACAAAAAGACAATAGAAAAAATTAATGTGACAAAGAGCTGGTTCTTTGAAAAGATTAACAAAATTGACAAACCCTTGGCTAGACTTACTAAGATAAAAAGAGAGAAGACACTGATTAACAAAATCAGAAACGTAAAAGGGGAAGTTATCACGGACACCACAGAAATACAAAGGATCATCCAAGAATACTATGAAGGACTATATGCCACCAAATTCAACAACCTAGAAGAAATGGACAAGTTCTTAGAAACATATAGCCTTCCAAGGCTGAACCATGAAGAACTGGAAAATCTAAACAGACCGATCACCAGTAACGAAATTGAATCAGTCATCCAAAACCTTCCCAAAAGCAAAAGTCCGGGACCAGATGGCTTCACTAGTGAATTCTACCAAACCTTCAAAGAGGATCTAATACCAATTCTGCACAAACTCTTCCAAAAAACTGAAGAAGAGACAGTACTCCCTAACTCATTTTATGAGGCCAACATTACCCTGATACCAAAACCTGGTAAGGACAGCACAAATAAAGAAAACTACAGACCAATATCTCTGATGAATACCGATGCAAAAATCCTAAATAAAATTCTAGCAAATCAAATACAACAATGCATTAAAAAGATTATTCATCACGACCAAGTGGGGTTCATCCCCGGGGCACAAGGATGGTTCAACATACAAAACCATCAATGTGATACATCACATAAACAAAATAAAGGACAAAAATCATATGATTATATCAATTGATGCAGAAAAAGCATTTGACAAGATACAACATCCATTTATGATTAAAACACTTAATAAAATGGGTATAGAAGGAAAATACCTTAACATAATAAAGGCCATATATGACAAGCCCTCTGCTAATCTCATAATTAATGGAGAAAAACTGAAGCCCTTTGCTCTACGTTCAGGAACACGACAGGGATGTCCCCTATCACCTCTGCTTTTCAACATAGTGTTGGAAGTCCTTGCCAGAGCAATCAGGCAAGAGAAAGAAATAAAAGGCATCCAAATTGGGAATGAAGAAGTTAAATTATCACTCTTTGCAGATGACATGATGCTATATATAGAAAACCCTAAAGACTCCACCAAAAAGCTATTAGAAACAATCAACGAATACAGTAAAGTTGCGGCTACAAAATCAACGCACAAAAGTCCATTGCCTTCCTATATACTAACAATGAAATCTCAGAAAAAGAAATACAAAAAACAATTCCTTTTGCAATTGCAGCAAAAAGAATAAAATACCTAGGAATAAACTTAACCAAGGATGTGAAAGACCTATATGCTGAAAACTATAAGACATTTTTGAAAGAAATTGAAGAAGACACAAAGAAATGGAAAGACATTCCGTGCTCATGGATTGGAAGAATCAACATAGTTAAAATGGCCATATTACCCAAAGCAATATACAGATTCAATGCAATCCCCATCAAAATCCCAATGGCATATTTTAAAGGAATAGAAAAAAATTCATCAGATATTTTTGGACAACAAAAGACCCCGAATAGCCAAAGCAATCTTAAGGAAAAAGAACTATAATGGAGGTATCACACTTCCTGACTTTGGCTTGTACTACAGGGCTACAATAATCAAAACAGCATGGTATTGGCAGAAAAACAGACACATAGACCAATGGAATAGAATTGAGAACCCAGAAATAAAACCACATAAATATTGACAGATAATTTTTGACAAAGAGGCAGAAAACATACAATGGAGAAATGACAGCCTCTTCAATAAATGGTGCTGGCGGAATTGGATAGCCACGTGCAAAAGAGTGAAACTGGACTGCTATTTGTCACCATATACCAAAGTTAATTCAAAATGGGTCAAAGACTTAAGCATAAGACCTGACACAATAAACTGCATAGAAGAAAACGTAGGTACTAAACTTATGGACCTTAGGTTCAAAGAGCATTTTATGAACTTGACTCCGAAGGCAATGGAAGTAAAAGCTAAAATAAACGAATGGGACTATATGAAACTTAAAAGCTTCTGCACAGCAAAAGAAACCATTGACAAAATAAAGAGGCCACCAACTGAATGGGAGAAGATTTTTGCAAACAGTGCCTCCGATAAGGGGCTAGTATCCAGAATATACAAGGAACTCATGCAACTCAACAACAAAAAACAAACAACCCAATTGAAAAATGGGCAGAGGACTTGAAGAGACATTTCTCCAAAGAGGACATACAAATGGCAAATAGACATATGAAAAAATGCTCAACATCACTAATCATCAGAGAAATGCAAATCAAAACCACAATGAGATATCACCTCACCCCAGTCAGAATGGCTATCATCAACAAGACAAATAGTAACAAATGTTGGAGGGTGTGGAGAAAAGGAACCCTCATACACTGTTGGTGGGAATGCAGACTGGTGCAGCCGTTATGGAAGGCAGTGTGGAGGTTCCTCAAAGAATTACGAATAGAATTGCCATATGACCCAGCAATCCCTCTCCTGGGTATCTACCCAAAAAATCTGAAAACATTTAGAGATAAAGACACGTGTGCTCCAATGTTCATTGCAGCTTTGTTTACGGTGGCCAAGACATGGAAACAACCAAAATGTCCTTCGATAGATGAATGGATAAAGAAGTTGTGGTATATATACACAATGGAATACTATTCAGTAAGAAAAGATGATATAGGAACATTTGTGACAACATGGATGGATCTTGAGAGAGTAATGCTGAGCGAAACAAGTCAGACAGAAAAAGCAGAGAACCGTGTGATTTCACTGATATGTGGTATATAAACCAAAGGCAGCAAGGGAACAGGACAAACAAATGGGAAACAGAAACTCGTGGACACGGACAATAGTTTGGTGGTTGCCAGAGGGTAACGGGGGTGGGGGGTGGAGGGTGGGAGATGAGGGTGGGGGGGATCAAATATATGGTGATGGAAGGAGAACTGAATCTGGGTGAAGAACACACAATGGGATTTATAGATGATGTGATGCAGAATTGTGCACCTGAAATCTATGTAATTTTACTGACAATTGTCACCGCAATAAATTTAATTAAAAAAAAATTTTTTTTTTACATATACTTCCCCTGAATTAAATACACAACACTAAAAGAAAAGAAAAGCCATTGGGGAAAAAAGGAAAACAAATGTTGATCTCACTTTTCTCTTAGCCTGTATTCAGTTTTTCTGTGGATAGAAACAGTGGCCAGCCTAACAGTCAACTCAGAGTCAACTCTATTTCTGCTGTGGGTGCTGATAGATGCCAGGGGTGGGTCTCCGTTTCCATTTATCATCACTAGCTTCAATATGTTTGTGTGCTTTGTGACTTCAGCCGAGTCCTGTCCTACAAGGACCTAGAAGTGGTACTTGGTGTAACTGGGTGTGAGCAGCCAGCTTGCTGGGATCATCTGCACCTGCTTTACCACAATGGTTCTTACGTCCTCCTCAGTACTCGCTGGAACCAAGCGGAATAATAAAAATTAGTATTATCGAACAAGCAAAGTAGTACAAACACATAGATGAATGATAGGTAGATAGTCAAAGTGACTACACAGGTTAAATCAGTGTTTCCTGCTATAGTCCACCATACAACCAGAACCCTACATCTATGCCAAATCAATTCTTTACTGATGCTTTCCAAATCAGAGTCCTTTGTGCGATATTCCCTCCATAGCTATTAAAGTGATGGCCTTGCCCAGAAAAGTTATGAGGAGCTTTGAACAAAATTTGCTTTAGTGACTTAAAGAAATGATTCTTTCAATAAGGTAGAAATTCCAGATGGCTCAGTTGGTTAGGGTGCAAGCTCTGAACAACAGGGTTCCCAGTTCGATTCCCACATGGGCCAGTGAGCTGCGCCCTCCACAACTAGATTGAAGGACAACTTGTAATTGATGGACCCTGGAGAAACACACTGTTCCTCAATAAAAAATAAGGCATAAAGAGCTTTGAGAGGCTCTTTAAAGAATTTTTACTGAAGACTCTTACTTAAATGTTTAGCCCTAGGTTTCCTAACATATTTGATTCACACCTATAAGTTTTTAGGTTTGCTCTCCAAAGAAGAAAGAAAACATGTTCTAATGGGTAAGAGCTCCATTTGGAGTAGAAACATAACACCATGTTTTAAATGAAATAAATTTACATGCATGCTTTTTAAAAAAGAATGTTCATTTGAGATATGCTAGAAATATCAGAGAAACAACACAGTAAGACTGCAAAAATTCCATAAGATTTGAATTAAGGGGAAATTACAATGTATTGCATTTGAAAGTAAGTTATAATGCACCACGGGGCTACAGAGATGGAAGAAAGACTGCATACGATGTAGGAAAATGCAAAATCTTTGCATGGGTCACTCTGAAGTCACCTTTGAAAGGAAAAAAAATCCTGGAAATGAGATAACTAAGGAAGTAATATGATGTATTATTTGTTTTCTTACAATACCATAAACCCTGTAATTTATTAAACTGTGAAAATAGTGGATTATGGTTAATAATTTTAAGACGAAAAGTATTTGTTTAATTGCTCAGGTGTTATAAAGGCCAGAAAACCTTTCAGTTCCATTCATTTTTACCTCTGGTAATTATAGAGCCCAAAAGTCACGTTGGCAGTATTTTTCTGTGATAAGGAGAGAAACTTTGCCTTTTATTTTTAAATCTCCATCAAGAATAAAACTTATTTTGTAGTTTCTGCAAATGGGAAGAATGCATACACACCTGTCTCTTGAAATACAGGATAATGTACTTGCAATATTAAACTTGGACGTGGAATTTTTGGCCCATTAGAGAAGAGTATAAATTCAGATTTTATACATATATGTATGTGTGTGTGTGTGTGTGTGTGTATATATATATATATATATATATATATATATATATATATATTTATTTATTTTTCCCCCAAATTTATTTTTATATTCAGCAATATCACCAAATTCTCTGAGTAATTCTAATCCTTTATTTGTAGTTTCATTAGGGTTTTCTAAGAAAAAAACAAACAAACCCTAGTTGTGAGTATCTGCTGTGAAATATAGCTTTGTTTCTTCCTGTGTAATACTTGTATATGTTTAGTTTATTTTTCTTATCTTGTTGGTTGGGAACTCCTTTACAATACTGAATATGAATGGTGATAAAGGGCACCCTTGTCTTGTTCACTGTCATTAAGATAATGTTTACATATATTCTCCATCAAGTCTGATGTTTGCTGAAGGTAATTTATAGATGACTTTTATCAGGATAAAGAAGTTTTCCTGTAGTTCTGGTTGACTAAGACTGGATGTGCAGACATCAAATTTGGCTCAGGTGTTTAGCAGATTCAAAATGCACCAACTTTGTCAATGTGTGATGGTTTGCAGAATTCCAGGACAATATCTCACTCCCTATATAGGGAGAGCAAGTTACAAGAGTCTCTTATTTATCCTTTGGTAGAGGGCTTCATATTCCAGATATATGAAGAAACAAAAACTCATAGACACAGACAATAGTTTAGTGGCTATCAGAGGGTAAGTAGGGAGGAGCGTGGTAGATGAGGGTAAACAGAATCAAATATATGATGATGGAAAGAGAACTGACTCTGTGTGGTGAACACACAATGTGATATATAGATGATGTATTACAGAATTGTACATCTGAAACCTATGTAACTTTACTAACAATTGTCACCCCAATAAACTTTAATTATATAAAAAAGAATAATCATTAGAAAGAACTTTCCAATATCAAATGTGGAAAGACTATGAAAACAGATAGGAGGAAAAGAAACATATATGCTAATGTTGCTTTGGGGCCTAAGAGGCAAAAATGAATTGTAATAATATATCAGATTATATTTTTACTGTTAAACTCAGAATATGCAGTTTATATTTTTAATACAGGGCTCACAGTCTTTGTACATCTCATGATTACATTGTATATTCTCATCAACGAAGTATGCTGTTTTACTAAGGATAATTCAAATCAACTGCTTTCTTCTGTGCACATTTCCTTTGACTTTTAATTTTTCAAGTGCATATTTTTAAAGAGGATGTTGTTTTAAAATTAGCAGAGCAATTATGAAGCAGGATAGATGGTCAATAGTAACACTGACACTGAAAGAGCTGTGGCATAAAAAGCAGTGCAGGATTTATGCAGGCTGAAGATACAAACATAGCTGTCAAAACTTTAAATTATTGAATACTGCTAAGCCCTAAATATGTTGTCTATATGTAGTAAATAAGACTTTACTAATGTCTCTTTCATCTTCCTAAAGACCCATTGCCTCTGATTAAGGCAGAAAACATGGTATTTCAGAAATTATCTGGCTCTTTTGGCAAAAGTATAGTCTTTTTTATAAGTGGTATTTGTCAAATGAGAAATCTGGAATTAAATGAATAAATCTATGTATAATACTATGTGCAATTTCACTCCAGGCACCGATAATATAGGAAAACATTACTAAGATTACATAGTATCAGAGTGGTGGGGATGGATGGACAGTAAAATGAGAAATGAGCATGAAATAAATTTGCTTCTCCACTGTAACAGAACTCAATAGGCAAATCTTTAATTGTACTTTTAGTTAAAATATTCCCCATCCCCCATGTTGGCAAATCCTTTAGATTCCACAGTCTCTGTGAAGCAGTGCTGCATGCTATTCATGCCACAGGTTCTCTGCGGTTCAGTTTTTAAAGGACAAAAATGACTTAGGAAAGGCTTAAATTCAATTTGGTCCACAAATGCAAACATTTATTGAATTCTTACTACAGCTCATGAATTTTACCTGGCAGCTGGGGAGGTGGCTCAACGTGGAGATAAAGCACAAAGAACTGAGAACTGTCACCATGAGACCTAGAGAAATATCAGTTATCCCATTTATCTTTAGAACAGTCTCCTTTGACCTTCTGCCATTCTTCTGCCTTTGATCTTTTCCATTCTTCAGGGAAAAGGCAGCTTTCTTCTACCCTCAGGCAGTTAGAGCCCAACCCTTACGGCTTCCAGCACCTGGAACAGTCCTCTCCCAAACTGCCCAGATTCTACAACTCCTTTCTCTCCTCATCAACCCACCCTTGAAAATCAAAACTCTATACTAACAGCCACCCATCACCTTACTGCATCTAATCCCAGGAAGAAAGCAAACTATCTGAATATTCCAAATGTGTCTTTTCCTTGTAAGAAAAGAGATGAATAGGTCAAATACCCAGTTCTCTGGGTGGTCAGATGGTCAAGGCAATGCTCCCTGCATTCTTCAAGTGAGCAGCTTTCTGTGGGATACCACTTTCACAAAGATTTCTGCTTCACAACGCACATGCTCAGGATGATGAGCCCGCCCAGCACGCTGCCAATCAAAGTGTGTCCAGGGGAGGCTGCCCAATTCACAGTTCAGCTAGTGGCCTGCGGGATAGCTGAGACTAGGCAGGGTATAAGAGCTTCCCAAGAGGAATGTAGAGGTGGCAGTACCAAATTTAGGGTGTGGAGAGCCTTACGGATTTGGAGTGGGCAAGCAACTGTGAGGATAGCACATTTACAAAGCCCCTGGGATCTTTATAGGATTAAGGAAAGAAAACTCCTTTCTGATGCAGGAGAAACTGTTCTGGAGGTGGTGGTGGAGATTGAAGAGAATATGGCATTCCCACTACTGCAGGGACAGAGTCTGGAGACCCTCCTTGCCTTCTGGAAACAGATATATACTGATTAGGTACATGAAGGGTGCACAAATACCTGAACAAATTAGTAAAGGTCTGAGTGACTTAGGAGAACATTCCAAAGAAATATGTGACTACTCACCAAAGTCTTCAAGTATATCAAACAAAGAAGCAGAGCCCCTAAAGTTAAGACTTGGAGTAGAAGTAACTAATGGCCACATTTTACAAAATGTTTCAAAATTCTTGTTGAACTGATTATATTACACAAAAATAAACCCGTCAACTCTATGGTTATGCATGATGGCTTTTGTTTCCCTTACCAGAGACTGGATTGTGGACTAAACAAATAGACCGTTATGAAATAGTGATCCACACCCTTTGTGGTTGAATAACAGGGATAGTTATATGCAATTTCCATTCCGTAGCCTCCCCCACAAACTAAATGTGAATTTTCCTGTATTTCTTCTGCTGCAGAGTAGAAAACATATATCGGAGTACACAGGCATTTAAACACCGCCAAAGGATTTTATGCTTGGTGGCAATTACTTAGCTGTTACTAAAAGAACACTACATAGTATTTTAAGGATAAACTATGACTATTTTCTTGTGCCATCTCCCGTAACCAGATATGCCATCAAGAGAGACTGAGTCTTTTCAAAAAACAAACATAAATTAATTAAAATTATATAAATTAATTTTTATTAACTGCATCACAAACAAACTTTCAAAGTAACAACAGGAAAGACTGTCTTCAGAGGTTTTTTTTTAAATAAAAGATGGCAAAATAACTTATCTGTGCTCTTTCTGCTATTTTTTATACTCTTGCTACTGAGTCCAAGAGACAAAGGCTAATAGAGAAAGAAGTGCAGAAAGTAATGTGGACCTTGATAAATAAGATACCTACTAAAAATGGTGCCTGGTAGGCTTAAATTAAAACAAACAAACATAGACACACAAAAACACAGAGCCTAGCAGCCATTTCCACACTGAAGATGAAACACCAGAGCAAAGCAGAGCAAACTGGAGTAGACAGCACAGGGCTGAGTGGAGTGGACTAGACAGGAGCAGGTGGAGTAGAGCAGAGCTGTCTAGCTAGAGAGGGGCCTGGCCCCAGGACCGCCTCACAGCAACGCTGCTTCTTAATTGAGCTGTAACACTGTTGAGCTGTTTCACAGCCATGCTAGTCTCACAGCCATGTTGTATCACAATTGAGCTATGATTATTTGCACTGAATAAAGTTTTCTTCCTCACTGGATCACAAATTGGGGATTCTTGTTAGACACCAACAACCATCAGTTGACAGTAACAAACAGTAAACATTTGAAGAAGAAAGAACATAGGATTAAAAGTATTTAACATAAAACTTGAAAATAGAGAGAGAATGGAAGAAGTGGCAAAGGAACAGAAGTTTTCTGTCAATGTTAGGACTCAGTGACGGTCTAGGAAAGGCCTTCTCTGGCCAGGGTTCCCAATGCTGGTCTGTTTCCTAGTGCTTGTTATTTTGGCTCTGTCCACAGAAGACAAACTTTCTTTTGAAGTTTTTCAAAAGAAAGAGAAAATATAATAGGACAATTTTTAGAATAATTAAGAGATGCCTCATACTTTGGCTGATGTTTATAAGCCATCTGTAAAGTGGTGATTTCATTTAGAATACAGATTCTTTGAAGGATTCTCAATATTGCTCATCTCTCTTTTCATGTTTAAATGACTTTTTTAAAAAAATTCAGCTTTATTGAGGCATAATTGACAAATAAAATTGTAAGATATTTAAAGTATACATTGTGGTGATTTGATATACATTGTGAAAGGATTCCCCCACTTTAACACATCTATCACTTCACATTTTAATCTTTTTTTGTGTATGTATGAAAACATTTAAGTTCTACTCTCTTAGCACATTTCAATTATACAATGCAGTGTTATCAACTATAGTCCCATATTACACATTAGATCCCCAGGCCTTAATCATCTTATAGCTGAAAGTTTGTATCCTTTTAGCAACCAACCTCTCCCCATTTTCCCTACTTTCCCACTTCCTGCAACCATTTTTTTACTGTTTCTATGATAGACTCAAGTCTTAACATGGAAAGAAAATAATCCATGAAACGTAAACAACTTAAATGCTTGTTTTAAGACAAAGTATCTACAGGTAACAGTTATGTTGAGACTATATTATTAATAAAATAGAAAGTTCTGTTTACTAATAATAAACCATTCCAACTTTATATATATATATATATATATATATATATATATATATATATATATATATATATATAATAGTCAGCCTTAATTTGATATTCCAAGCCCTGTACATTTGGTAAATGCAATTCACCAACTAAAATTGCATTATAATAATATAAACATTACATTGTATTTAAAAGTGATAGAGCCAGGATTTGAATCTGGATCTGATTCCCTAGCCCTTGCTTATTCCAATAGAATCAGTTGTCTGTCTCAGTTGACATGTTACAACAAATTGATCTACTCAAGTCAAGTTACAGTTTTCAAACTGTCAATATTTTCTCTGGTAGATTATCCTAGAGACCCTGGTTGACTCTCAATATTCTGCCCATCTCAGCTCCCTGACACCACTTGCCCATCAAAAAGAACATCCAGGCATTAAGAGCTTGTGTCCCCACACTGCTGCTCTTGGGTGTGAAATATATATTTTCTGTCAACATTTACTTGTAACATTTATTCTATTTGGATTTTTTTCTCCCCTTTGTATAAAATGTGTCTAAAGTTGACATTTTTAATGTGTAATGTAAGCTTTGTATTTTGCCTATATTGTATTTATGAAATTTGTTGTAAATTTGGGGTTCAAGATAATTCCTTTTAAAACTACTAAAAAATATGTTGGTTAATAAAAAGAATTTAATAGAAATTGTAAAAATGGATCTCATACTATTAATAGGCTTACTATGAAGTTAACTGTATTGCATGAACTGATTCATTGACTACTGTGGAGCACAGTGACAATATATAAAATGACACAGTATATGGTGACCTTCCAGTGAAGTCAATGGCAAGAAAGAATGGTAAAACATATCCAAACACAGGAAAAAAATTCCTCAAAGCAATTTATGCAATAAAATTTTCCAAAATAGTTTTCGGGTCCTTTCTGAGGGTATTTTGAAGAAAAATACTGGGCACACCTTTGTAAAACTATTTTTTATGTTTTTTATGCAAAGAATTTATGTCTTAATATTATTGAAAATGTATGCAAAATTCAAGCCTTGTTAAAATAAATGAGTTGTAGGATTGTTCAAAGTAATTTGCCGCATAGTCCTCAAGGAAAAAGTCAGTTTATGAAGAGTTTATTAAAGCTTCTACTATGGATAGTGTCATAAGTATGATACTAGACCAGACTACTATGTAAATGCAGTCAGTGTATTGAATAATTTAAAAAATTATAATACCTGTTGAGTTAGTTTGAAGTTTAAGCTTATGTGACATCTTTACAGTTCAAAAGAACACAAACATACAAATGTCTCCTTTCTGCCATTTTTATACAAATTCACAAACATGAAAACATTATTTTACTAAACTTTGGACATGTGTACAAGAGAATAAATAATTTTAAGAATTCATGCTAATTTAAAAATCAATAAGTTGACAAAAATGTTACATACTGATGGTACCAAAAGATATAGCAGGAAGAAACACAGTAGTTATGGGTCCTATGAAAACCTGTAGAAAAAAATGAACTTCTCTATATACAGATATTTAAAAACACCAACTGTGAAAATGATAGCATCTTTCAAAACACCATTGAGTAATGACATACACTGTTGTTTTTATTAACTATGGTCTTTAAATTTATACTATTCTTTTTGTAATGATTTTGTTTGGCAATAAAAGGGATCCTGCTACAAACAAGTTTGAAAACATTTAGAACTTGAAGGTATATGATCTCTCAGGAATAAAGTATCACTTACTGGAGGCATTTTTTTTTTTTTTTTTTTTTTGGAAAATTAAGTAAATAACATCTAGGCAACAATGGGGCTAATGTGTTTCAATTATTTATTCTGTTTCAAGAACTGTGTTAAATGTTGTATGCTGGTTATTTTATTGAAAAGTCTGATGAGGTAGGGATGATTAGCTTCCCACTTTACAAATGAGGAAACTGAGGCTTAGAAGGCTTCAGCAGCCTTCCCAAGTTAGCCCATCCAGGAGTGAGCATGCAGCGGTTTCTGTGTCGCAAGCACTCCTTTGACCTCCGACCACCCCCTCACCCCATGCACTATGCCTTCCTTCAGAGGCTCTGATTCCACATAGCCACAGTCAGAGCAGAGTGACTGTCACCTCATTGGTGAGGAGTGCCAAACGTTATTTTTTAACTAGTAGTAAATTACCAAGATTTGTAAACTGGAAAGTATCCAACTCCCAATAGTAAAGTAACACTTGTGTTTGACAGTGTTTTCTTGAGCAGAAAAAAAAAAAAGAAAGGTAGAAGTACAGCTGGCTAGATAACACGGGTTAATCTTCATGGGTGATTCAGACACAAATCACACATCTGTTTGTGTCACAACAGAAAAACAGGCAAAACAGATACAGGGGAAAAAGCCACCAACCAGATTCGGCCTAAGGACAGACACTTTGGTGCTGCAGAAAATGGACAGGTCAGCTACTCAGGGGTGCCGTTGTCAGAGGTCACTCACCTGGGTTTTACAGGATCTGCCGTGCAGGTTACTCAGGCATTTAAATCTCCATTATGGGTTCAATACGGACCTTTTTTTCATTAATTGCTCCCACAGTAGAAATGACAATTCTTAGGACAAAAATAAATGACTGACTATTTTATACAGCAGGTGGCAAACATCAGAGAATAATGGTTCTAAGAGATGGAGTCTATGAAGAAGTTCAATAATGGTAGGTGTACTTATAGACGGTAGCCCTTTATGGACTAAAGCAGTAGTTTCATGTCTGACCTGTACAGGTTACATAATATCACACTGACCATATTCTCTATTTGTAAAATGGAACTACTTCCATTTTTCTAGATTAATGAAAAAACAGTGTTCAAATCTTTAAAAGCATTCAAATGCCTGAATATATATATATATATATACTTTTCTGTTATTTAAATAGAAAAAGTCCCTTTGTATAAAAGTGGATTTGGCCACCATTCTGAAATGTTTATTGTGTCTTTTCTTTGGTATGCCTTAACAAGTCCCTTCTTGGTAACACTGCTAATTCTCATTTAAATAATTAGGATGTTGATAAGAACTAATAGAGCAAAGGATAAAAGGCAATCATTTGTTACTAAGGAGGAGAAGGAGAAGAGTAAAAAATACTATAGTATCAATAATAGTGCCTGACCTGTTGTTTTGAAATGAGAAACAAGTTTTGATGTAAAAACTATCCAAGCATGGTGAAAATACTACTCAATGTCCATAAACAACATACACATTTCAAAGAGTACATAATTTATTGAAGGTAGTCTCTCACTGTAAAATAAACTTCAGAGAAACAGTGTGCCTTCTTATGAATTAGTCCTAATGCCTAAGGTCTAAGGAGCTATGAAATAAAATAATAATAATAATAATAATAATAATAATAATAATATAAATACATAATGTTGCTGAACAACCTTGATTAACCTTTAAAAAACTTTTCCTTGCATGATAACTTTCAGAAAGGAACCACTATGAAATTTATGTAAGTATTCACCCTATGGGTTCTATAATATTTTAACAGTTCTACAGGATGGTGACTAAACTGAATTATATAGAGAGTCTCAAGGACAATCTCCTTTCACCACTTCCTCACATGTAAATACAAAAGCGCGCGCGCACACACACACACACACACACATTTATGTAACTTAGCGAAGGTGGATCCTCAACAAACATTACACTCATTTTTAAGAAACTTAAACATTGATGAGAATTTAAAATGATCTGTCCTGCTTCTCTTGGTTTTTAAATTTCGATGCATGTTTTAAATACACAATTGGCATTATTTAGTCCAGGCTGGCATAGATATCCATAGGGGTTGGAGGCACTGACTGTAAACCCAAGATGAGGAAGAATTTCAGGTAAAATATGACGTAATCCAAACCCACTCCCATAACAGATGCTAAAGCCAAACCAAAACTGTTTTGAAGATCATAATGAGAAAAAAACCGGATTAACTTTGACTTTTGCTGCTTTTAAATGATCATAAATCTATAAGATCTGCACTTCTGAATCCCTATAATATCTATAAAAGAAATGCCAGACCCAACAAAAGCTGGCCAGCAAACACTTCATTGAGTGCTACTATATACCATATACAAACAAACCAACAAGCAACTCCTTGGGTACTTCTAAAACAGGTAATGCTGGGATACTGGTTGGAATAAAATGCAATATTCTACGTAAGTAAAAAAATACCAGTATAAGGAAATGGATATTTTCCATGTTTCCTATGCTTTCAAGTTTCCTTTATCTTTTATAGAAAAATGTATTGTTTGGTATACATATTTAACAAATCTGTGACCACAGTTATCAATAATTAGCAATCTGCCCACAAAGGAAATTTTGTCTAGGAATCCATGGATGGTCAGTGCCCTACTCATAAACCTCAAAAACAATGAATGATCAATAGATGGAACTAGAAACTGTACCAGTCTGGTACCCATAAGAGAAATAAAAAAGTCAGCATAGCATTTGATGAAATGGGTAACTTTGGCCAGTATGTAATGTTCATTTTGAGGCTCCCTCTACATTTGTGTCAATCCTGCCTAGACTATTCACAACCAAAAGGCTGAATCCAAGATTTGAAAGTGGCTCAGCAGTACCAGAACTCTGCCTGGCATTTGAATTCCATATTATGTCAATATCCAGAGCAGGTAGTCAGACTGGCTGAAAGCCTTACCTTTTTTCAAAAACAATTAACAAACAAATTAATTAATATAATAAAACAGTTATTTAGACAGTGCAAATCCTCAAAATAACCAGTTAGGGCGATGTCATCAAAATGACAGCGTGAGATGAGCCTCTGGAAATCTCACCTGGAATTTACAACAAATTGAAAAACTTTAACTCCACAAAGGACTCCCTGCACAGCAGAGAGGCAAGACAAAGAGTCTCACACTGAATTCACCTAAAGGTGGGCAAATTTAGTGAGCAGGGGAGGAGGGAAGGGAGAAGTGTGGAGACGGAGCCATGCAGGCGCAGAACACAGACCTAGCTCAGTGCTTCGAGCTCGCTGCATCCTGGAACTACTGCAGCTGCAGGTGAGGGAAGAACTCAGACTGCTAGGGCTCTGCTTATGGCCCAAGGGCTGAGGGCACAGTATATAACACAGCTCAACCCAACGCTCATGGCAGAGACCTCGGAGCAAAGACTGAGGGAAGAAGGCTAAAAACAGTGGTTTAAGCCCTCAATGCCACAGAGAATGGAAGCCTTAGGCACTGAGACTAGTGGCTCCCTCCCTACTCTCCCAGAGCTCGCCCCACCACCACCTGCCCAGTGGTAGAAGCTGAACAAAAGCAGTGTCAGATCAACAGAGCAGAATATTTGCAGTTCTGAGAACTGTGGTCCGCAGACACAGATTCACAGCCCAACTAATTCCGGCAAGGGGGAGGGAGCTGTGGAAACAGGACTGGCTGTGGTGGTGGTCACCGCCATTGGTCTGGGCCACCTCTCACGACTCACCCCGCCCCTGTCCCCACCTATCTGGGCAGATCCCTGCAGGAGTAAACAGAACTGCTAAAACACACGAGCTCTGAATCTGGTACAAGAAGAGCTTTGGAACTTCAAAAGCTCCCCCCATTCCCACAGGGACGCAATACCATAGACCCAGGCAAACTGTTAACAGAGGAGAAGTCCACATTCCAGGGAATTCCCCCATTGTGTCAGAAGCTGGAATAGTGCAGAGAAAACAGAACAATACAGTGTGAGAGAGAAAAAAGGGCTGCAGTCGGAGAGAAAATAAAACATTCTACCAACACGTACTGGAAAACAAAAGAAAGACCTCGTCCTATCAACCTGTTGCAAAACCCACTTCTGTAGATGTCTAGGAAGAGAAATAATACATCATTAATTGCCGTGAATAACCAAGGCAACAAGACAGTTCAGAAAGAAAGTGAAAAGTCTCCAGAAAATGAACTTAAAGATATGGAAATATGTGACTTACATGATAGGGAATTCAAGTTTGCAGTTCTGAAAAAACTCAACGAGATGCAAGAAAGCACAAAAAGGCAGTTTAATGAACTCAGAAACACAATCAAAGAACGACATGAACATTGTACTAAAGAGATTGAAATTTTAAAAAAAGAACCAAATAGAAATTCTGGAGATTAAGAACTCAACAGAATAAATTAAGAATGAAACAGCCAGCTTAGGTAGTAGAGTTGACCAGATGGAGGAAAGAATCAGTGACATCGAAGATAGAAACCTGGAAATGATATGGATGGAGGAAGAAAGAGTCTTGAGACTTAAAAGAAATGAAAGAACTCTACAAGAACTTTCTGACTCCATCAGAAAGAGCAATATAAGAATAATGGGAATACCAGAAGAAGAATGAGAGAAGGAAACAGAGAGTATATTCAAACAAATAGTCGATGAGAACTTCCCAAACTTCTGGAAAGAACTGGATCCTCGAATCCAAGAAGCAAATAGAACACCTAATTTTCTCAACCCCAACAGGCCTTCTCCAAGGCACATTGTATTGAAGATGTCAAAAACCAACGACAAAGAAAGAATCCTCAAGGCAGCCAGGGAAAAGAGGACGGTAACCTACAAAGGAAAGCCCATTATATAATCATCAGATTTTTCAGCAGAAACTCTGCAAGCCAGGAGGGAGTGGAACCAAATATTCAAACTATTGAAAGAGAGAAATCGTGAGCCAAGAATAATATATCCAGCAAAGATATCATTTAGATATGAAGGAGGAATAAAGACCTTTCCAGACATACAGAAGCTGAGGGAATTTCCTAATACATGACCTACACTACAAGAAATACTAAAGGAGGCTATTCGACTACCATCAACAGGGACAGTTTGTGGCAACCAAAACATAAAAAGGGGGAGAGTAAAGGCCTGAACCGGAATACAGGAATGGAGAAAGTAAGCATGTTGAAGAAAATGGCATACTCTAAATATCAAACTTTCTTTTACATAAACTTAAGAGTAACCACAAAAAAAAAAATCCAGAACTGAAATATATACTGTAATAAAAGAAGAAACAGAGGGCAACATCATAGAATACCACCACACAGAAATAATAGACAACAACAAAAAGGCAAAGAAACAATGGCAACACAGTCTTACCAGAAAACTAAAGATAGAATGACAGGAAATCCTCACATATCAATAATCACCCTAAATGTAAATGAACTGAACTCACTAATAAAAAGGCAGAGAGTAGCAGATTGGATAAAAAAACTAAACCCAACCATATGCTGCTTCCAAGAGACACATCTCAGCTACAAGGACAAGCATAGACTCAAAATGAAAGGGTGAAAATTGCCACTCCAAGCAAATGGTATCCAGAGAAACTCTGGGGTAGCTATACTGATATCAGATGAAACAGACTACAGGGTGTAAAGAGTAACAAGAGAAAAAGATGGACATTTCGTAATGGTAAAGGGGACTATACAACAAGAAGACATAAAAATCATCAATATTTATGCCCCTAATCACGCAGCACCAAAATATACCAAGCAACTACTAACAGAAATAAAGGGAAAAATTGACCAAAACACAATTATACTAGGGGACCTAAATACATCATTGAAAGCTATGGATAGATCATCCAAACAGAAAATAAATACCAACCCTAAGTGGCACATTAGATGAAATGGACATCATTGACACTTATAGAGCACTTCATCCTAAAACATCAGACTATATATTTTTTTTCTAGTGAACATAGAACATTCTGAAAGACAGACCATATATTGGGACATAAAACTAACCTCAGCAAATTTAAGAAGATTGAAATCATACCAAGCATAATCTGTGATCACAAGGCTTTGAAATTGGATATCAACTGCAAAAAGAAAGCAGGAAAAACCACAAATGCATAGAGATTAAAAAACGTACTTTGAAAGAATGACTGGGTCAAAGAAGAAATTAGAGGAGAGATCAAAATATACATAGAAACAAATGAGAATGAAAATACATCTTACCGAAATTTTTGAAATGCAGCGAAAGTAGTTCTAAGGGAAATTTATATCATTAAAGGCCAATCTCAAGAAACAAGAAAAATCCCAAATATATAACCTCATGTTACACCTCAAAGAACTAGAAAAAGAAGAACAAATGAAACCCAAGGTCAGCAGAAGAAAGGAAATAACAAAAATCAGAGCAGAAGTAAATGAAATAGAGAACAAAAGGATAATAGAAAAAATTAATGTGACAAAGAGCTGGTTTTTTTTCGAAAGACTAATAAAATTGTCAAACCCTTGGCTAGACTCACTAAGATAAAAAGAGAAAAGACACTTATAAACAAAATCAGACATGAAAGAGGGGAAGTTATCACGGATGCCACAGAAATACAAAGGATCATCCAAGAATACTATGAAGGACTATATGCCACCAAATTCAACAACCTAGAAGAAATGGACAAGTTCTTAAAAACATATAGTCTTCCTAGGCTGAACCATGAATAGCTGGAAAATCCTAACAGACCAATCACCAGTAACAAAATTGAACCAGTCATCCAAAACCTTCCCAAAAGCAAAAGTCCGGGAACAGATGGCTTCACTAGTGACTTCTACCAAACCTTCGAGGATCTAATACCAATCCTGCTCAACCTCTTCCAAAAAATTCAAGAAGAGACAGTACTCCCTAACTCATTGTATGAGGCCAACATTACCCCGATACCAAAACCTGGAAAAGAGAACACAAAAAAAGAGAACTACAGACCAATATCTCTGATGCATACAGATGCAAAAATCTTAAACAAAATTCTAGCAAATCGGATATAACAATGCATTAAAAAGATTATTCATCACGACCAAGTGGGTTTCATCCCAGGGGCACAAGGATGGTTCAAAATCCACAAATCCATCAATGTGATACATCACATAAACAAAATAAAGGACAAAAATCATATGATTATATCAATTGATGCAGAAAAAGCATTTGACAAGACACAACATCCATTTATGATTAAAACACTTAATAAAATAGGTATAGAAGGAAAATGCCTTAACATAATAAAGGCCATATATGACAAACCCTCAGCTAATCTCATAATTAATGGTGAAAAACTGAAGCCCTTTGCTCTACATTTAGGAACACGACAGGGCTGTCCCCTATCTCCTCTGCTTTTCAACATAGTGTTGGAAGTCCTTGCCAGAGCAATCAGGCAAGAAAAAGAAATAAAAGGCATCCAAATTGGGAATGAAGAAGTTAAATTGTCACTCTTTGCATATGACATGATGCTATATATAGAAAACCCTAAAGACTCCACCAAAAAGCTATTAGAAACAATCAACGAATACAGTAAAGTTGCCAGCTACAAAATCAATGTACAAAAGTCCATTGTATTCCTACATACTAATAATGAAATCTCAGAAAAAGAAACAAAAAATCAATTACTTTTGCAATTGCAGCAAAAAGAATAATATACCTAGGAATAAACTTAACCAAGGATGTGAAAGATGTGTATGCTGAAAACTATAAGACATTTTTGAAAGAAATTGAAGAAGACACAAAGAAATGGAAAGGCATTCCGTGCTCATGGATTGAAGAATCAACACAGTTAAAATGGCCATATTACCCAAAGCAATATACAGATTTAATGCAATCCCCATCAAAATCCCAATGGCATTTTTTAAAGAAATAGAACAAAAAATCATCACATTTGTTTGGAATCACAAAAGACCCGAAATAGCCAAAGCAGTCTTAAGAAAAAAGAACAGTGCTGGAGGAATCACACTCCCTGACTTTAGCTTGTACTACAGGGCAACAATTATCAAAACAGCATGGTATTGGCAGAAAAAAAGACACGTAGAGCAATGGAATACAATTGAGAACCCAGAAATAAAACCACATAAATATGGACAGATAATTTTTGACAAAGAAGCAAAAAACTTACAATGGAGAAAAGACAGCCTCTTCAATAAATGGAGCTGGGAGAATTGAAAAGACGCGTGCAAAAGAATAAAACTGGACTGCTATCTGTCACCATGTACCAAAATTAATTCAGAATGGATCGAAGACTTAAGCATAAGGCCTGAAACAGTAAACTGCATAAAAGAAAACACAGGTACTAAACTTACGGACCTTGGGTTCAAGGAGCATTTTATGAATGTGACTCCAAAGGCAAGGGAAATAAAAGCCAAAATAATGAATGGGACTATATCAAACTTGAAAGCATCTGCACAGCAAAAGAAACCATTGACAAAATAAAGAGGCCACCAACTGAATGGGAGAAGACTTTTGCAAACATTGCCTCCGATAAGGGGCTAATATCCAGAATATACAAGGAACTCATACAACTGAACAACAAAAAAACAAACACCAATTGAAAAATGGGCAGAGGACTTGAAGAGACATTTCTCCAAAAGGACATACAAATGGCAAATAGACAAATTAAAAAATGCTCAACATCACTAATCACCAGAGAAATGCAAATAAAAACCACAATGAGATATCACCTCACCCCAGTTAGAATGGCCATCATCAACAAGCCAAATAGTAACAAGTGTTGGAGAGGCTGTGGAGAAAAAGGAACACTCATACACTGTTGGTGGGAATGCAGATTGGTGCAGCCGCTATGGAAGGCAGTGTGGAGATTCCTCAAAAAGTTACGAATAGAATTACTGTATGACCTAGCAATCCCTCTCCTCGGTATCTACTTAAAAAATCTGAAAACATTTATCCATAAAGAAACATGTGCTTCAATGTTCATTGCAGCTTTATTTACGGTGGCCAAGACATGGAAACAACCAAAATGTCCTTCAATAGATGAATGGATAAAGAAATTGTGGTATATATACACAATGGAATACAGTGAGAAAAGATGAAATTGGCCATTTGTGACAACATGGATGGATCTTGAGATTATAATGCTAAGCAAAATAAGTCAGAAAGAAAAAGTAGAGAACCATATGATTTCACTGATATGAGATATATAAACCAAAACCAACAAAAGAACAAGACAAACAAATGAGAAATGAAAACTCATAGACATACACAATAGTTTAGTGGTTACCAGAGGGTAAGGGGGGAGAGGGGTTGTAGAGTGAAAAGGGGATCAAATATATGGTGATGGAAGGAGAACTGACTCTGGGTGGTGAACACACAAAGGGATTTATAGATGATGTAATACAGAATTGTACACATGAAATCTATTTAACTTTACTAACAATTGTCACCCCAATAAACTTTAATTAAAATTGATAAATAAATAAAATAGAAAGTAACCCATTTCATTCTTAGCTGAGCGTTTTTGCAGGGTAGGTATTTTTGCCTCATATAATGAGGACTCTCTTAATCACCACCTCAGGGCAGCTGAAATGCATCTGCCTTGTCTCCTTCCAGGCATGCCCACTTAGGGTCTCTAGAGGAATTCCAGTCCTGTTCAGACAGCCAGTGGCATTTACTGAGCGCTGTATGAATTCTATAATGGGTAACCAAGGGAGCATGAAATTGTAACTCTTCTTTAGGAGGTGACACTGAATAAGAAGTCCTAAGTCTGGAAATGCAGCCAAAGCACACAAACCTTTACATGATAAAACAGCTGCTTGCATTAATTATAAGAGCTAACATTTACTGAGCATCTATTATGTACCACGGACCATTCTAAGAGCTTTCAATGTATTCATATAAGTCTTCACAACTCTATGTGGTAGGTATTCTGATGACCCCCACACTGCAGTTGTATAAAGTGAGGCACAGAGTGGTCAAGTTACCTGTCTGGGGACACATGGGCAGTTAGTGAGAGTAGAGCACCAGCCCTGCCTGTCTGCAAAGCCCACCTCTAACCCTGGACATGCTGCCTCTTCAGTGCAAAGGCTGAGGAGGGTGCTGTGTGTCCAGATCGGTTCTGAAGGAGGGGACCCCGTTTCTCGGCATGGTGCTGAGGAGTTCTTCCTCAGTGGCCTTACTAGAATATGCATTTGCTTTACCATGGAAATGCATCTGTGAGGGCTGGGGTTGGGCAAAGCAAAAGTCTCAGGGCCCCTCCAGCTCACAAAGGTAACAACAGCCCTGCTAGCAGTGGTGGAAATGGTGGAAGTGGTAAGTGGTTTGCTATCCCTACCCACCTGGAGCAGGGAGACAAAAGAGTTCTACCTCCTCTGGTTTCATGTGTTCAAGGAGCAAAAGGACTCACCACCCCACTCTCTCTGGGTTCTGGGGTCCATTCTTAGTTGTTCTATATTCTGATTTTGTGCTATAACAATTCACATCCCCACACCCCAAACCCCACAAAGCAGGGCTCTCTCCTTTCAGCATTTAAAGGGATTTGATATTCTTGCATTCTTCCCCATGAAGCAACAGGTCCTGACAGGGCATGTGTTTGGAGCAGCCACCTGCATGCCTCAGGTGGACTGAAGCAGGCCAAGAATGAAAGGGGGAGGCGCGGGAGAGCCAGAATCCAGTTACCGGAGAAAGGAAGATACCACACTTGAATAATCCCTTGCCCTCTTCACGTGGGTTCATCTCTCCCCACCTCACCCAGATGCTGTCTGCCTTCCAGGAGCTCCAAAGGCTTGGATGGCAGAGGAAAGACCCAAGCAAATGTGCAGAGCCTCCCCTAGCTTGTGGCTTCACAGGACATCTGTACCTGGTGATAAGCTTGGACGGCCCCACCTCCTCTTGTCCTGATGGCTTCCTCTGCCCACCTCTTCTCTGCCAACCCCTCCAGCTGTCCCCAACACATCCTCATCCTCATCTGTCTCCAGATGTAGTGCTCTGGGCTATGCCATGACCTGTACTGTTCTTTCAGGTACTGCTTTGAAGGGACCAGATTGTTCCTTGCTGTCTTCTCTAATTTTTGTTTTGGAGACTTCTTCATGCCCCAGTACTTCCTTTTCTGACTGCCTATATCCTTTCCGTGGTTAAACATCCAGTCATAGAGCAAACCCTCACCCAATGTCCATTCCCCTTTTTCCTTTAATCAGTTTTTGCTATAGCAAACACTATAACCTTGAATTAAATTTCTAAAAAATATAAAATACCCTCATGGTTCCCATATCATAACCCTTTCATTATCTAACAACCTTTTCTGAATGGGGTGGGAAGTGCCCTTGACCAAGTATTGGGAGCTTGCATAGAACATATGGCTCCATTTCTTTCTCCTGTTTCTCCTGAACAAGACAGTTGCTTATTTGCAAAACTTCCTCTGATTGTATGTCATGAGGGACTAAGAGGTCCTTTAGCAAAGAACCACTGAGTGTGGACAGTATGTATGAAACCATGTTGGTTCCCCGACTGAGCTAAGAGAATTGGGGCAGCATTTGGAAATTCTGGGGCTTTCAAACACTGAGTTGGGAAGCTTAGTAGTCACTGCCCAAGGATGGCTGAGGTGGAAAGAGAAAACTGCCCAGAATGGAGGGCAGGAAGGCAGTGCTGAGTTGGAGCCAACAAACTCCCGGTGTCCACCATGGTCTCTGGAGAGAAGAGAGTCCTCCCAGGGATCCAGGGGCTGCATGGGGCTAGCAGGGTGAGTCCACACCCTCACCACTGCCGTTGCACAGTCTCACCTCCTCCAACTGCACCTCACTTCTGGAGTAGTCTGCGTGTGCCATCAAAGCCCTGGAACTGGAGACTCCACCAAACCACTCCCTCTCATCCCCTCCCACTGCAAACCATAATCTTGTAGGCAGACAATGAAGATAGGACAACTATTCAGAAAAACGCGTGGCTTTGGAGTCTCAGGACATGTCCCAACTGCACCTGCAGGTTTTCTTTTCCTGGGGCCGACGGGCACTGGCTGCGCTGCACCTGCCGCAGGCCAGCTCGTTGCCTTTCAGTCACATACCTTGTGCTGGGTGTGCAGGCCCCGGCCTGCTCCACATCCTGCTCTGCCTGTGATGATATCTCCTCCAGTCCACTCACTTCTCAACAGGCTCTGCAAAGTGAGGCTGTGGCTCTTCTATCTGCCATTTGAGTTTCTGCAACAATATGTAGAGAGAGAAAATACCACCCCCCTTAACTCTCCTGCTTACCTGTTGTTGTTTCTTTGTTTGTTTTTGCCATGGAAACTTTGCCACTACTCAGTTAATCTTTTCCTTTTTACATGTCCTCATCCCCTTCTTTTCTTTTCTGGTTCTCCTTTCCTTCCTCTTCTCGTCCCCTCTTCTCTTTCCGTTCCTCCTCCTCCTCCTCCTTTCCGAGACAACAACAACTCTGATTTCCTACACAGTGTGCTCTTTGCAGGTGGGGACTACAGATGCTTTTGCAATCTGTATTTGTAGTCTTCAGATGGTGGATGTAGTGGCATGCTCACAACATGCATAAATTCACACAGGATGATTTTCAGGGTTCTTGGAAACAAAGAGGGTACACCTACTTCCTAGTTAATGACCGACTGTAATTCCTAGGGCTTCTGTCTTCTTTCCCGCATTTACATGAATCAAAACAGAGTACCAAGTAATATTTAGAAATTCAAAGAGGCAAGTAGCCTGTTTTGCACTTATAATTTACACTGTCCAATTTAAGAACACAGCCAAGTAGACCAAGGTATGAATTTGGTTAGTCAGAGCTCACATAACCTGAATGCAAGTTCATGTTTACTTAATGGGATTTTAGACTTCTATGCTTTCATACAAACACCACACATCCCACTAAATTGTCTTTAATATTTCAGCACCTTAGAGCCAGCATAACAAACACATTAAGTCTTGAATGTGGTTAATCAGGACCACAGTCATTAGTCCTATGGTGCCAATTGCTTTAGAATTAGTGGTATCTTGATGAGATGAGAAAGGATTTCAAGCAACTCTGATGTGTCTGATAAATGGGATAAACTACCATGTATATGTCTGTGAGTTAGAGACAAGAAAGATATGTATATGTGTGCATTCATACGAATTAATAGGAAGGGTCACTTCTCTTAATATTAACTCCCAAATTGTAATATTCATGCAAATTCTAGTGATGTTTATATTAGTTTTATTCTAGTTTCATGAGATTCATTTCTCTATGTAAATTAGATTATTAAAGATATTTTCAGAGATATCCTTCAGCTTTCTTTGTCTAGGTAGCTTAAGCAATATCATGCATTTGGTTACAAGGAAGGGCCCAGAAGCCAGGGTTTTTCATTTCCAGGTTTTGGTGTTCTTATTTAATCATTACATATGAGCTTCTATTGACAACATAAGCATACTCCAAGACAGGGCGAACTTTTCACTGTGTAATGCATACCTATATTAATCTACGTATTTACGAGGTCTGACAATCCAGTTTGTGAACTTATTGCAACGATGTTGCTAAACTTTTTTGATACAGAAGGATTATTCATTATGAATTTGTACCAACTGGACAAGCAGTTAACCAAGTTTACTATTTCGAAGTGCTGAAAAGACTGTGTGAAAAAGACGAAAACGACCTGAACTTTTCATCAACATCATGACTCTTGCATCACGGCAATGCACCAGCTCACATGGTACTGTGTGTGAGGGAGTTTTTAGCCAGTAAACAAATAACTGTATTGGAACACCCTCCCTCGTCACCTGATCTGGCTCCCAGTGACTTCTTTCTTTACCTGAACATAAAGGAAATATTGAAAGGAAGACATTTTGATGACATTCAGAACATCAAGGGTAATACGATGACAGCTCTGATGGCCATTCCAGAAAAAGAGTTCCAAAATTGCTTTGAAGCATGGACTAGGTGCTGGCATCAGTGCATAGCTTCCCAAGGGGAGTATTTCGAAGGTGACCACAGTAATATTCAGCAAAAAGGTATGCAGCACTTTTTCTAGAATGAGTTCGTGAACTAAATTGTCAGACCTTCGTATATCATACAGTTTACAAAATGGCATCATAGACACTATCTCATTAAATTCTTACAAAAACCCTGAGAAATGAAGACAGAGAGAGTAGGTATTATTCTCATTTTACATGGAATATAATTTGTGGAGTATTTTATAGCCTACAAGTAGGTAGACCATGCATCCTGCTTTGTCTGGGACTATCTCAGATCATATTGTTTTGATGTAATTATTAGCATCTTTCATTCTCAACATCATCCCAATCTATAAATCACTTTTTGCTTACATCAGACTTTCCAAGTTCATGTGGTCTTTGCAAGCAATGTGATAGCTCATGACAATAAGAAATAGTCAGAGCTACAACTTGGTTAGGGGCCTGGGCTATAAATCCAAGGTACAGCTTTACTAGTTGTACATCCTTGGACTAGTTACTGGGACCTAGTAAGTGCCATATAATCATTTCTTGTGTTTGATGCTTAATCACATGGCCTCTTATCTTCTCCAGATAGAAGCCTTTTTCTGACACTGCCTAAGATGGCCCAAAGAAACATTCCTGTCATTCTCCATTTGGAGAGTCCAGCCCTTTTCCATCCTTCCTGAAGGACTTCTGCTATTTTACTCACAAACCAGCAATCATCTCAGCTTCTCCCTCCTTCCATGACTAGTTGACACACATCTCACTTCTCCTGCCCCCGTGCTGACCTTGGAGCCACAGAGTCTGACAGCCTCGCTACTATTGATGAACCTCTGGACTCTTGGCAAGGCAAGGTCTCAGCCCATGGTCCTGATTGCTATTGCTAAAAAATATAGACACCTTTACTTTCAAATTGGAAACTTCAACTAAAGAAAGAAAATTCCAAATTCCAAGATGTTTCAGATGAGAAGAGTGCCCTGGAGAGAGTAGTCAATGGTCTCACTCACATACATATATTACATCAAAACCACCAGCCCTCCTTGAGGGGGAAATTTGAAGATTCTTTAGGAAGCTGGAGCTCTCAATTACTCCAGCCTCATGGGGTATGGATGTCAAGAAGAATAGATATTGCTATAGAGAAAGGTCTCTTATATTAGAACTAGATTAAGTCTGAATCTTGGCTTTGTCCCTCTTTGGGGCACTGAGGAAGTTTCATGATTTTCCTAAACTCCAATTTCCTGAATCTGTTAAGATGAAACTGGTAAGTAATATTTATGTTTACCTCTTAGGACACCTGTGAGAAATTATATAATAAATGTAGTATTTACCATAGTACCTGGAACAGAAGTGTTCACTGGATTTTTGTATAATGTATTATAGATATTACAGGGATTGTTTTATTCTACTTTATGACTCTACTATATTTCTGAAGGATTCATTAGGAAGCATCGACCTACTGGTCTTAATTAATATTCTGAACTGCCCTGTGCTGTGGGGCTAATTGCTCCCCTCAGGAGGCAGTGACTCAAGTTTTAGATGCCACTTGCAGAGAGAACTTGTAAATTCCTTTGCTGACGTGCATGCCATTCTGCATCTTCAGGCTCACTGTTGCCTGTCTCTGAGCTGTGGTGTCCCCTCAGTGCACATAAAAACTTTGGAGATGGAGACAGGAAACAGGAAGATGCAACTCACGTTAAGGGGAGGATTGACTGTATTTCACCCAATTTATTCAAATACATTGTAAGTTGACAAGCCTGTGACCCAGGGAACTCTCTGTGAGTCTAGCTGGGCTACATAATAGGGGCAGTGTGGGCTGACCAGTCAGGAGGAGGTGAAAATAAACAAAAGGATGTGTGTCTTGGGGGGGGGGGTATTTTCTTTCTTTTTTTCTTTTTAATAAAAATTTTTATTGGGGAAGGGGAACAGGACATTATTGGGGAACAGTGTGTACTTCCAGGACTTTTTTTTCCAAGTCAGGTTATTGTCCTTTTAGTCTTAGTTGTGGAGGGTGCCATTCAGCTTCAAGTTGTTGCCCTTTCAGTCTTAGTTGTGGAGGGCGCAGCTCAGCTCCAGGTCCTGTTGCTGTTGCTAGTTGCAGGGAGCACAGTCCACCATCCCTTGCAGGAGTTGAACCGGCAACCTTGTGGTTGAGAGGATGCACTCCAACCAACTGAGCCATCTGGGAGCTCAGCGGCAGCTCAGCTCAAGGTGCCGGTGTTCAATCTTAGTTGCAGGGGGCGCTGTCCACCATCTCTTGCGGGACTTGAGGCATCGAACTGGCAACCTTGTGATTGAGAGCCCACTGGCCCATGTGGGAATCGAACCGGCAGCCTTTGGAGTTAGGAGCATGGAGCTCTAACCGCCTGAGTCACTGGGCCGGCCCCGGGGAATATTTTCTTGATAGTGTAGGTAGGAGGTATGAGGTATACAGAAAACCACAAATTACCCGTGATGGAACTGTGAGAAGTTAACTGCTGCCCAACGTAATGACACTCTGATAAAGACATTCCAAATGTAGAAGCATGCTTTGTTTCACTCAGGATATTTCACTGTTAGACTTTCTTCCTTTTTGTTTCCCCTGTGAAACTGAGCATGTTTCCTTGAGATACATCTCATGAGAAGGGGACTTGGCATGTATTCAGGTGTCTCCTCCTTCAATGGTAACTGAAACTGGAAACACTTTAAGAGAGCATCTGCTTCACTCTTAACAGAAAGGGCAGCCACTAAACCAGACAAATACAATACTTCTGCATCTTTTTGAAATATTACCAACAAATCCTCGCAATTTGCTAAATTGTAATGAACATATGTATACATTAAAATTCTATTTTATTATGTGCCTTACATAGTCTCTTCATGTCAAATGCAATTCTCACTCTTTCTTGGCCATACTTGATGAGAATTAACAATTAGTTCTGGATGACTGTGGGGGAGTTAGGGGATGATTTTATGAGGAAATGGACGCAGTTGAATAAAATTCAGTCAGGAAAAATGGACAATCCAAAGAGCAGCTCAGAGAAACCTTTTTCAGACATGTCTGTCTTTATAGTTTCACAGTATATTCTATTTTAATTCCTTTTTACTATCTCCTTTAATTAAAAATATTATAACTTTTTTGAGGGGAGGAGGAGAAGAATGGCAGGCGAGGGACTGTCACAGTGAATCCAAAGAGTGATAGGTGATGATAGAATTGTGGCATGGAGGTAGAGTCTTCATTTTATAGCACGAACAAGGTGAGGGCAGGGCAACTGACCTAGAATTTATTAACCCTCATGGCTTAACACAAAGTAGGAACTTAGTGAATGTTTTGGATGATTTTATGATGAAAGCAATTGCAGGCCTGGCTTCTTACAAGTGCAATCTTGTACCCAAAGATATTTGCAGGTTAAGAATGCAGGACTACCAGTTTTCAGTGGTAGTCTTTAAATCCTGCAGTGAAAAAAAAAAAGAAAAAAAGTACTTGATTGTTTCCCAAACAGAATCTCCCCATACTGCTTGCAAGGCGATGCTAACTTCTCCCAAAGGGACCTGGCTTACTTTCTGCTGTCCCTCCCAGAGTGCTGGGAGGAGAAGCAGAAGCTAGTGCTTTGAGAAGTCAGTGAGAAGGCTATGCTCAATTTTCCAAATTATATTTGTTCATCCATAGTCCTAACCCGGCTGCCCAAAAGGCAGGCAAAGACAGGGCTGAGCAAAATTGGCTGTACTTAGAAGGAGGAGGAGTCAGGGCAAGTTTGGCAGCGGGAAGTGAGGGGCTGCAGAGCTCAGAATAAGAGGGAAGAAAGCTTTTTCTTAAAGGTACTCAGTGTACTCGGATGACCCTGCTATTAAAGTTGAGTGAATTTTCAGTGTTAAAATCATTTATGAGTTGCTACAGTAGTGAAATTAAGAGAATCCAGAAATCTAGGTATAGTAGCAGAAGGAAATGATTTGGACAGATTATGATAAGGAATAGCCAAGTGGTGTGTTGTATACTATACAGGGAAGCTCTTAAACAGAGCTCATGGATTCTTATAGTCAAGTACCAACATCATCTTAAGGTTCACTAAAATTATTTACAATATTTAAAAAAAAAATTAGTTTTAAATAATATCAAGTAATAAAACAGGGTTATTCACATGGAAGTCAATTTTTGATCAACCTATAGTAAAAAGTTTAGGTACAGCTGTATAAGATTAGTTCTTTAAATGATAAATTAAATCATGGTCAGTTATGGTCCATGACACTGGCCAAAAAAGTTAAAAGAGTGTGCACCATATGGAAAGGAATTGACATTCTCATGCATTGGGCATAGCAGGCCTTCTTGGAGAGTAACCTGGTAACATGTGCTAGATATCTCAAAATTATGCTGGCCTCTAACCCAACATTCCTACATTTACGAACTTTTCCCAAGTAAGTAACCAATAATGCACGTGAAAAGATTGAACTACAGGAGAGTTCATTTTGGAAATTATTTATAATAGGAAAAATGTGGGAACAACCAAAATGTCAATGGCAGGAAATGGTTTAATGAAGTCTGTCATGATGGGACATGAGGCAGTCATTACAAGTGAGGATAGAGACAAAAATTTAATTACCTGAGAAAAACGTTGAGGTGATAATGGTACATAAAAAAAAGCAGCTTACTAGCAATTGTCACCTCAATAAATTTAATAAAAAAAAAAAAAAGCAGCTTACAAACGAGCATTTTCAATGTGGATTACCGAAAAGATATATATAGGTATACTATGTGCATAAATGTAGGTAAACTTATAAAATGCCTTAATAAAACCAGCAAGAATCTATACTAGAATATTACTGAATAATTTCATTTTATTTGTTCAATTTCCTAAACTTCTGAATATTCTTCAGTGAACGTCTATTACCTTGTAATCAGAAAAATGCAATTAAAAATTAAAATATTGTATATTGCATTATTTATACCTACTCAAAATAGAAAAATTGTGTCAAAGTCCATCTATATAATCATCTAAAATTTTAAGAAAATACTTGGATAGTAAAACATCTTTATTTCACGGTAATTGCTTATTCCATTTATTTAAGACAGTCCATTTTTTTTTCACAATGTACTCTATTGCTTAATCTTAATAATACATATGTTGTAACAAAAGGTATTTAATACTCAAATAGCCTCTGAATATTTATATGTTGACAGAAGAGATATAAGCTGCTTGCATGCATTTACGAAAGAGCTAGACAGCAGTTCATAGAACACATATAGGCCCCATCTTTCTTATGCTTCCATCCAATGCCCATAGACACCTGCTGGAGAGTGGGAGGGGCAAAGGGAAATGAAGGTCTGTCTTCAGGAGTTCATGGCTGGCTACCACAGTATGACACAATTCCTGATAAGAGGATGCACAAGGGGAACCCAGGCAGCGGAGGCATGCCACTGAGGTACACCCAGATAGGGGGATAGAGAGTGAGTTGAAGTAGAGAAACAGAGGGAGCCTGAAGAGAGGGCACTTTGCAACTGACTGCAATGACAGGAGGGGTGAGGATGACTCCAGAGATAAACTGAAAGCTTAAACTCAAGAAAAACTCATAGGGGTGCATACATTTTTTTTAATTAGTTTTGGATTTCTCCAGATAGGTACCTAGGAGTGGAACTGCTGGGTGATAACGTAGTTTCATTTTCAGATTTTTGAGATACCTCCATACTGTTTTCCATAGTGGCTGCACCAATCTGCAATCCCTCCAACAGTGCACAAGGGATCCTGTTTCTCCACATCCTCACTAGCACTTGTTGTTTGTTGATTTATTCATGATAGCCATTTTGACTGGGGTGAGGGGGTATCTCATTGTGGTTTTTATTTGCATTTCTCTAATTAGTGAGGTTGAACATTTTTTCATATGTCTGTTTGCCGTCTGTATGTCTTCTTTAGAAAAATGTCTCTTCATGTCCTCTGCCCATTTTTTAATTGGGTTGTTTGTTTTGGAGTTGAGTTGAGTGAGTTTTTCATAAATTTTGGATATTAACCCCTTATCGGATATATCATTGGCAAATATCTTCTATCATTCAGTAAGATCCCCGTTTTGCACTATACACAATAGCCAAGACATGGAAACAGTTGAAATGCCCATCAGTAGATGACTGGATTAAGAAACTGTGGTACATTTATACAATGGAGTATTACGCAGCCATAAAGAATAATGAAATCTTACCATTTGCAACAATATGGATGGACCTAGAGAACATTATGCTAAGTGAAATAAGTTGGACAGAGAAAGACAAACACCATATGATCTCACTTATATGTAGAATCTAAAGAAAAGGACAAATGAATGAACTAATCAGAAATAGTCTCAGAGGCATAGAGGAAAAGCTGAGGGTTGCTAGATGGTAAGGGGGAGTGGGGATAAGGGGGAAGGTGAGGGGATTTGAAAGCACAATTGGTAATCACAAGATTGACACAAGGATACGAAAGTCAATTTGGGGAATGTAATCAACAATGTTGTAAAGATTTTGTAGGGTATCCAATGGACACCTGTCTTATTAGGGAAGACCACTTCAGGGATAATGTAGATGCCTGATCACTGCACTGTACACCTGAAGCTGAAGCTGAATAATAATAAATACCAAATATATATATATGAGAAGCGGAGTACAGCATTAGGAATAGAGACAGTGGAAATGTAATGGCTATATGCGATGTCAGAGGGATAGTAGATTGGGGAAAGGGGATCATCACTTTGTGTGGGAAATAAATGATAAATGTCTAGCTATTACATTGCTTTATATACCTGAAACTAATAAAAAGTAAAATGAAATTTTAAAAAACGCAGAAGAAAAAGTAAAAGTAAAAAGTGAAAAAAAAGAAAGAAAAAACTCATAAACACAGACAATAGTTTAGTGGTTACCAGACGGTAAGGGGGGAGAGGGATGGTAGATGAGGGTAAGGGGGATCAAATATATGGTGATGGAAGGAGAACTGACTCTTGGTGATGAACACACAATATGATATATAGATGATGTGTTACAGAATTGTACACTTGAAACCTACGCAATTTTACCAACCATTGCCATTCCAATAAATTTAAAGAAAGAAAGAAAGAAAGAAAGAAAGAAAGAAAGAAAGAAAGGAAGGAAGGAAGGAAGGAAGGAAGGAAGGAAGGAAGGAAGGAAGGAAGGAAGAAAGAAAGAAAGAAAGAAACAACACTTTCCTCATCCTCCACTTTGAATTTGGATTTATCTTGTGATACTTTGTACTTTTCAATCCATTGTATTTGTTGAGTGTCCATTCTCTGCAGAGGACTATACTTACTGCTGTAAGAGATATAAACATACATGTGATGAGACCCCTTAAAATGTAGTTGGGTTGTTATGACAAAACCTCAAACAATAATAAAGATCATATTAAAATAGGTTACATGTGTCTTTCATCTCTCTAAATCTCCATCAATGCCTAGCAGAAAGATATTTAAGTGTTAAATGCCAGTATCATTTTATGCCATCTTAATTACTTATTGCTCCAAAGGAAATTCAGTAGTTTCAGTGATTTTTAAATTTATGCCCAACATTTTTATGACATGAAGAGTATTTGACTTAATAATTCATGATTATATAACCTCTCTATTAATTTCATTATTATAAACATTTTACGACAGTTATGTGCTTCAACAGATTGTCCAAATATAAAATATCTCTAGCAATATCAACTTATCTTGCCAAACCCAACAACATCTACTAAGGAACTTCTTGTCTTCCATATATTTTACTTGGTTCTTATACCAAAGTTGAAAGATACATATAAACGTATCATCCCTCAGGCCAAACACACAATTCAACATCATCTTTCCGAGTTAAGCAGAAAAAATACACAATACATATATACCTCCTTTTTTACTCACTTGAGACAACACAGACATTTAGGTATTCACATATCGTTGAATTCATTTGGATCTTTGAATACTTGGGATTCAAATTCCATCTGGCTCTGTAAAATGAAAGTACTCAAATTAGTACAGGCTTCTAAAAAAGGTAGGACAAAATAAAACATTCTGTACGCTTCCATCATGTTTGAAGAGACATAAGCTAACTGAAGACTAGTGGGAATCAAGAACTCGTGATGTTCATGCATTATTTTATTTTCACTCACAGATGGTGACAGTACTGACTATATTCTAATCACAATGCTTAGTATGGGGCTACAAATATGAGCAAGACCACATGACCTGCTCTTCAGACTGCCCAGAAACTAGTGAGCTTAATTTATTGCAGTGAGGCCTGCAACAGAGTAAGCACACAGTGGATTCTTGGAGGCCAGGAGGACTAATTATAACACAGCCAGTCTGTGACAGGTAGTGCAGATGCTTCCTGGAGCAGAAGAAGCTAGACTGAGAGCTGGGTGGGGAAGGAATGTAGTCCAGTAACACAAGAACCCAAAAGCTGAACACTTGGGATTTATTAATTACACGGATGTGGTGACCTTGGCAAGAACAGTTACAGGAGTGGACAGGAAGAAGCGATGCTAGTGTAGGTCACAAATATGGACAATTCTTTCAAGACAGTTGGCTGTGAAAAAAAAAAAAAAAAAAAGCCATAGGACAGGAAATAGAAGGAGGTGTGGAATTAAGTTAAGTTCTCTCCTTTTGTTTCTTTCTTTCCTTCCTCCCTCCCTCCTTTTCTTCTTTCTCCTTCTATCCCTCTCTTTTTTTTCTTTTTAAGATGGGTCTGATTTATGTGTTTAAATCCTGATGAGAAAGTTTTAATAGTGAGAGAAGAGTTTAAAGATGTAGGGTAAAGAGAAAGATAAGTGATGAGGTAGTTCTTGAGGAGCTGGAATGAGACAGATCCAGAACTCTCCATCAAGCACTTCTGAGATCTATCCATCCATTCATCCATCCACTCAACATTTACTAGTTAACTACCACATATACTAGTTAACTCCACATAGTATATGGGAGAATGTAGTGGACAAAAATACCAATTTCCCACCCAGAGAGCTTACACCTACATGTTGAGACAGACAATAAGTAAATGAGTAAATATATTCTGTATATTGATAAGAACTATGAAGAAAAATGAAGCAAGGTTAGGGGATGGCGGGGGAAGGGTAGTAAAGACGGTCAGTGGCACTTGAACAGAATGAGGAAATGGCATTTGAGCAGAGACTGAATAAAATGAGAGCCTGAGGCATGTGAAGGTTTGAGGAAAGGATGTTCTAGACAAGAGGCTAGAGTAAGTGTAAAGGCAACTGAGGAGAAAAATGAGGCAGCTGGAGTAGCTCCAGATGCAAGAGAGATTGGCAGATAATAGAAGAGAGCCCACTTTGGAATTTCCAGCAAGAAAAGGGCATGAGAGCATATATACTTTTAAATATACTAGATATTGCAAAGACTAGTCACTAGGGTGACAACAGTAGAAGCAAGAAAGCTAATAATCTAGGCTAGGTGACAGATGATGGCACCGTGATTTAGGTTGGTGGTAAACAGATGTGTAAAAAAGTTATATTCAAGAATATATTTTGAAGAAGCAGTTAAGGGTGCTAAAAGTGAAAAATTAAAAATCAATCCTAGTTTTTTTTATGAAATAATTGAGTGTATGTGGATGTCATTAATTGAGATAGGGAAGACTGGGGCAGGAGTAAATTTGGGGAAAAACCAATTTATTGAGATTATCTATTGGACATGTTGACTAGGCAGCTGGAGATAAAGACTAGAGATTAGGTGGCAGTATATAGCAATAGTTATATATCACATCATTCCACCTCCTTAAAATCTTCCATGAGAGGTCATAGAAATGGCAGCATGAGGTGAGCTTCTTGAAATCTCCCCTGGAATTTACAACAAATTGAACAACTATAACTCCACAAAGGACTCCTTGCGCAGCAGACTGGCAAGACTAAGAGACGTGCAATTTAAATCATCTAAAGGTGGGCAAATTGGACAAGCAGGGATGGAGGGAACCAGGAACTGCAGAGACATGGAACATGCGGGCACAGGATGCAGACCTAGCTGGGACCTTCAAGCTCCATTCCGTAGCTACCACAGCTGTGGGAGAGGGAAGAATTCACATTGCTAGCACTCCCATTATGGCTCACAGTCCTGCCTGAGGGATCACCATATAACACAGCAGAACCCAGTGCTCACAGCAGAGGCCTTGGAGCAAAGACTGACAAAAGAAGGGTGAAAAAGCCCTCACTGCCAAGCAGAGGATGGAAGGCTTAGGCATGGAGCCTAGCCGACCCCACCCATCCTCCCAGAGCTTGCCCCATCCCTACCCTCCCAGTGCTAGAAGAGGAACGGTAGCACTGTCAGATCTAAAAAACAGAATATTTGCAGTTCTGAGAACTAGAGCCCGCAGCCATGGACTCACAACCCAACTAGTTCCGGCAAAGGAGAGGGAGCCCTGGATGCAGGACTGGCTGTGCTGGTGGTTGCCGCCATTGCTCACACCATCTCACACAACCCATCCTGCCCCCACCCCCACCTATCTAGGCAGATCCCTACAGGGGTAAACAGAGCTGCTGAAACACACAGGCCCTGAATCTCGTGCAGGAAAGGTTCGGAACTTCAGAGGCTTTCCACACCCCCAACGGAAACAGTGCCCTGAGACCCAGGGAACCTGCCCACAGAGGAGAAGACCACCTTCCAAGGAATCCCCCTATTATGTGAGAAACCTGAATGGTGCAAAGAAAATATAACACTACAGCATGAGAGAGAATTAAAGGCGGCAGTTGGAAAGAAAATAAAGCATTCTACCAGTTCCTATCAGAAAGCAAAGGAAAGACACCTTCTTACCAACCTATTTCACCAATTGCCATGCATAACCAAGGTAACAAGACAGTTCAGAAAGAAAATGAAAAGTCTCCAGAAAATGAACTTAAAGACATGGAAATATGTGACTTAAATGATGGAGAACTCAAGATTACAGTTTGGAAAAACCTCAACGTTTCTGCACAGCAAAAGAAACAATCGGAAAATAAAAAGGCAACGAACCAAATGGGAGATGATTTTTGCAAACAACACCTCCTATAAGGGGCTAATATCCAAAATATATAAGGAAACCATACAACTCAACAACAACAACAAAATAATCCAATTAAAAAATGGGCAGAGGACCTGAATAGACATTTCTCCAAAGAGGACATACATATGGCCAATAGACATATGCACAAATGCTCAATATCACTAATCATCAGAGAAATGCAAATAAATACCACAATGAGATATCACCTCACCCCAGTCAGAATGGCTATCATCAACAAGACAAATAGTAACAAGTGTTGGAGAGGCTGTGGAGAAAAAGGAACCCTCATACACTGTTGGTGGGAATGCAGAATGGTGCAGCCACTATGGAAGGCAGTGTGGAGGTTCCTCAAAAAATTACGAATAGAATTACCTTATGACCCAGCAATCCCTCTTCTGGGTATTTACCCTAAAAATCTGAAAGCATTTATCCATAAAGACATATGTGCTCCAATGTTCATTGCAGCTTTATTTACGGTGGCCAAGACATAGAAACAACCAAAATGTCCTTCAATAGATGAATGGATAAATAAGTAGTGGTATATATACACAATGGAATACTATTCTGCCATAAGAAAAGATGAAATAGTACCATTTGTGACAACATGGATTGATCTTGAGATTACACTGCTAAGTGAAATAAATCAGACAGAAAAAGGAGAGAACCAGACGATTTCACTGACATGTGGTATATAAAACTGAAAACAACAAAAGAACAAGACAAACAAATAAAGAAATATAAAGTTATAGACGCAGACAATAGTTTAGTGGTTACCAGAGCAAAAGGGGGGAGGTGGGTGGTAGATGAGGGTAAACGGGATCAAATATATGGTGATGGAAAGAGAACTGACTCTGGGTGGTGAACACATAATGTGATATATAGATGATATTATTACAGAATTGTACACCTGAAATCTATGTAACTTTACTAACAATTGTCACCCCAATAAACTTTAATTTAAAAAAAATCTTCCAATGAATCCTTGTGACTTTCAAGACAAAAATGCAAGTTCCAAGCTCAATCGGCCTTGGCCCTTCTATGCATCTCCAGCTTTATCATGATTCTCATACCACACCAAATGTTCTTCTAACAGATTCATTCCCCTCACCCCCTGTCTCTCGCATTCCCTTTGCTTAGATCATTCGTCCCATATTGACCTAGCTGACTACTGTGTGCTTACAAGCACGGATAAGCCTTCCATGTCCCACCAGCAATTCAGCAGTCATTCCATAGAGCTGGTTTAGATGCCCTCTTTGTGCTACCACAATACTCTATGCATATCTCTATGGGGTTTAGCACCAGGATACCCAAGGTACTCCATGTGATGCATGAATTTGGACAATTTCCCTAAGCTTTCCAAGCCTCATTTCATCATCTGTAAAATAAGGATAATAATACTACTTACTTCATAGGATTGTTAGTGGGATTAAATAAGGTGATGTGGGGGCATAGTGCTTATGACATTGCCTGGCATAGATGAAGCACTGTACAAGTCATTAACTATTATTATAATAATACTTATCACACTGTTCACTAATTATTTTCATGTCGGTTTTTCCCAGGAAAATATAAGCCTTCAGTGCTTCCATTGAGCCTTTCATCTGTGCTCTGGCACACATTAAGTTTCGTAATTGTTTCTTACATAAATGAATGAGTTAATGAAGGAAAAATAGTGTTGCGCTAAAACAGTACTATAAAATGTATCATCAGGTTCTTTTATAGTGGGCTTTCTCTATTTAGAAGCTATTCTCTTTGGATGAGTGTGATTCATCTGATCCATCACTCACCAAACCAAGAAGTCCTGGATTGTTGATCCTACATTATATTTTGGTTAGTGTTCAGTGAAAGTAATATATTTCATTACCTTTGGATCAGGTAGGCATGGTCCAAAAGCTTCCAGTAAAAGAGTCTCTTCTCTCACAGATCGTTCATAGTCTGAAAAGGAGAGCTTCCCATCGTGATCATAGTCCTAGGGGTGACCAGCCATGTGTCAGTCAACACATAAAATACTTATTGCAAACACAACTGTCTTTTCATGGTCAACTGTTAATAAAAGAAAAGTAATAGGAAAAAAAGAGACTAAATAGTGAAATTTAAAAAATAAAAATGATAATATTATAATAAAAGAGCACAATTCAGGAGGGGAGGGGGCCCAAGATGTCAAATTAGGTAAATGCTATGCTTACTGCATCCCAGGATCCACAAAAATTACAAAGAAATTATAGAACAATCAACCTCACGAATCATCTGAAGACTAGCTGAACAGAATCCCTATAACTAAGGATGTAAAGAAGAGGCCACATCGAGCCTGGATGAAGGGGCAGAGAGGCAAAATGGGCTGACCCCAAATCCACAGATAGTAGTTGAACACCAGGAGGAACAGTGGGAGGAACACCTTGGTGACTGAGGTCCCCCCTGAAGAGGGAGGGGTCCCAGCCCCACACAAGGCTCCCTAGCTCAGGAGTCCTGTGCTGGGAAGAGGAGTTCCCATAACATCTGGCAGTGAAAATCAGTATGGAGTCTATCTGCCTGTCCTGGTGAGACAGAAGGTGGCTGAAAACCCAGATGCTCTCTTAAAGAGCGTTCACGCAGAATCACTTGCTTACAAACACTCACCTGGTCTCTGGTGGAGGGGCGGTGACTGAAGAGACACCAGAGACATACAAGGAAAGAGAGTTGTGTGGCCTTGAGGCTACGGCCGGAGAAACAGGAGTCATTATCCCTGTGTGGAGCTTCACTCATGTGTAGCCTACAGGAGGATGACATATGCTCTACGTTGAACCCTCCTCCAAAGGGCCTAATCTGAGACTGCACTGTCTGGTAAAATCCACGCCTGTGTACCACATTAGGGACGCCCTGGGTCCCCACCCTGCACAGCTAGTACTGCATAGCTTGGGACATGCTTAACTACTGAGTGGCTCTGTCCCACCCTGCAAACTGCAGAAGCCTTTTATAGTAGTGGATAGTCATGGCAGCCCAGGGAACTTTTGGCATTGGGCAGTGGCCCAAAACCTGTGCTGCAGCCTCTCTTGGGCAGCTCTCAGGAATCTGTGAGCATGAGGCAAGCAATGGCTAACTGCAGTGTTCTCAGGGCACATTACAGAGTGGTCATAGGCTGGGCACTGGCACAAGAACCGAATTTGCATTAACTGTAAAAACCACCAATCACATCTCATGACTCTCTGGGATCCTGTCCCACACAGCTACTGCTGCATTGCTGAGGGCACTCTAAACAACTGGTCAACCAGCCGAGCCAAAACAACTAAGGAAGCTCTTTCAAATACTGAGTCTTATAGGCAGCCGGACGGTGACAATAGGTCTAGGGGACGCTGCACCTTTTATTAAGTTGCCTTAGGACCAACACTGGTGGCAGCCAGCCTTGGTTCACAGCGAGGCCACCATCACATGCCTCTGTGTCCAGCACAGGCAGCAACCAACCAAATATAGCTTTGTGGCTCCTACCAGGTAGCCACTGGTCAATCACAAGCCAGGTTGAAATTGGCCCCTCCCAACAGACCCCAGAAACAACACACCCAGAGGCCAGCTTCAGTCCACACCAGAGCTCTACCTGAAAGGGTGGGCTAAGAGGCACAGGAGCCCACAAATCATCCTCTGAGGGGTCAGCCCTCAAATAGGAGCTCATACACTGTGGTCATAGTCAATCATCATAGTCAGTTAGCCTGGGAGTCAGTCTTACCCACTGATATGTGAAAAGCAATCAAGGCTCAACTACAACAGGAGAATACACACAACACACTTAAAAGACACTCCTGGAACACATGTGCAGGAGATGAGGGAGACTGTGCCACTGGACCACAGAGGACACATACTACATAAGCCACCCAGCAAAGACTGAGAGACATAGGAGTTCTACCTAATACATAGAAGCAAACACGAGAGGTTGCCAGAATGAGGAAAAAAAGAAACATGTCCCAAATAAAAGAACGGGAGAAAACTCCAGAAATAGAATGAAATGAAATGGAGGCAATCAACCTACCAGAGACAGAGTTTAAAATACTGGTTATAAGAATGCTTAAGAAACTTAGTAAGAATTTCAACAAAGAATTTCAATAAAGAAGAACACAGACTATAAAAAAGAACCAGTCAGAAATAAAGAACACGATAACTGAAATGAAGAATACACTAGAAGGAATCAACAGCAGATTACAGGAAAAAGAGGATTGAATTAGTGATTTAGAAAACAAGGTAGGAGAAAACACCATATCAGAACAACAAAAGTAAAAAAGAATAAACAACAATAAAGTTAGTTTAAGGGACCTGTGGGACAACATGAAACATAACAACATTTGCATTTGGAAGGAGAAGAGAGTGAGCAAGGGATCAAGAAACTTATTTGAAGAAATAGTGACTGGAAAATTCCATAACCTGGTGAAGGAAATAGACATAAAAGAGCAGGAAGCACAGAGTCCCAAACAAAATGAACCCAAACAGAACCACACCAAGACACATCAGAATTAAAATAGCAAAGGTTAAAGACAAATTGAGAATCCTAAAAGCATCAAGGGAAAGGCAACTAGCTCCTTACAAGGGAGCTCCCATAAGAATATCAGGGGATTTCTCAACATAAACTTTGCAGTCCAGAAGGGACTGGCAGGAAGTATTCAAAGTCATGAAACAGGGCCTACAACCAAGACTACTCTATCCAGCAAGGCTATCATTTAAAATTGAAAAAAAAAGAGATAAAGAGCTTTCCAGACAAGAAAAAGCTGGAGGAATTCATTATCATCAAGCCAGTATTACAAGAAAAGTTAAAAGGACTACTTTAAGCAGAAAAAAGGAGAAAACAAATGAAGATCAAAAATATAAATAATAAAATGGCAATGGCTATGTACCTATCAATAATCACTTTAAATGTAAATAGATTAAATGCTCCAAAAAAAAAAAAAAAGATATAAGGTAACTGAATGGCTATGAAAACAAGACCTATGCATGCACTGTCTACAAGAGACTCACCTCAGAACAAAAGACATACACTGAAAGTATAGGGATGGAAAAAGATATTTCACACAAATGGAAATGACAAAAAAGCTGAGGTAGCAATACATTTGTTGGAGAAAATAGACTTTAAAATGGAGATTATAATAAGAGACAAAGAAGGACATTACATAAGAATAAAAGGATCGCTCCAATAAGAGGACATCACCCTAGTAAACATTTATGCACCCAACATAGGAGCATCTAAATATATAAAGCAAATATTGACTGACATACAGGCAGGGATCAACAGTAACACAATCAGGGATTTTAACACCCTACTGACACCAATGGAAAGGTCTTCCAGACAGAAAATCAACACAGAAACAGTGGCCTTAAAGTACACACCTAGACCAGATAGGTTTCATAGATCTTCTTAGAGAATGTCACCCCAAAGCAGCAGACTATATATTCTTTTCAAGTATAAATGAAATATTTTGCAAGATAGACTATATGTTAGTCTGCAAAACAATTCTCAATAAATTTAAGAAGGTTGAAACCATATTAAGCATCTTCTCTTACCACAATATTATTAAGAGTAAGAAACTAGAAATCAATTAAAAGAACAATAACAAAAAATGAAAAACACACAATGACATGGTGGCTAAATAACATGCTATTGAATAATGAGTAGGTCAATAATGAGATCCAGAAATTAAAAGATACCTTGAGACAAATGAAAATGAAAGCACAACAACCCAAATCTATGGGACACAGTGAAAGCACTCTTAAGAGGGAAATTCATAGCCATGTAGGCCTAAATATAGAAACAAGGAAAATCTCAAATAAACAATCTAACTTTACACCTAAGGGAACTGGAAAAAAAAAAAAAAAAAAAAAAAAAAACAACAACAGCAAACAAAGCCCAAAGTGAGTACAAGGAAGGAAATAATAAAGATCAGAGTGGAAATAAACAAATAAACAAAATAGAGAATAAAAAAAAATACAAAAGATCAATGAAACCAAGATCATGTTTTTTGAAAAGATAAACAAAATTCATAAACCTTTACCAGACTCATCAAGAAAAAAAGAGAGGGCACAAATAAATAAAATCAGAAATGAAAGAGAAGTGACAACAGACACCAAAGAAATACAAAACAAACAAAAAAAATTGATAATTTTTTTTTCAAACTATGGGCAACTATATGCCAACAAATTGGAAAATATGGAAAAAATGAATAAATTCCTACAAGCATACAATCTTCCAAGGCTAAACCCAGAAGAAACAGAAAATCTGAACAGACTGATTACTACCAACAAAATTAAATCAGTAGTCAACAAGCTCCCGATAAACAGAAGTCCTGGAACAGATGTCTTTACAGGTGAATTTTACCAAACATTCAAATAAGAATTAATACCTATTCTCCTCAAACTATTCCAAAAATTCCAAGAGGACGGAAGGATCCCATTTTACAAGGTCATCATTACCCTGATTCTAAAACCAGACAAAGATATTACAAAAAAAGAAAACTATAGGCCAATATTCCTGATAAATATAGAAGCAAAAATCCTCAACAAAATATTAGGAAGCCGAATTCAGCAATACATTAAAAAGATCATATACCACAATCAAGTGGGATTCATTCCTGTTATGCAAGGTTGGTTCAACATCTGTAAATCAATTAACATGATATACCACATAAACAAATGAAAAACAAAAATCAAGTGCTCTTACCAATAGATGCAGAAAAAGCATCTGACAAATTCCAGCATCAATTTATGATAAAAACTCTCAGCAAAGAGGCAATAGAGGGAACATATTTCAACATAATAAAGGCATATATGACAAACCCACAGCTAACATCATACTCAATGGGGAAAAGCTAAAAAGCATTTTCCTTAACATCAGGAACAAGACAAAAATGCCCACTTTCACCACTTTTATTCAACATAGGGCTGGAAGTTCTAGCCACAGCAAACAGACAGGAAAAACTAAAATAAAATAAAAAAATAAATAAAAGGCATCCAAATGGGAAAGGAAGAAGTAAACTGTCATTATTTGCAGATGACATGTTACTATATAGAGAGAATCCCAAAGATTTCACCATAAACAATTAGAACTAATAAATGAGTTTAGTAAAGTACCAGGATACAAAATTAATATTCAGAAATTGGTTGCATTTTTATACACCAATAACAAACTATCAGAAAAAGAAATTAAGAAAACAATCCCATTTACAACTGCATCAAAAAACATAAAATATGTAGGAATAAATTTAACCAAGGAAGTAAAAGACCTGTACTCAGAAAATTATGAGACATTGAAGAGAAAATTAAAGAAGATACGTGAAAATGGAAACATATACCATGCTCATGAATAGGAAGAATTGATGTAGTTAAAATGTCCATACTACCCAAAACAATATATAGATTCAGTGCAATCCCTATAAAAATACAAATGGCATTTTTCACCGAACTAGGACCAATAATCCTAAAATTTATATGAAACCATAAAAAAAAACCCAAATGACCATGGTAACCTTGAGAAAGAAAAACAAAGCTGGCGGTATCATGCTACCTGATATCATTATACATCAAGGCCATAGTAATCAAAAGTGCATGGTTTTGGCATAAAGACAGACACATAGATTTAATGGAACAGAACAGAGTCCAGAAATAAATCTATGTCTATATGGTCACTTAATCTGTGACAAAGGAAGCAAGAATTGTCTGTTTAATAATGGTGTGGGAAAACCAGATGGTTACATGCAAGAAAAAAAAGAAACTGGACCATATTCTTAAGCATATACAAGAATAAACTCATAATGGATTACAGACTTAAATGTAAGACCTGAGGCTATAAAACTCCTAGAAGAAAATATAGGAAGTACACTCTCAGACATTACCCTTATTAATAATTTTACCTATATATCTACTCAGGCAAAGGGAGCAAAAAAAAAATAATAAAGATATAGGACTACATCAAACTAAAAAGATTTTGCACAACAAAGGAAACCATCAACAAAATGAAAAGACATCCTACTGAATAAGAGAAGATATTTGCCAATGATACATCTGATAAGGGGTTAATATCCAAAATTTATTTTAAAAAATTCATACAACTCAACATCAAAGAAACAAACAATGTAATTTTTAAAATGGGCAGAGAACTTGAGCAGACATTTCTCCAAAGAGGACACACAGATGGCCAACAGACATATGAAAAGATGCTCAACGTCACTAATCATCAGAGAAATGCAAATAAAAACCACAATGAGACATCACTTCACTCCTATCAGAAGAGCTATCATCAATAAATCAACGAACAACACATGTTGGTGAAGAGGTGGAGAAAAGTGAACCCTTATGCACTGTTGGTGGGACTGCAAATTGGTGCAGCCACTATGGAAAACAGTGGGGTGGTTCATCAAAAAATTAAAAATAGAACTACCTTATGACCCAACAATTCCACTCCTGGGTATTTATCCAAAGAAATCCAAAACACTGATCGAAAAAAATATGTGCACCCCTATGTTTACTGCACCACTGTTCACAATAGCCAAGACATGGAAACAACCAAAATGCCCATCGATAGACAACTGAATAAAGAAATGGTGGTACATACATACAATGGAATATTACTCTGCCATGAAAAAGAATGAAACATTACCATTTGCAATAACATGGATGAATCTAGAAGATATTATCATAAGTGAAATAAGTCAGACTGAGAAAGACAGGTACCATATGATCTCACTTATATGTGGAATCTAAAGAACAGAATAAATGAACAAACAAAACCAGAAATAGACTCAAAGATACAGAGAACAAACTGATGACTGCTAGATGGGAGGGTTATTAGGGGGATGGTTGAGAAAGGTGAAGGGATTAGGAAGTACAAATTGCTAGTTACAAAATAGTCACAGGGATGGACTACATATGGAGAATATAGTCAATAATGTTGTAAAAACTATGTACGGTGTCAAATCGGTACTAGATTTAAAATTTGACACTGTACATAGTTTTTACATTATTGACTATGTATATAATTATACGTATAATTTATAAATTACATATATATAAATGTAAATTTTATATATATAAATATATATATACAAATTATAACCACTGCGCTGTACAACTGAAAATAATATAAAATAATATGAAGTGTTATATATATTATAATATGTAATAATACAAAATAATATTAAATGATATATACATACACACACACACACATACACGAGGTCTGACAATTAAGTTTGTGAACATGTTGCAAACCTTTTTTGATATCAGAGGGATTATTCATTATGAATTTGTACCAACTGGACAAACAGTTAACCAAGTTTACTATTTGCAAGTGCTGAAAAGGCTGCGTGAAAAAGTTAGATGACCTGAACTTTACGCCAACAGTTCATGGCTCTTCATCATGACAATGCACCAGCTCACACAACATTGTCTGTGAGGGAGTTTTTAGCCAGTAAACAAATAACTGTTTTGGAACACCCTCCCTACTCACCTGATCTGGCCCCCAATGACTTCTTTCTTTACCTGAAGATAAAGGAAATATTGAATGGAAGATATTTTGCTGACATTCAGGACATCAAGGGTAATATGACGACAGCTCTGATGGCCATTCCAGAAAAAGAGTTCCAAAATTGCTTTGAAGCATGGACTAGGTGCTGACATCAGTACATAGCTTCCCAAGGGGAGTACTTTGAAGGTGACCGTACTGATATCCATCAATAAGGTATGTAGCACTTTTTCTAGGATGAGTTCGTGAACGTAATTGTCAGACCATATATATATACATATATATATATATATATATATATATATATATATATATATATATATATATATATAAATTTTCCCCCACGGGATGTAAAGTACAACATAGAGAATATAGTCAATGGTATTGTAATAGCTATGTGCATTGTTAGATGGGTAGCAGTCTTGTTGCACTTATCACTTTGTGAGGGGCATAAATGTCTAATCATTATGTTGTTCTGTACACCTGAAACTAATAATAAGAACAAGCACAATTCAAGTGTTTTATTTCACCAAGCAGGAAACTGATAGTTACTATAGTTTAAATTCTTATTTCTATCCCACACCTGGCTTGTAATTTTTAATATAAAACTCTAAATTACTCATATTTACCATTTTCTTAAGTGTTATCTCAACCAAATCTTTAATTCCTTCATCAGGGTCTTCTTCAGATGGCTGTTGGAAAAGGCTGTTCTTCAACATGTGGAACATTTCCTCCTTTGAAATGAATCCATCACCATTCAAATCAAAAACTTCAAAGCAATCTTTTAAAAAAATAGCCAATTATGAATTTGATACTATTGTTAAGGTAACATTTGTTCTGATAGTTTTCAAGGCCAAGGTCTACATTGTTGATTGTCTTATGAATCCCACAGGCCTTTGCACAATCTAATTTCCAAAATAAATGCTTAATATACACTTGATGAATATATTCAACGACCCTTAAAAAAAGTTTCATTACACTCAGCAATGGAAAAGCATGCCAAAAATTAATAACTTAAAACATTTTCATCTTGAAACTTGGAAAACTGATTGAAATATGACTCTTAAACAGAGTTCATCAGAATTAGGAATTAACTAAGAATCAAAACACTTGAATCAATGTTCTCTACTTTTATGGTTATAATTCAAGTAATGAAATATGTAAATTACTTAATACCTTAATAAGTAAATGCATATGTGCATAATTAGCATGTGTAGTATATGACTATGCAGTCTTGTTTGGCATTAATTACTCTTTAAAATCTCTTGATTTTCCTTTTCATTAATTATTTCAACTCTTATCATTGACTTGAATTTTCTCCATAAAAGAGGGTAATGGGGATTCAAACCAGCCAACCAACAGACAACCTACTTGATTAGCTGGGTTGGAGGACATTGATTTAGATTCCTTAAATATGTTTATCACAATGTACAAACTGATAGGATAAGCTGACATCTTACATTTCATTTTTTCTTCCAAAGTTCCTCGAAGAAACAGCGATAATCCATAAATCCATTCTGATACATTTACACAGCCATCATTGTCTTTATCAAAACCTCGGAATACTAAAAAGACAGAGAAGTAAATTATAACACGTGTTGCATTTTTATTCTCAGTAATGTATCTACACTGGTACTACTCGCTTTTAAAATTTCAACAAAACTTCAGGATCATATGGTCCAACATTCTCATTTGCAAAGGAGGAAATTAAGACATCATAAAATTGGAAAAGTCTTTCTTTAAACTTTTATAGTTTCCCTTCATATTTTTGGGGAACAAAGAAAATTCTGAATATCTAAACATATTATTCAATACTTACTAACATGTAAATATATTGATATATTATATATGTTGATATATTAACATAAAATATATAATCTTATATATTTTTAGTTCATTGGGCTAACAATAGTTGGTAAACTTACATAGGTTTCAGTAGTACAATTCTGTAATACATCATCTATATATCACATTGTGTGTTCACCACGCAGAGTTAGTGCCCCTTCCATCACCATATATGTATTTGATCCTGTTTACCCTCATCTACCATCCCCCTCCCCCTTAGCCTCTGGTAACCACTAAACTATTTTCTGTGTCTATAAGTTTTTGTTTCTTCATTTGTTTGTCTGCTCCTTTGTTTTCAATTTTATATCTCATATATCAGTGAAATCACATGGTTCTCGGCTTTTTCTGTCTGACTTATTTCGCTTAGCATAATAATCTCAAGATCCATCCATGTTGTCACAAATGGCACTATTTCATCTTTTCTTATGGCAGAATAGTACTCCATTGTGTATATATACACCACATCTTTATCCAATCATCTATCAAAGGACACTTTGGTTGTTTCTATGTCTTGGCAACTGTCAATAAAGCTGCGATGAACATCAGATATACGTGCTCTGACGTTAATTTTATATTTTTGTTATTCAAGAAAAGTAATGCTATTACATGCTAGAACTATATCTTAATTTTTATTGATATACTTCTGATGATGTAAGAAAACTTAAATGTCCTTTTAAAACTATTCTTTTTATTTTTACATTTACTAAGTAAAAATAGAAATATTTTCGGTTTTCTGATATAATTGAGGGAAACCTAATTATTCAAGCTGACTTTATCTTTTTAAATACACAAAATAGAGTGGATGCTATCTCCTTCCCTATGATCCTTCCCTTAAATATAAAAATTAAAATTTTATATTCAAATAAAATTGGGAATACAGAACATTAAGCTTCTTACCAGGAGTATGTCCAAACACTAAACTTTTTTTTTCAGTTATGGCTAGATTTGGCCCATTTGAATATTGTACGTCTTCTTACCTCTGTCCATAATCATGTCATCTGTCATTCCAAATGTCACATGCAAGATATTTCGAAATGCATTACGATCCAGTCCAATGACCACACCTTGCCACTCTGTTACATCTCCCACCAAGTTATAAAAAAGTTGTATAAGACATTTCACTTCAAATTTATTAACTGTGAAAAAATAAAATTAAGATATAACAAAAATGTTTTTTATCTTTAATTTCTAAGATATTATGTTAATGAGTTTATAGACAAACAGTATCAAAGTCATCAAATATGTAGTTGCCAACAGAAGACTATCCTGTTTTGAGATTGATGAATCTTAAGTTAATAAAAGATGTCTACAATAGAGTATTCTCCACTATAAAGAGAGGACAAAGTACTCCCTTACATATTAAACAAATGCAAGTTCAGTCGTAGGAAAAAAGAAGATAATATTACCTGAATAATGATAGTGGAGTCAAATCCTAAACTTTAAAAGGCAGTAGAGTATGATTCAAAGTAAGCATGGTACTGTTTAAGAATGGTAACTTTTCCCCCAACATTTTGATTATAGTCATTCATGAGATTTATAACTTAACTTTTCCCTGGGAATAGATACCAGGCTCCTGAAAGCCAGGCAATAATTTTCATTTCCCATTAGCCTTAGTGAAGCCATAAACCAGATTTTGGAAATCAGAATCACATACTTTCCAATAACAAGCATTTAAGGATATTCTAGCACCCATTGTGGTTCTTGTTGTGGATGATGTGAATATTTATATGCAACTATTCAGTTGTACTTTGGAGGAAAGAAGTTTTTATTGAAAAAATATAGGCACATGTGCACATTTGCTCACACACGTAATTGCATGAAGGTTGCTATTTACAAACACTGAGCTAATTATTTGTTTTCCAATCCCCAATTGAGGTATGTAAGTAGAAGGGTTATTGCTTAGCATTAAGAGCATTAAAATGAGTTTAAATATGAATTATAGATAGAAAATGGGGATGATTTTATTTCACAAAAAGACAAAATTGTGGTTGAATATTTTTAAAAACAAGGATGGAACCTGTGCATGTAAATGAAGACAGAACATAAGGAGAAATCACATCTAATCCTACAGGCCAGAACAGGCTTGAGTACGATGTCTTGTTTGGGGTACCACAATGTAAGAGGAACATTGAAAACTTTGGAAAGCAAATAAATTAATTAAATAGTAGACAAGAGTATAAAGACTATAATTTTTAAAAGAGCTGTTAGTTGCTGTGGCAAATTGTATATCAGTTCCTCAAAAAATTAAACAGAATACTATGTAATCCAGGGATTCCACCTCCGGTTATATGCCCAAAAGTATTGAAAGTGGGGGCTCAGATACTTGTACACCAGTGTTCATAGCAGCATTACTCACAGTAGCCAAAACATGGAAGCAACCCAGGTGTTCATTGACAGACGAATGCATAAACAAAATTGGTATATACATACAATGAATATTATTGAGCCTTAAAGATGAAGAAAATTGTGATACATGCTACAACATGAATGAAATTTGAAGACATTATGATGAGTAAAATAAGCCAGACAAAAAAGGACAAATATTGCATGATTTCATTTACATGATGTACCTATAGTGGTGAAATTCATAGTGACAGGAAGTAGAATGGTGGTTGCCAGGGGTTGGTGGAAGGGGAAAATGGGGAGTTATAGTTTAATGGATACAGAGTTTCAATTGGGAGAGATAAAAAGTTCTGGAAATGGATGGGGTAACAGCTGTGCAACAATGTAAATGTGCTTAATGCCATACAGCTGTACACTTAAAATGATTAAAATAGTATATTTTATGTTATGCGTATTTAACCACAATTTTAAAAAGTTCTAAAAGTAAAAAGAGCTGTTACTGGTTGGGGAAGAAAAGCCTGCATGAAGAATGATGCACTCTATTTATATATATGAAATGCTAGCAAAGGGGATGTTGAATAGTCTTTATACATCTTGGCTGAAATAAAAATTAAAGAACATTAGCTTAATTATCCAAAGGATCCAAGGTTAACCATAAGAAAATTTTCTTGCAAAAATGTTTCTTAAATTCTAGAATACAATACTAAATGAAATTGAGGGAAATTCAAGAATGGCATTTCATCTTTTTGGATTGGTTTCCATTTGTTCTTTAGATCATATATGTAGAATGGTGGATTAACTAGATAATCATGTAAGATATTTTCTTCTTCTCTGATTCTATAAAATTTATCCATTTCATCTTAGTGGGATTGTCATTTGGCAACTAAGATGTGACTTTAGGAGAAAGGTCCTCTGTTTAAAGAAATTTAAAATTATTTTAATGTCCATGACTTTCTATTCTATGTCTACAGAATTTAACTGGTAATCATCAAAGTTTTGAAGGCTCACTTTAAAACTTTTATGTAAGTATGAAAAGCAATATGACTGCTTTTCCTGCCATATTTTCACTTATCTCTTAATACACTCACTTTGATTGTTCACAAAATGTCTGTTTGCAATATATTCCAAAGTTACTGAACAAGGACTAAATTAAATTCAGCATTGTGTATAGCAGTTATTGCACTGTTTATTTAAAATGTTTACTAGAAATTTTAGGAAGGTCTGGTCTTTTCCCAGAAATGGAAGTATTTTAAGAAAAACAATGGAACAAAACTCTCATCAGATTATAATAACAATAATGCCTTCAATTATAGGATGCCTTTTCTTCCCCCTCAAAGTTTAAGATGCTTATACACACCATAACTTTCATTTACAGTACCACTCCACTAGAAGAGTATTTTTTAACACTCATTGCATTAGATACTAAATATGATTAGAAGGCACTAGATACTGTAATCTCTAGAACTACATTAAAACATGTCTGTTCCTCCTTCTTTGCACAATGTTGGGGTGGTCTTGGGATTATGTATCTCCAGCTTCCTCAAGTGGCCAGTAGTTTTGCAATCAGCACACAATTTATAAACTTGCTCATCTGACAATATTTTCCTCATCTAAACCACATCCTTAGCTTCCCTGCCCAGGTACAGTTTTGGTTTTCAGTCTGAATACCGTTCTATGAAAATCTAGGACCACATTTTAGAATACACAATTGGGGTAGATATCTTTAATCAGTGCTCATTTTGTCACTTGGAAAGTCTTCTTTACCTTGCAACCCCACCAGCAACTGGAAAGTGGAAGTCTACAGTTAGGAACAGATTCTTTACCACGTGTTTAGCTTTGGTGAGTTCTTTGGTTTCCAAACAAATCTCCTTGCTCTGATACAGGTTTCTTTCCCAAAGATGTTCAGATGTTGCTAACCATTTTCCCTGTGGATTTCTTGGTAGGTGTCCAGAACTTGTATTCTGCCAGTTTATTTGCTCTAGAGAGCTAGAAAGCAGCTGTATGTTAGTTGTGGTACTTTTCTTGAGTCCGTGGTTTTTAGTACTTATTCTGAGGCTAAAACCACATGTGTCTCCTGGGTACATAAACCACGTTTCTATAATGTAAAGGTAAATTAAGAAGAGAGTTTGAAAAGTAAATGTTCTTGTGGGAATGTACTGCTGGATACCTGGACACCTGGATATGGGCTCTCAAGGTCATTGGCAGGCATGGGTGTCCGCCCCAAGGAGCTAACACCTGGGTACTTCCTTTTAGGGGTGGGTATGGAGGGCGTTCCACTGGCAGTAAGGCTTGGAGGCGGAAAGCAGGTTGAGCAGTGGACATTGTCACCGGGTAGAACACCAGAGCCTCTGCTCATCCCACACGTGATTCTTACTTACAATGCTTGCAATTTTTAGTTAATGTGTCCGTCAACTTCTGCAGCTTCTTGCGATTCATGCTGGGAGCTCAGTGAATCGGGCTGCGGAGATGTCTAGCGGAGCGCAGCTGCCGGGACCCTCCCGGGTACTGGGCCTGGGGCAACCAACCGGGTCTCCACAGCTGGGTGCCTGCGCGGTCCTAACACACAGAGCAGCTATGGCAACTCCTCAGCCCGCCGTTGATTGGCTCCTGGGCGTGCGCGGGGTGTTTGCGTATCCCCAGCATACTGCGTGGCCATGGCAACGGTTGGGCCGGCCGCCTATTGGCTCCTGGGGCGGGGGTAAGCATTCCCTTTTGGAGGGTCCTGGCCAGGCACATTGCAGCAGTATGTTCTGATTGACGCTGGAGTTCTAACTTTCAGTTGTTGCTGTCTTTTGGTTTCACGGCCTCTTTCATGGACTGCACTGTGAATCATCAAGGTCTAAAAATACGTCGTGCGTGCTGTGTGAAGTATGTTTTTCGTGGTGAATGTTACACCAACGGAAGCTTAAGATTGATCTTCAGGGAGATCTGGGGAAACTTGGAGGAGCTTCAAGAATTAGCAGGTGTGTTATCCAAACAATTGTTTTATCAGGTACAGGAGGGTGAGGAGCTTGCTATTAGGGCTGAGCTACTCTTTTGGTTGTCAGTCCTTTTGCTATGACACCAGAAGGGAGTCTGAAACAAGATATATTTCAGTTTTGGGTGATGTTACTGTAAGCAAGAATAACTTGGAAGCTGTTGTGGTTTTTTGGGTTATTTTTTGTTTGTTTGTTTTTCCCTCCATTCATTCTTGGGGGGAGGGGTAGAGGCTGTCAGTGGAATCTGTGAAAAGCCACTGGCAATTTTTAAGCTAGTTAAAGAGAGATCCTCCTAAATAGACAGGCCACTTGGCTATGGGGTACAGCCCAATCTTGCTGTTCCAGAAAATATCCCAAGAAAATTGATCCTTTACTTACTTGAAAGACAGGTCCTGTGACTGCAAACAAAGGATAATTCTTACAACTTAAATGTGGGAGGAATTTCTGTTTTTTTTAACCGCAGATGTAACATCCTCTTTGAATTAGGACAGCAATACAAGGGGTTAGCTCAGCCAGGAGTACAAAACCTACAGTATTCTCTAATGTATTTACTTGTTTAACTTCAGAGGGGAAAATACCTTTGAATACAAATTACTTTATAGCTTACATATTGTCATCATTAGACTGACAACAGAAACAAAATTTGACAACCGTAAAGAAATACAGGATGAAATATTTCCAGTGTTGAGGTCTCTGATTTTCTTTCCTGTTTCAATTGTTTGTTGAATGAAAGATTGAGATGGTGTTTGAAACTATAGTCAAAGATACTTGGTGAAGGCAGGGACAATATTATCCTAAAGCAAATTCCCTGAGAATAGTTAAGCAATGTGAAATTATAGTGATTATGAGTTTCCAACAGTTTTCTGGTTAAATAGTATTCCTCTATGTCCTCTTGTCTAGCAACTGTGACATTTCTAATGAGATTGTAGAGAACAAATGGGAAGGACTGGACATATTCTAATTATACTCACCTGTGAAACTCTAGTAGCTTTTTTTAGATTACAGAATTGTAGCAAATATTTAATTCATAGAGATTGTTACTAGTGCTCATTTCAAAAGACACGGAACCGAAAGAGTGGTTGTCAGTAGTTAACAAGAGAAGCTGTGGGCTCCATGTCTCTGCTGGTAGATCTTTTAAGAACCTCCCTCCTACTAGGTTTTCTGAAGGGACTTTCTGCTGGTATGTCTTGGGGAGCAGTACTCCACTGGTGGGGAGCACATTGATGGGCCTGTCCAGGCATCCCTGCAGACATCATACCCTGGGAGCTTGTTGAGCACCTACGGGTGAACTAATCAGTTCTTAATTCACAGGCTTCAGGCCTATGACCCATCAGCCATGTTCCCTTAAAGGGGAAAAAATGAAGTAAGGACAATACCACAGAAGGTTGAAATTAAAAGAGTCAAATCTGTTCTATCAGGCAAAAATTCCTTAACCTGCGAATAAAACATTGTGAGGTGCCCTCCTCCCATTCTTCCCTCTCTCCAAGTTCTTTTTTCCATGCTATTCTTTCAGCAGAAAATTCCAAATACATTGTTACATGAAACTCACTTCTCTAAGAGAGTGGGCTACAGAGTTAACCTCCCTATAAGGTCTTGCAAATCCTTCTCTGGGAAAGCAAGATATTTATTAAGGACATGTTTTATCAATATATTGGTAAATTTTACAGCATTCCTTACATTCTTATGATGTTTTTGAATTTAGTATTTTTAGTCTTTAGCAACGAGCTATAGGCCTGATAGAGTTGGCCAATCACATTTCAAGGCAAATTGAAATTTCTATTTGTAGTTTTAATTGCTTATGTTGAGTAGACACAGGATATCTTTCCCCTAAGGGCTCTTTCAGAGTAAGCAATTAAGCCAGAACAGTTACCTCATATCAAATCAATCAACAGTGGAATAATAAAATTTAAAAACTGTTTAATTTCTACTGTACACAAATTTTGCTGTGCATGAAATGATCATAGAACTTTCCAAAATTCAAACAACTTTGAGCTGGATACTTTTGTAAGTAAAAATAGTACCAAAAAAGTACATAAAAGTGACTATTAATGCTATAAGTGTTTTCTTTAATTTTGTGTGTAAAGCAATATTCCCTTTGATTTACAATTAATTGGAATTTTGCCATAAATAACTTGGACCTTGAATTGATGAAAGTGTTTTATTTAATGTAGACCTTTTATGATAAAGGTATTTGGAAGCTGTTTAGGACATAACGTCATAGAATTGATTTCCAAGTATATTAGAAATCTATTATGAAATTAACAAAAGGAAAAATATAAAAGTTATACACATAATTTAAATTCAATGTTACCAATTTTATTTTGTAGAGATAGTGATGAGAAATCTGAGGTAATTTTGGCCAACTTTTGGTAGTTGAATCTCCACTGCTCTCCTGCCACTTTCCCCTCTGGCTGTTATGCTGAAGTGACAAGCTGCTTTCAGTACCTCTAACCACCCAGTTGTCTCACTCCCAGACTTCTACATATTCTCCACCCATCCTCAAAGGCAACTATTCAAAGCATTTTTGAGTTCCCTATATAAAGTGAATCCCTGCATACCCCATCATCTTTCTCTGCCTTTCTCACTCTCACTCACTCTTTTGGTACATTTAAGTCTATTTGTGTCTCTGTATCCATCACCTATCTTTCTCTACTTCTAAAGTTTGACAACAAAATCCACTTTCTATTATCTGTGTCAGGGAGAGTGGTGGGAAAAATCACCCGAGCAGAGATGATACCCAAGTTTCCCACCCCCACAGCACCCCATTGTGGAGAACCCCTGTGAACATAACAGTGCCTTTAGATGGGGCTGGGTACTAAAGAAGAGCTTTTCCAAAAATATATCCTCAATATTCACTGGTGTTAACACATTTCTATATAATTTTAAAACCATAATCTAGTGACTGGTGAGTACAGTAATGCCTAAGGTTTACTAGAGATAGGGTTTTTATATCATACATGTAATTTACAAAGTTGTTGTAAATTAAGATGTGGCAGGTGATAAGTAATATGGTGATGGCAATAATGTCAGTGGGTTGAGTAAGTAAGCTGCTCTTCCAGGTCTCGAGGAGCTCACCAAGAAATCCTGTAGAACCCACTGAGCTCCTTCCCATTTAGTACTGGGTTGTGGGTGCCCAGAATTAGCTCATGGCAACTGCCCTATCTGCATAACTACCACAGAGGCAGTAGATACCTGTCCCTTTCCAAGGGAGCCCAGAGCACCTGCTGGCATTCTGACACTAATCATGGCCCTCTGCAGCTGTCACACACCTTCTACACAGAACTGAACCAAGCTTATCCTCTCAGACCATGTCTGGAATTGCCCCCTGAGCCAACACTGAGCAGAAGAGGGCCTGTACCAGTCCAAATATTGAGACCATGCTCTTAAAACCACATTCCCCATTTCCATTGTTTTTGATTTCTCAGAGGAACAGAAAGCTCCCAGAATTGCCTTTCTCGAATAATCTTACCACCTTGTGAGACTATTTCTCAGTCTAGATCTTTCTAACCCCTTTCAACCATACCCAACAAACTCCTTTTCAGTTGTGAACACTTACCTTACATGGTCCATCTTTGCACAAAGCCTTCTCTCCGCCTTTCTTCTCTGAAATGTGCTTCTCCCCTGAAGATACTGCTTCTTCTGTAGCTGTTCAAAAGAAAAGGCTACTATTTTCTCATACCTACTCACTCACAGCCTGAAGGAAGTCAAAATTCTTTTGATCTTGTGTCACCTTTTCAGTGTATTAGCTTTATCTTTTCTTCTCATCTACCTTCTCAGAAAGGGTGGTCATGTTCATTACCTCCACCGCTGCACCTCCTGTTTCATCCATTCTCTTTGTCCTTACCTAGCTCTTGCATCAGCCTTCGTCCTCTGTCTCATTTTTCTTTAAGCCATCCAAACGATTGCCAGTGATTTAGCTAAAACACAAACCCAACCCTGTCTTCCTTCTGCTTAATATTTAAATGCCTTCTTGATGCCTGCAAGATAATATTTAAGCCTCACAGCATGGTTTCCACCATTCTCTAGGACCTGGCCTCTGCCTGGCTTGTAAGCCTCTTCTCTCACCAGCTCCTATCCATTTAATAGCTGGAACTCCAGCAGCCATCTTAGACTATAAGGTTCGTTGGGGAGTTGGAACCCTTCAGAGTGGAAATGTAGACTAGAAGGTGCTATTTCTCATATAAATCCAGGCCCTCTGGGATAGGAATGTGAACTAAGCTTCTGTCTCAATTATCCCATTGATAGTTGGGTATTTTCAATTACTTTCTTTTTTTAATTAAAGTTTATTGGGGTGACAATGGTTAGTAAAGTTACATGGGTTTCAGGTGTACAATTCTGTATTACATCATCTATATATCACATTGCATGCTCACCATCCAGAGTCAGTTCTCCTTCCATTACCATATATTTGACCCCATTTACCCTCATGACAACATTGATGGATCTGATATTATTTTGTTAAGTGAAATAAGTCAGACAGAAAAAGTCGAGAACCATATGATTTTCAATTACTTTCAATTACATCTAATCCTACTCGCTTTAAAATGAGAAAGTTGGACTTCATATTCTTTAAGAGTCATTCCAGCTTTCAGATTCTTAAAATCAAAACTAAAGTAGATATCCATCTACTCGCACAGCCTCTTTACTAGGTTGAACCTTATGAAAATGTCAGCAGTTGACCATTTTTGCTCTACAAAACCTACAACCTCATATCAACCTAACGTGTCATGATATCTTTTCATATTTGCTCAATATTTCAAATTATGTAAGCAAAGCCAAGATTTCACCTTCAAATTTAAAGTGGTTGCATTATCCTTCAGTCATTCAAATCCCCGTGATTCCCATTCTAGATTTGTGGTATGCTATTGAGAGGAATTTGGGATACTTCTCTTTCAACTTGTCTCCCATATTGGTGAAGAACATACCAAATGGCTGTCCCAAAACAGTCTGTAACTGGAACAGGTTCTGTTCTGTTCTCACTGCTTGGGATGACTGATAGAGAAAAACTCTCGTGATGTGTTTTATGGCCTTTCATTAGAGTTAATATTGCCAACAAAGGCATTCAGAGCACACTTTGTCTAGCATTTGAGAAATGTAACTATGTTTAAAGAAAAACCCTTCCTGCTTCCATGTAATTGTTAACATGGGGTTACATTTAGGAGGTTTCAGAAGGGCATGTGCTTTGAAGCAGTAGAAACATAGACAAATCAAGAAAGATGATTTCACATTCAAAATTGTAGAAAGGATTTGACCAACACTGTTTTCTTTATATTTGTGGATGTGCTTTCATTCTGTTTCAGAGAGGAAGACTTTTTTTATGATTGTAAATCCCAGGGGAATCATGGAATCAGGTGCCACGTGATGCACTGGTTACATTCATTCATTCATTTAATCAATATTTTGGGTGTTCACTATGTGTCAAGTGAGTCATGTTAGGTATTCATGGATTATGCCCAGTTCCTACCTGCTGGGCTTTGACCACCCCTAGTATAAAGTTACATTGTAAAGTGGTGTATGTACTAGTTTGGGAAGACCGTATTTTGATCTCTGTGGTTCCATAAAGGAATTCAGTCCCTGGGACATGCTAGTTCAGGCAATCCTTCCTAAAATCCAGAATGCGGTAGGGCTCAATTCGTTCACTAATTTAAATATGATGATGAGATAAAATATCTCCTGTATTAGTATAAAAGAATGGGCTCTCTGCACAAGTAGGAAGAACAGAGAGGTGGTAAGTCCTAGCAATCCTTTCCTGAGATGCAGTGATAGAATGTCATAATTAATCTGTGGGGCAACAAGCCTGGGATGTAAGTGCAGACTTTTAGCTTGCATCATATTCTCATTGTTATCTCTCATCGTCTGAAAGGCAGGAACTAATGATGAGCCTTTGGAGAGAATAACAGAAGATGGGTATATACTTATATGCTGTTCACTTGCTCATTCATTCATTCCATCAGTCAACAACCACCTGTTGAGCCCTTACCATGAACCAAGCATCAGCTGTGACATGGATATATAAGACTGAGCAGACATACACTGTCTCCCTCAGGACATTTGCCACTTAGTGAAAAAGGCATATGTTGATTAAATAATTGAAAAAAAAGCAGAAAACGAAAAGCTGTGCAATGTATTTTGAGAGAAAAATTCAAGCAATTCTGAATGAGGGACTGAGAGGCTATAGTTACTTTTGATTAAAATAAAATCAGTCAACAAAAATAACATAGTGACTAAATATACCACCACCAGTTTAGTCCTTTGCAACCAGATACATATGAATATAATGTCTGCCCGTCATTAACTAGCTGTGATACTGGCTACTTACAAACCTTTCCATTCTCATTTTCCACATTGAACAATGACCAAAACTATAGTGCCCAGTCTGTATGACAGCTGGGAAGATAAACTTCAGCAATGACTTTGAAGCATTTAGCTCACTGTCTGGTACACAGTAGGCTTTATAGCAATGCCTGTTAGCTGTTATCATTTTCAATGGTAGTGGGCTATCTGTGGGGGCAACATATGGTCCACAAGAAGATTTATACCCCAGTTCCCAGGACTTTAAATATGTTACCTTAGATGGCAAAAGAGGCACTGAAGGTATCATTAAGGTTACTACTGGCAGTTGACTTTGAAATGAGGAGATTATGGGGAGAAAGGAAAGTGCGAGGAGTAGCCACTGTCATCGGCGCCGCAGCGCAGGAGATGAGGAGACCGGGCTGCTGCCCTCCGCACCTCCCCACTGCCGCTCCCGCATTCCCTGACCCATTCCAGCAGCAGCTAAAACATGGTACATTACTATGAAGTCCTGGATGTGCAGAGACACACCTCAGCCGAGTACATCAAAAAGGCAGACGGAAACTGGCACTGAAGTAGCATCCAGATAAAAATCCTGACAATAAAGAAGTGGAGAGAAAATTCAAACAAGTCGCCAAGGCATATGAGGTGCTGTCAGATGCTAAAAAACGGGACGTCTCTAGGATTTCTGGGTGGTAATTCCCGCCCATTCTCAGCATTTTTTTTTCTTTCCCATTCCGGAATCCTGAGATATAAACTGTTTTCTGTTCTCCACCATGAATTGTTTCCACAAAGTGACCACCAATACTACCAACCACCTGCGTTCAAGGAGCCGATTTTCCCGATTTCCTGACCAACTTTTCTTGGGATTCGGGAACGGGAACGTGAACAACAACAAAAAAATCACGAGAACAGGCAGGAATTCCCACCCAGAAACCCAATCTATGACAAATACGGCAAAGAAGGATTAAACGGTGGAGTTGAAGGTGGAAGTCATTTTGACGGTCCTTTTGAATTCAGCTTCGCATTCCGGAACCACATGACGTCTTCAGGGAACTTTTTGGTGGAAGGAACCCGTTTTCATTCGACTTCTTTGAAGACCCATTCGAGGACTTGTTTAGGAACCAGAGGGGCCCCATGGGAGCAGAAGCTGAGGCACAGGGTCGTTCTTCTCTGCCTGCAGAGGGTTCCCATTGTTTGGAGGAGGTTTTTCTTCTTTTGATACTTCCTTCCTTCAGGGTTCACTTCCTTCAGGTCACTGGGTCACGGGGGGCCTCCCTTCATTCTCTTCCAAGGCGTTTGGTGGGAGTGGGAAGGGCAACTTCAAATCCATATTAACGTCCATGAATCTAACCGCAGAAAAATCAGCACAAAGAGAATTATGGAGAATGGCCAAGAGAGTGTGCAAGTTGAAGAAGATGGCCAGTTAAGGTCCTTAATGATAAATGGTAAGGAGCAGCTGCTTTGCTTGGATAACAAGTAACTCAACACGCGTGCATCACAGAGGTGTTAGCTGTAATGCCCTGTGAGGACTAACAGGAACAGTTTCTGAAGATTTCAGACAAACTCGACTTTCAGTATGAGATACCTGATCTAAAGTATTTATACCCAGCTCATTAGACCCCTGTTGTCATAAACGTTTGATTTATTGTTGGGACCACATGATAAGACAATTTATTGTCTTTAAAATTGTTATAAATTTCTGTATGCACTTGGCTTTTTTCTTAATTGTAACCCAAGGTGGCCATGACTTCCGTACACTAACATCAGCACATACCTGCTTTCCATTGTGTCTGAGACATGAGCCAAGTAGTGTCAGCCTGCTATAAAGTTAGTATTGCCAGATGACTCTTCACCAAAATAATTTCAGTTGTTTTCAGTATTTAGTAATGAAGAATATTAATGCATTAATGGTAATACATTTCTGATTTAATATAAATTGAGGATGTTTTCTAGTTGTGCATGAATGCTGACAATGTAGTAAGTTTTGACAATTGTTTAAATATGTAATGTTAAGCTTAGGTTTACAAAGTAAAGTTGGTAAACTGGGTCTTTGTCATTTGCTTAAAAAAAAAAAGAAAAAGAAAATAAATGTGAATGTGTTTGGTGCATTCTTCCCTGAGTGGGACCTGTAAAAACAAAAAAGGAGATTATGCTGGATTATCCAGATAGATTCAATGCAACCATATGGGCCCTTAAAACAGAAGGGAAAAATAGAAGAGGAAGACAGAGAGATTCAAAGCAAAAGAAGGATTTCACACGCCGTTGCTGGCTTGAAGATGGATGGGGCTACACAGGGAAATGAGAACCTCAGTCCTACCACCATGAGGGAATTAATATTGTCAACAACCTGAATGAGCCTGGAGGCAGATCTTTCCCCAGAGACTCCAGATGGCTGGCACTTTCATTTCTGCCCATGAGACCCTGAAGAGAGAACCCAGTAGAGCTCATCAGAACTTTGTGTTAATTGTTTTAAGCTACTAAATTTGTGGTAATTGTAACACAGTAATAGAAAATAAATATGCCAAAAGTTTCAATGTTTTTAACTTCAACAAGCATAATAGTAGTAGTAGTAATAATAACAAAACATTCAAATCCTAATGAATATTAAAACTTTTGAGATATACTTTATATAAAATAAAGATCACCAATCTTAAATAATAATTTGATGGGTTTTGAAATGGATACATTCATGTGACCATCCACAACAACTATGCTATAGAATGTTCTGTCACTCCATAGATTCCTGTCACTCGGGGTCTCAGCTCCCACTCCCCACATAAGAACACAAGACATGGTGAGGCCCAAAAGGAACACACACGGAGCCATAGAATGGGGAGTCACACCACTATATTCTTGCTGGTGGCTGGGTTGGAGACACAGGAAGCAGGAGCCACACTATCCGCAACCCGCCATCCACTTCTCTCTGGCAACCAACCTCACTTGCTAGATGCAATCTGCCGTGCTAACTGCAATCCACTCTTGCTAGCTCAGCCATCTTTTTGCTAGTCCCCATTTTCTGCTAGCGTAGCCATGGCAGTTATACTAGTGTCCAATGGCTCACTGGTTAAAGCTGATGGCCAACTAGCCACAGCTGATGGCCATCCAATCACAGTTGATAGCCATTTACTACCTGAGTGTGCACCTTTCCACATGAGGGCGAGAGCCAGGAAACTGCACTCCTGGCTCTGTCCCCACATGGGTTATGTAATAAGTTTAGGTTTACCTATATGAGGAACTACTAAACTGTTTTCATGGTAACCATACCATTATGCATTCAAACCAGCGATGTAGAAGAGTCCATTTAACCCAATTCTCATCATCACTTAGTATTGCCAGTCTTCTTAATTTTAGTCATTAGAGTGGGATCTTATTGTGGTTTTAATTTGCATTTCCCTATTGACTAGTGGATTTGTAAGACTTTTTAATTTTGGGTGTAAATATTTGCATATAATGGATGGAATACTTTTATCAGATACCAATCTGTGGCTTATCTTTTATTCTTTTACTTTTGGCTTTTGAGAAGGAAGAGTTTGAATTTTGATGAAGTCCAATTTATTGAATGTTATTTTTATGGTTCATGCTTTTTGTGTCCTTTCCAAAAACACCTCTCCCTAATTCAAAGCCACAAGGATTTTTTTTTTCCTATCTTTTTTACATAGTTTATGGTTTTAACTCTTATATTTATATCTCTGGTCCTTTCAGTCAATTTTTGTGTATGTGTGTCATAAGAGTTCATGGTCATTATTTTTCATACAGTTATCCAATTTACATAAAAGACTATCCATTTTCAATTGAATTGCATTTTTGTCAAATGGTTACATAAATGTGGGTTTAGTTTTGGACCCCTATTCTGTTTCATAGATCACTATGTCTATCCTTATTCCAATATTACACTGTGTTGACTTCTACAGTTTTATAGTGAATCTTCAAAACAGGTAGTGTAAGTTCTTTAACAATGTTCTTTTTAAAGATTGTTTTGGTTAACTAACATCCTTTTCATTTCATCTGAATTTTAAATAAGCTTGTCAATTTCCAAATAAAATCTTGCTCAGATTTTGATTTGGGTTGTATCATACTCATATAACAATATGGGTAGAATTGACATCATAACAACATTGAATTTTTTTTGCTCGATGGTCATGGTATATCTCTCCATTTATTTAGGTCTTCATTAGTTTCTCTCAGCATTGATTTGAGGTTTTAAGTGCAAATGTCTCAGCATCTTTTGTTACATGTATTCATAAGTATTTTTGATACTTATGCTAATATGAGAACTCAATGTTTAATATTGCAATTGTTCTTTGATAGCACAAAATATAACTGATATTTGTATATTTATCTTCTACACTGGAACTGTGCTAAACTCATATATTACTTCTATTCATTTTTTTATATTACTTAAGATATTCTACATTGATGATCATTAGTCTACAAGAAAAGGAATTTTTACATCTTCTTTTCCAAACTGCATACCTTCTTTCTTTCTCTTCCTTCAATGGTGAAATATTAGGCACATTCCCTCCAAAACAGGGAACAAAGCAAGGATTTCTACTTTTACCACTTTCAGCATAATATTGAAGAGAAGTGGTAAAACTAGAAATCTTTGCTTTGTTCCCTGTGTTTGCAGGAATGTGCTCAGTATTTCACCATTAAGTATGATGTTGGCTGTAGATTTTTCATAGATGTCCTATATCAGTTTAGGAAGTTGTCTTCTATTCCAAATTTCCTAAGAGTTTTTATCAACAGTGTATTATTGAATTTTTCTTGGTCATTTACCATTGCTGACAGTAGCACAAGTGTCTATTAGATGAGAGCTACATTTCACAGAAAACATCAACAAATTTTGAATGCTTGTCTTTTAGTAAAAAAAAAAAAAAGACTCACAACTCATTCTGACATTTGAAAGCTTTTGTATACTGTGCCATGCTCTAATCAGTAAACATCAGTGTGGCACAGAGGGTTTGAATTACTGCCCCCCTCATTATGAATTACTATCGTTTTCATAAAATTTTATATGTTTTTTTTTTATAAAATCAATTACATTATTGACTTTATTCACTTTGAATTTAACTTACTTATTGAAGTATTTTGCAATGAATTATGCAATAGATTCATTTTATGTCTGGTGCTATTGCTATTGCCTTAGTCATTTTTGTTTTGTTTTTTTTCAGTTTGGTCAAATCTTCACCAATATTCAATAAAATGTTTTGTTTATTTGTTTGTTTACTACCTTCTTTGTGTTAGAATATACTTTATTTGGCATACTTGCTCTTTAGAGGCTCACAAAATTTGGTTCTTGAAACAGAAGTGATCAAATACCATACGATTTGACACATTAGAAATACATCATGACAGTTTGAAACATACCTTTAATTTCCCTCCTAGTCACATACCATTGTAACTAAAGGTTATAATGACAGCCTTGCATCAAGATGGGACAACATTATTGGCCAATGGGACATGAAAAGAAATGAGAGGAGTTGCATTCAAGCCTGGCCACACAACATCTCTCTTGATCTTCTGTTTGGTTGTGCTTCTATGCAGCTGGAAGCAAAGGACTCTGTATGATGAGGGCACATGATTTTAGGAGCCTGAGTCTCTGTGGTTAATCCTTGAAAGACAGACACCCCGTAAGTGTCTGTCTACCAAGAGGACCTTTGGCAGAAATTGGATGAGTAAGAAATAGATCTTCCTTGTTTACAACATTGGCAAATTGGGGTTGTATGTTACAGATTGCCTATCCTAACTAATCTATATAGCAAAATGGTATAGCAAATTTCCCAACTAAGTAACAGGATTCACTATTTTGAGGCTTTAAATCAACATAACTTTTTAAATGCATCTTCTAGTAGTGTTTGCTGAAGAAGAAATATTTATATATTATTCATATATTCTTTTCCATGTATTAGTTCAACATTTTTTTACAATAGAAGGAAGACCAAGTATTTCCCCAAAGCTATTTGGCATTTTTTTTGTTTTACTATTAAGGAAGAAACCCCAAGCAAGACTTACAAATACTTCTAAGTTCATTAAAAATTCATAAAGTACTATGTAGAGTATTCACAGCTTAAAGTAATTTTTAATTGTAAATGTTTTTCTCTATATCCTATCTACATACTTATTTTTAATTATCTTATTGATCATTCTATCATTAGTTTATATTTTAAATCAAAGCACACACTTAGTTAAGATTTCCTCTTCAAGGATTCATTTGTAATCTCATAAATCAAATAATCTTTCTAATTAATAAATTTGTATTTCTTTTTGGCCAGCTTCTCGCAGATCTGACTAGATCATGAATTACTATACTTCATCACATTGTTGATGGGAGAGCTTGGTGGGAGAGGGAGAGGGGGCAGCTCTGCTATTCTCTTGTTGTTGGCTTGTGCCCTCCATATTTTCATTACCCTGAAATCAGCCTTTCCATGGGGAATGACTTTAACCTACCTGTCCTGTTTTTCAGGACTAGTTTAGTAAAAACCAGATAATTTAATCCATAAATCCACCTCACCAGACATATGTTAACTGCATTATCCATGACATTCTGAAAGCAAATAAACAAAGGAAGGAGCCACCATCACCTTTCCCAATTTCACAGAATACTGATTTTAGGATATTCACATGACTATCTATGAATACGAAAATGTGATATTTTGGGAGTCTGCCTTAGAACACACTTCATAACAAAAACAAAACAAAAACAAAACAAAAACCCCTCATTCTAATTTAATAACTCATGGTGGGGAAATTTTTATTCTTGATAATTTGTAAAATGTATTGTTGTGTTTGTTTTTTCATTACAATACTCTGTAAGTGTCACATCCCTGAGGACATAGACTTGTCTCCTGCTTCAAACAGAAAACACAGGTTATCCTATGTGAAGCTTCTAAATTATTAGCTGTTTTCCTCCTACCCTAAGCAATTACATCTACCCTCCCTTCCTGTCTTAGGGGAAGAAGTGTTTTCTCCTTGACAAAAATAATAATCTTAATAATGTTTCCAAAAAGTACATCAAATTCTCATCAGTTTTTTTAGCTTATATGCAACTGTACTTTCCAATGATGTCCTTGAAACTTTGGAAATCAGTTTTCTATTTTTTAAATTCTATTGTTTTTAAGCATCTGCCTGCCTTGAACTGTATTGTACTGTGTTAGATGATATCATGTCCTGTGCTAAAAAGATATAATATTAAACAATAAAAAGTCCTAGCTAGACCTTTAGTTATAATGATACTATTTGACATATCAAAGTATGATTTGAATTTTTAGATCATTAGTTTCCTACAATTTTCTGGTCTTTAGGTCTTGGTGGCAATTCAGCTGCAAGATCAGTTAGACCTTCTCTTTCTCTTTTACATTCCACATGGAGATTTATACTGAATATAAATACGTGACTGGTCTTCTGTTTCCTTTTAGCCATACATACAGTTTAGCTACACTTGAAGAGTTAGAGCCAAGAGATTCTTTACTTTAATAAAATTGATTTTACACATTTGACCTTACTTTATTTAGGAATAGCTTAGAAGGAATCAAATACATTTTTCTTCTTGATTCATCCCTGGTGAAGTCAGTTCCTGATTAAGGTCAAATTTTTCCTTTGGCAAGTCTAGAGTTTCTTATTAAAGCTCTGATTGCAGACACATGACTGTTCAAGAGTAAAGGTAGGAAATAGGGCAAGGTACACAGGCTAATGTTGTTTCTGTTTTCCCCCCAAAGTATCAGGCATGTGGGAAATTGTGTCAGTTGACTCTGTGATAGTGAAACTTCACAATTCATGTGTCTTTTGGATTTCCCTGAAGCAGACATGGGGATCATTAAGTTCAGACCTGGGGATCCATGAAATAAAATGTGACTAATACTGATTTTAGAGGATATGGCTAGCAAGACAACTGTTATTGATGATTTAGGGAGAAAAGCTAAATCACTGAAAAAGCATCAAGCATTGTTTTATAATCACTATGGCATTAACTGATTGGTTTTCTCAAGATGGAGATGATGCATTTGAGAAGCTGCCTGTTGTGGCTGGGGATGTGGGTGTTGCTAGGATTAGGAAGTATAATGTTGACTCGCAGGTACTTGGAAAATTAGAGGATACCAGTAAATCTCAGTAAGTAGAGTGATTCAGTATAAGGTCTACTTGAATTAATCAATGCTGATCAGTAAAGAAATACTCAGTGATGGGTTTATGCTGTCTGAAGTTCACTTGGCAAGCTTCTGGTCAAGATGGCAGAGCAGGTAAATGCTATTCTCACCTCCTCCCATGACCACATCAAAATTACAACTAAACTCCAGAACCACCATCACTGACAATTGACTGAAGTCTAGCTGAACAGAAGTCCTATAGCTAAGGACATGCAGAAGAAGCCATCTTGAGACTGGTAGGAGGGGTGGAGATGCAGAACCAGCTGGTCTCCCACTGACATGTGATGGTTAAAAATTGGGAGGGCTATCTCAGATGCAGAGGTCCCCTCTAAAGAGCAAGGGGTTTCAGCCACACACCAGCCCAAAGTTCTAGTTCCAGGAAAAGAAATCCCCATAACTTATGGCTGTGAAAACCAGCAGAGAGTGTGGCTGAGTGAGATGGAGGGCTGTTGAAGTACCAACCATTCCTCGTAAAGGGCCCATGTATGGATGTTCTCACTAAAAAAATTAGTCGCTCTAAGCTCCAGCACTGGGACAGCAGCTCAAAAGGTGCCAGACACATACAGGGAAGAACTGAATTGTCTGGCTTCAGAGGAAGGGCTGGATGGCAACTTTCTCCCAGATAGAAGTGCTGACAAAAGCCATTATTTCTTTGTTGAGCCCTCTCCCCTCCCAGTGTGGAGACACAGGCGGACACCATCTCTGAGTCTCCATCAACCTAGCTAACATGATTCTCTATGCCCTGGTGATTCCCTGAGACCCTATCCCACCCAAATTACAGGCCCAGACAACCTGCTTCCAGGGGCTTTTCCAGAAAAATGGCCTCATGCTGTAGATTTCCCCTAAAATCTCTCAAATGTTTGCAACCAACCACCAAACAAGCAGCATCTGGCCTTGGTATGTCCTATACCATTTGCTAAGCAGCCCCAACCCTGGCACTAGCAGTAGCCAGACTTAGTTCATAGCTTAGCCTCTCCCAGGTACTTCCATGCCCAGCACAAGTGGCAAACCATCTGCAGATAACTTTGTAGCTTATACAAAATGGCCCCAGGTAGGGCACAGGTAGTGATTGATCTTGGCCTTCACCAGAGCCTCTCCATAAAAGAACTAGAATCAACACACCTGGTGGCCATCTTCAGGCCACACCACTCCATCTTCAGAGCACCACCCAACCATCTCCACAAATGACATCTGGCAACGGGCAGATTTGACAGACACCAGGGCCCTGCTAAAGTGAAGCCTGCTCTATAGGGTCAGCCCCAGCACAACAGCTCTGCTACTATATATATGGTTAGTCCTCACAACTAATAAGCCTGAAGGTCAATCCTTCCCATTGATGGACAAACAGCAATCAATGCTCAACTACCACAGAAGGGCACACATAACCCACAGTAGGGACATCTCTGGAACACCTGGCTCAGCTGAGCAGGGAGATTGCACTACTGAGCCCCACAGGACACCTACTACATAAGTCAACTCTATCAAGACTGGGAGACATAGCAGATCTATGTAATACATAAAAACAAACACAGAGAGGCAACCAAAATGAGGAGACAAAGCAACATGTTCCAAATGAAAAAATAGAAAAAAGCTCCAAAAAAAAAAGAACGAAAAAAATAGAGACAAGAAATATACCAGATACAGAGTTGAAAACACCAGTTATAAGGATGCTCAATGATCTCAGTAAGAAATTGAATAAATAGATAGGACATAGAAATGGAGATAAAAAACAAACAAACAACAACAAAAACATTTAAAAAGTACCAGTCAGCTATGAAGACTACAACAACTGAAATGAAGAATACATTGGAATCAACAGTAGATTAGGTGAAGCAAAGAATCTATCAGTGATTTAGAAGATAAGGTAGCAGAAAACATCTAACTAGAAAAGCCAAAAGAGAAAAGAACCCAAAAAATTGAGGAGAGTTTAAGGGGCTCTTGGGACAACATCAAGCATACCAACATTTGCACTATAGGGGTACCAGAAGGAGGAGAGAGAGAGTAAGGAATTGAAAACCTATTTGAAGAAATAATGACAGAAAACTTCCCTTAGCTGGTGAAGGAAATAGACATACAAGCCCAGAAAGCACAGAAAGTCCCAAACAAGATGAACCCAAAGATACCCACACCAAGACACATCATAATTAAAATTCCAAAAGTTAAAAGACAAAGAAAGAATCTTAAAAGCAGCAAGAGAAAAGCAGTTAAGTTAGTTACCTACAAGGGAGCTCCATAAGACTGTCAGCTGATTTCACAACAGAGACTGCAAGCAAGAAGGTATTGGCACAAAATTTTCAAAGTGATGAAGAATAAGAACTTACAACCAAGATTACTCTCTACCCAGCAAAGCTATCATTTAGAATCAAAAGACAAAGAGAGCTTCCTTGACGAGTAAAAGCTAAAGGAGTTCATCACTACCAAAACAGTATTACAAGAAATGTTAAAGGGAGTTTTTTAAGAAGAAGAAGAAAAAAAGATAAAAAAATATGAATAATAAAATGGCAACAGCTACATAAGTATCAACTATTACTTTAAACGTAAATGAATTAAAAGCTCCAATCAAAAGACATAAGGACGCTGAATAGATGAGAAAACAAGACCCTTACATATGCTGCCTACAAGAGACTCGCTTCAGATTGAAAGACACACACCAAATGAAAGTAAAGGGATGGAAAAAGACATTTCATGAAAAAAAAAAAAAAAAAAGCTGAAATAGCAATACTTATACCAGACAAAATAGACTTTAAAACAAAAGGTTATAGTTTAAAACAAGAGACAAAGAAGAACCAAGTAATTCCACTTCTGAGTGTTTGTATGAAGAAACCCAGAACATATGCATCTCTATGTTCATTGCAGCATTATTTACAATAGCCAAGATAAGGAGGCAACCTAAGTATCCATCAATGGATGAATGGATAAAGAAGAGGTGGTACAATGGAATATATACAATGGAATATTACTGAGCCATAAAAAGGAATGAAATCTTGCTATCTGCAATAACATGGATGGACCTAGAAGGTAGGATGCCAAGTGAAATAAGTCAGACAGAAAAATACAAATACTATATGATTTAACTTATATGTGGTATCTGAAAAACAAAATAAATGAACAAACAGAACAGAAAAAAACTCAAGAGTTATGGAGAACATTTTGATGATTTCCAGACAGGATGGGGTTTGGGGGTAATTGAAAAAGAGGAAGAGATTAAGAAATACAGATTGGTTGTTACAGAACAGTCATGGAGATGTAGGGTATAGCATAGGGAATATAGTCAATAATATTGTAATAACTATGTATAGTGTCTGATGGGTACTAGATTTATTGGGGTGATCTTGTAAGTTATATAAATGTCTGATCACTATGTTGTACACCAGAGACTAATATAATATTATATGTAAATGCTAATTTAAGAAACATTTTAAAAATAAATTCATTGGGAATTCGTAATTTCAACTTAATCCACGAACTTAAACATTGTCCCCTTTTAGTGGTCAGAGAATCTTGCATTTAAAGAAAACTGAGCCAGTGTAGAGATTTTATTTTGATTAAATTCTAAAGTGAATCTTTTCATTCTGGATTTCAAGTTTTTAAATATCTATTTCAAAATCTTTTGTTTGAATTGTTGATGTGTATGGTGCATATATTAAAACTTACTTTATTATTGTGTGTTTACATATCAGTATAAACAGGTAATAGATAACCAAGTCATTCCTTATGTAGATTAAAAATGGTTCATTTCAATGTTTCCCTTTTACTAGCAAGTCTATGGCTAAAGGACAAATGCAACTAAAAGAGTAACTGATTTATAAAAGCCTTATGATGCCAGCAACATTACACAATGAAAGTACTCTCATTTCCTACTTTTGACTTTGCATAAGATCTGTAAGTCTTTGCTTTTTAAAATAATGCCAGTTTTAGTAGTAAAATGGCGAGTTTCATGTAAACAACTATATTTTGAAACACTTTTGGGGTTAATAGTTGCTAAAAAAAATTGTTATTTAATGAGAACCTCCAAGGACAATCTAAACTTCTATGAACAGAGCACCATTCCAGCTGATTCTGATACAGTCCTCACCATTTCCCTTTTGCAACAGGACTGTGGAGTTTAGTTCAATGTAGACAAGGGGTTGTGTATGATTGGTACTACCTCTTGCTGTGCCACCTCTGATATGTTGGGTGATCTTTTGGACAGAGCTGCCTCTATGTATTCCCTGTTCCTACTTTCTCTGATGCTCATAGACTTCTAAACATGCCTTCCCTGCAGGAGTGCATCAAATAAATGCAGTGCTTGTGTTGACAGAAAGAAAATAAGCTGTAAAATATCCCAATTTTACTTCTAAGATTGTCACAAAATGCCCTATATGTATATTCCTCCTTATCACTAAATAGTAAGAGGTATGGCTGTTGTTATCAGGAGAGAATTTGCTAATTTACATTTCCTAAATACCAAATATGCCCTAAACAGGTTGCCTGGTGCCTCCCTTTATCTGGTCCACATCATATCCAACATTTCTACAGCCTTCTGGTCTCCAGTCTGTTTTCATATTCTTTATTTAATGTCATCCTCAAACATACATTCTGAAAGTATTTCCTGATTTTCTAGGGGAAGGAGCACGTGATCAACATTTACTGAAGTACCAGCCAATCAGAGGCAGGGTTGAGCTTGAACCAGGAATGGTGGTTCCACATGCGTGGCACACTCCCTGGCATCATAGTTCTTTCTGTCATCCTGATTTCCTGCCTAATGTGAGAACAAATTATTTTTATCTCTCTGCTTACTTTTGGCTAGCCCTTGGTGTGTGGCTATGGATCCTGTCAGCTAATCCATCATGTCTCTCAGCTAAGCCTGAGGATCCTCAGAAAAAGGGGTGCGTGCATACAACAAATACGTTCGTGAACTCATCCTAGAACAAGTGCTATATACCTTATTGCTGAATATCACTATAGTTACCTTTGAAGTACTCTCCTTGGGAAGCTATAAACTGATGCTAGCACCTAGTTCACCCTTCAAAACAATTTTGGAACTTTTTCTAGAATAGCCATCAGAGCTGTCATCATATTGCCCATAATGTCCTGAATGATGTCAAAATATCTTCATTTCAATATTTCTTTTACCTTTGGGTAAAGAAAAAAGTCATTGGGGGCCAGATCAGGTGAGTAGGGAGGTTGTTCCAATACAGTTATTTGTTTACTGGCTAAAAACTCCCTCACAGACAGTGCTGTGTGAGCTGGTGCATTGTTGTAATGCAAGAGCCATGAATTGTTGTCGAAAAGTTCAGGTGGTTTTTGTCTAATTTTTTCACGCAGCCTTTTCAGCACTTCCAAATAGTAAACTTGATTATCTGCTTATCCAATTGGTACAAATTCATAATGAATAATCCCTCTGATATCAAAAAAAGTTTAGCAACATCGTATTGACTCTTGATTTTGGTTGTGGAGAATTGGCTGACCTCCATTGTGCACTTTAACGATTTGTTTCAGGGTTGTTTTGGTACATCCATGTTTCATCACCAGTGATAACATGGCCCAAAACATCATCTTGCCCCTTCAAAAGATCTTGGCAAACTTCGACTCTCCTTCGGTTTTGTTCATTGGTGAGCTTCTTTGGGACCAGTTTAGCACACACCTTTCTCATGCCAAAATTTTCCATTAAGATTTTCCTGACTGTTTCTCTATCAATGTTTACTTGGTCTGCTATGCTTCTCACAGTCAGCCAATAATTTTGACACACAATTTGGTTTTTTGCAATGTTTTTGTCAGCTCTGTTCATTACTGGCCACCTGACCTCTCTTCATCAGTGACACATTCTCTCCCCTCGGAAAAACGTTTGATCCATTTGTACACTGCCGTTTTCTTCATGGTATTATCCCCATAAACTTGGACTAACATGTCCTTGATTTCACTTCCACTCTTGCAAAGGTTAACAAGAAATTTAATGTTTGTTCATTGCTAATTCAATCTCAGACACTCTCGCAGTGACACACAGAAACACACAACAACAATAATGAAAACCACTCAGCAAGACACCGCCACACAGTGACATGAACACAGCTGTGAGACACTGATATACCAATTTTATAAAACCTTACTGAGCTGTTTGTACAGTGCTGCCAATGTAAGTGCACAGCGGAAAGTTTGCAAACTTAATTGCCAGACCTCATATAATTTATTTCTTTTATTTTTTATTATTAATTCCAACAGTAGTTATTTTGGTACAACTTCCTTAAGAACAGTTCCTGGGAAAGCTGTCAACCTCTGAAGAAATGCTGGCCCAGGCAATTGCTGGTCTCTTCTTTACCTCCCCATGGTACTAGGCTTGTAGCCGGGCACAAGGCTGCCCAGATAGACCCCGGCCTCCACCTCCCATGTTTGTAGGAAAGGTTGGGCAAGCAAAATAAAATTTTGCCACCTTGGGGTTTGTGACTTAAGATACCCAAGTGGATTTACCTTCCCCTTTCCATGAGTTGGGAGAGAAAGTTTTCCTGCCACCCAGGCTCAACTATGCATGGGATAGTGCAGAATTCAGAAGAAAGAACTCTGGTCTCTGAAGGGAATCATAGAACAGAGCCACCTGCTGGCCTGGAAAGCTCACCTTGGATCTGAGAGAAATAACTACTTATGGTTTAAGCCACTAGATTATTATGTCTCTTCATTATAGCAGACAAGCTTACCCAAACTAATAATGCTTACTGTGCTATGTAGTGTTCTAGGACCAAACCAATAAAAAGTGCCCTTATGGAGCTCTCATTTTACTGCTGGAGACAGCAAACAACCCAAATATTAATAGTTAAATGTATACTACATTAGAGAGCTTTGAGTGTCATGGGGGCCAAGAGGGTAAGGAAGGAAGGCAAAAGTGCCAGTGGAAATGGTTGCAATTTTAGATAGGGGGTCAAGGAAGGCCTCACTGGAAAATAAACTTTTGAATAGACACCTAAAGAATATGAGAGAGCTGGCCATGAAGAAGATATTTTGGCAGAAAGCACTACAGGTAGACAGGGAATAGCCAGTGCAAAGTCCCTGAGTTAAGGACAAGCATGGTGTGCTTGAAAAACTGCAAGGAGGCCATCAGCTGTCTATTTCTTGGAAAAATTACCCCAAATCTTAGTGGCTAAAAGCACAATTGGTTATTAGCTCTCAATTTTGTGGATTAGCAATCTGGGCTCAGCTCAGTTGAACAGTCTTTCCACTGGTCTTATGGAACGATGGTTCACCAGGAGTGAGATGGTCGCAGATGGCTTCACTCTGGAATTGTTACCGGCTGTTGGCTGGATCACTCTCTCCAGGTGGTCTCTCACTTTCAAGGAAGCGATCTCAGACTTCTTTGCACAGACATCATCAGCAGCAGAAAGAGCTAGTATGGGTGCTGCCAGCAACCTGAACCCATATCTCTGAAGTCCTTCACCCTCTCTTTTGCCGCTTGCTACTTATCAGAGCAAGTCACAAGGCCAGTACAGATCCAAGGGGTGGAGAAGTAAGTTGCACCTATTATTTGGAGGAATGGCTAAGTCACAATGCAAGGGACATTTTGGAGGGATTGGAGGAATCACTGGCCATCTTTATAGACTCTCCACTGCAAGGGTGAATGAGGAAGGCAAGGTAAAGAGTAACTGGGACCTGGTCATGTGGGTCTCATAGGTTCTAGTGAGTTTGTCAAGATATACTTCTTCAGGTTTTGGCCAACTACATTAGGAAATCTTCAAAATTTATTGGAAATAGATTGCCTGAATGAATGTTATGTAACAGGACACTATCTGACTAGTTGCCAGGCAGAATACTGCCACTACTGCTACCAGTACTAAATATATAAACTATTTAAGGTTTACTGGTATTGAGCTAAGACCTTTTATCTACTATGTCACTTAACTCAGAATAGCACTGTAAGGTGAGCACATCGATGCCCAGAGAGGTTAAGTTACTTTCTCAATGGTCACAGTGGCTGAGCTGGGATTTCTACCTACTCCCATCAGACTGTAGAGGCTGAGCCTTCCACTGTGACCTTCAGTGGCCATTGAGATCCTGGCATGGCTCAGAGGTACCAGAAGATGTGAAGTCAAGAGATATTGCCCTCGGAATACCTCCACTTCCTCACTTTTCATGGTTTGGTGGGGGAGAAAGGAACTACTAAAAATAACCAGGAGAGTGATTCTAGAGGAAGAGCCAGAGAGGCAGTTCCCAAGTGTTTTTTACTAATATGGACTTTGTTGGTGTTGAGGAAGTATTTTGTTTCAAAAATAGCTGATGCTTTTCCAAGAGGAAATTTGGAGCGGTTAGCCATTCACCTCATGCCTAAGATGCATTGCTCCTGCAGGCTAGGGGGGAGGCGGGCCATCCCAGAGCCTACAGGAGGCCGATGGCCCCCTGGCCTCCAGAACTGCCAGGATAAGGTTTCGTCATTCCTTCTGATGCCCAGATATTTATGCTTGGGGTTAGAGGGGACAAAGCGATCAGCAGGAAGGGAGGGTTTTCCCCTCTTCATTTCCTTCAGTTGGAATTGCTAGTGTTGAACAAGCATCTGAAAGCACATCTGAGGTGACTGAACAAGTTGGTTAATGACAGATTTGTCCTAAGAACAAATGTTGAGCTTTCCTAATTGGAATTTACCAGCATTTATAATCAGGGATGCTTGTTTAAACAGCAAAAATGTTGGAGGTGGAGGGTGGAAGGCAATGAAAAATTTACATTTTGTTTTTTAAGAATAAACCAAAGTTATTAAGCACTATTATATGCTAGACACTGTTCTTAGAATTTTATGTGTATTAAAGCACTAGCCTCAGGTGACCCCTATGAAGTAGGCAATATTATGTTCTACATTTGAAGAAACTGAGGCTCAGAGAGGTGAAGTAAATTTCTCAATGTTGTAAGCAAAAGCGTGGACTGCAACTTCAGAGGGGCTTCAGTTCCCTTTCCAAATGGTCTGTTGATTGTTTCTGTGCCACATGTGTGTTCATGTGTGTACATGTATGCTTGTGTTTATGCATATGTGTGTATGTGTCTGCTTATAGGTGTGTGTGTGTGACGTTTTTGGCAGGCATGCATTTACCTGCATAACTCCCGTCAAAATTGAACTTGCTTTCCCATCCTCAGGGGGCCATTTGTCCTTTGACACTGGTGCTTCATTTATCACTTGCCATTTTTATCAGCCTGCAGTTCCTGGAAAGCTATTTCCCTTGGAAGGTGGATATGGACAGTGCTTCTTGGGTAAAGAAAATGTTTTGTTTCTACAGTCCTCACTGCTGAGTGTTCTCAGCAGACACGAATATGCTGTGATCTGAGCAGTAGGTCCTGCTGAGTCTGCTTTGTAGGCTGCTTTGACTTCTTGGCTCCAGGGCAGATTTAACTTATAATACATGCGTTAGAAAGCAGACTTCTTTCAGCAACGAGAAGTTAAAGGTGAAGGGTAGAGAATCTAAATATCTGAGAAATAAACATATATTTGTGCACATGAGTGTATATGAGCATACTTATTTCCTTTGTATGTTTCATCATAGTATATTATGTTTTAGACTTGACCTCATTTGGTAACAAGAAAACATCTTTTTTAAAATAGATAAAAAAAGTCATTTGTGTTTATAGCAAAACCTCATCAAGTCAGGGTACACCATGTCACATACCTTAGTTTGGCTACAATTAAAATTTGTAATACACATGAAGAATTCTTTGCTTAAAATAAATAACACAAGCAGGGCTTGAGGCTTACATAGAGTATATCAAAGACTATGTTTGTGTTCCTCAGTATATAAATTATATGCAAATCAATATGTTAATTATAATATAGAATTGCTTATTCATTAAATCTTCCAATCTTTCAATAGTTCACATTACTAGACATGAAATTACTTGAAAGAACTAACATTAAAGTTGTTTAAAATGTATTATAATCCAAAATGTTTCCTATTTCAGATCTATCCCTACCTGCTCTGTGTCCCCATTAGTATCATCATATACCCACTTTGAAATGCTTACCAGATTCTATATTACTTACTTTGCTCTTATCTATCTTCTTTTTCAATAAACACTGAGATTAGTTTCAGTTATTCCAAAGGCCTAGCATGTGCTTCCTGAAGCTGTGAGACTCAGAGGGAACTGTGTCTTCATGGCTACTGGCATTTGCACAGGCTTTGCTGTTCCTTGTGCCTGGGCATAACTTGATGCTTCTACTTTCTAAAGTAGATTTTATACAGTTAGTGTTAATTCTTTTTTAAAGGTTTGGTAACATTCTCCATGGAAACAATTAGTGTCTGAAGATTACCTTTTGAGATGCTTTTAGTTACAAATTGGATTTCCTTAATAGTTAAAAGACCATTCAAATTGCATATTTCATAACAGATAAGTTGTTGTAGTTTGTGCTTTTCAGGGAATTGTTCCATTTCAAGTAAATTGTCAACTTTATGTGTGTATAGTTGTCCATTTTATTCCCTTATTATCATTTTGATAACTGCAGGTTCTATAATAATATCTCCTGTTTCATTCCCGATATTGGTAATTTATGTCTTTTCTCTCTTTTTCTTCTTTTAAGTCTTGCTAGAGGTTTGTCTGTTTTCTTAATCTTTTCAAAGAAAAAGCTTTTGTTACATTGATTTTTCTCTATTGTTTTTGTGCTTTTAATTTCATTAATTTCTATTGTTTTCTATTATTTTCCTTCCTTGAGTTGCTTTGTGTTTATTTTTCTAGGTTCTTGAGGTAGACACTGAGATTATTGACTTGAACATTTTCCTTTTTTCTGATATAAGCATTAAGTGCATAAGTTTACCTCCCAGCACTACTTTAACCATGTCTCACAAATTTTAATATGTTGTGCTTTCATTTGTATTAGGATCAATGTATATTTTGTTTCTTTTGTGGCTTCCTCTTTGGCCCATGGAACATTTAAAAGTTTGTTGGTTAGTTTCCACCTGTTTGGAGATGTCTTTCCAGTTTTTATTTCTGGTTTGATTCCATTGATTTCAATTATTTTAAATTTATTCACTTTGTTATCTGACCCAGGGTATGGTCTCTCATAACATGTCAACTAGATCCTGTTGATTAATGGTGTTGCTGAGTTCTTCCATATTCTTTTGGTGGTTTTCTGTGTAGTTGTTCTATCAAGTGCAGGGAGAAGGGTATTGAAGTCTCCAAATACAGTGTGGGTTTGCTATTTCTCTTTTCATTTATATCAGGTTTTATTTTACATATTATGAAGCCCTGTTGTTTGGTGTATATGCATTTGGGATTGCTATGTCTTCTTGGTGACTTGACCCTTTAATTGTTATGCACTATATCTCTCTGTCACTGGTAATTTTCTTTGCTCTGAAGTCTTAATTTTTATCAGATATTACTATAGCTTTCCCTTCTCTCTTTTGATTTATGTTTGAATGATGTATCTTTTTCCTATCTTTTTCTTTCTATTTACCTATATCATCATGTTTCAAATGAGTTTCTTGTAGGCATAGTTGTGTCATCATATTCAATCCACTCTGCCAATCTTTGTCTTTTAAGTGATCTATTTAGATTATTTAATTTAATGTGATTGAATTGTTAGGCCTTAAGGGTACCATTTTATTTTTCTTTTCTGTTTAATCTCTGTTTTTCATTTCTTCAGGCTTCCTCCACAGGAAGGAATTACTTGGATTTTTTTTAATTCCATTTTGATTTATCTCTGTGTTTTTTCATGTATCTCTATAGATTTTTTTTTAAATCACAATCTATTGGTGTCAATATATTCTAGTTTGAGTAAAGTTTAAAAACTTTACTTCCCTTTATATCCTATTCCTAACCTTTCTTAAAATATAATTGTCTTAAATATTTCTTCTCATACTTTTAGTCACATCAAAATGTGTTATCATTTTTGTTTCAACCATTAAGCGTAATTTGGAAAATTCAATAGGAGAAGGAAAATGTATTGTTTATATACATATTTTTACTCTTTCCATTGTTAGTTCTTATTTCCTAATGTCCCAAGTTTCCTTCCTTTAGCATTTCCTTTCTGTTTAGAGAACTTCATTTAGCTCTTCTTTTAGGTTTCTCTTTTGGCAGCAAATTCTTTTTTCTTCATCTGAGATGTATTGTGTTCTCTTCATTTTGAAGGGTATTTTCTGAATTAGGATTCTGGGTTGATAGTTATTTTCTTTCACCAATTAAAAAAACATTATGGACCCTCTAATTTCTGAAGAGAACTTACTTTCATTCAAATTGGTTTCCCCCTAGAGAAGTATATTTTTTTCTCTTGCTATTTTCCAGATTTTTTTCTTTGTCCTTACATTTTAGTAGTGTGACAAAAACGTTCTTTGGTATGAATTTCTTTGGGTGCATCCTATTTTGGAGTTTGCCCATCTTCTTGAAACTTGGTAATGTCTTTTGCCAACTTTAGAGCTTTTTAAGCCATTATTTCATTGCATAGCTTTTCAGACTCACTCTCATTCTCCTTTTTTTTTTTTTTCAGGGACTGATGCCATTAATGCTAGTTTTGTTTTTTAATAGACCTACAGGTCCCTGAGACTTGTTTTCTTTTTTCCTATCTTTTTTTTTTTTTTTTTTTTTTAACTGTTCAGACTGAGTAATTTCTGTTTTTCCATCATTCAGTTCACCAATTTGTCCTCTGTCCCCTTCATGTTGTTGTCTGGTATATCTATTGAAGGTTGTTTTTTTTTTCTAATTTCAGTTATTGTATTTTTTTCCCTAAAATATCCCTTTTGTTTTACTTTATGTCTTCTATTTGCTAAGAATTTCTGTTCTGTCATTTGTTTCAAGGGTGTATTTAATTGCTCACTGAAGAATGTTTATGTTGGCAGCTTTAAAATCTTTGTCAAATAATTGTAACATCTCCGGCATCTTGGTGTTGGATGTCTTTTTATTTAATTCAGGTTGAAATTGTCCTGATCCTTGGTAGAATGAGTAATTTTCAATTGAAATTTTGACATTTTGGAAATTGTGTCATGAGAATTTGGATTTTATTTAAATGTTCTGTCTGATCTGTCTTCCTCTGACATTACTCCAGCAGAGGAAAGAGGCTTCTGCCTTATTCCTGCCAGGTGAGGGTAGAAGTCTAGGTTTCCCCTTGACCTTCATTGACATCCACTGGAGGATGGGCTCCTTGCAACGGCTGGTTGGAAGTGGGAGTTCTGGCTTCCCACCAGACCTCCACTGACACCACCCTGGCCGGGATGGTGAGGGATGCCTTGTTACTGCTCACCATGTGGCCTTCACTGACACTGCATCAGGGGTGGTAAAAGTCCTGACTCTCCATTAGGTCTCCTTTGACATCACCCCAGTGGGGAGTGGGAGGAGCTCCTTGTTACCACTGGGTGGGGATGGATGTCTCTCTTCTATCACTGTGGGAAAGGGTCTTCATCCTCCATTGGGCATGCAATTCTCAGTCCATTACTTAGCCTTTTGTGACACACCCTGACAGGGCATTTAGGATATCTCATTATAGCTTGGAGACAATGGGGAGTAGGCCTCTCACTTAACCATTGCTAGTGAGGTGGGACTGGTGCCACAGTTTTTCTCTTGTTTTTGGATAGAGTAGAGCAGTCATTTTCTAAAAGTTTTTTTTGTATTGTGAGGCTCCCCGTTTTCTAGTCCTTGGGCTAGAGACAGTAGACTTTTCTTGGGGTTTTTATAGTTTATACTTGTTAACACTTCTGGGTTGCTGGGTTCTTCAGCTATTTGTCTGGGATATATAAAGCAAAAAGAAAACCCAAGGAATACATCACCATTTTTTCCTTGGGTCCTGAGTTCTCTAGCTGGTTGCCTTCTTCTCTCTACCTTTAAGAGTCTTCTTGTGTTTGAGCTATATATACTATCTATTGTTTTTGTTTGTACTTCGCAAGAGCAAAGGGAAAAAACATATCTATTACATCTTTCTGGAAGCAGAAGTCCAGTGAGAGGCTGCTAGATTTTTATAGTTTTTATTTTATTTTAAATATTTTACAAACATCTTACTTATGGCAAGTTTTTAGAACTTCCTAAATTTTTGTAGTTTTCATAGAAGAGCAACTCTCTTTTCACACACTTATATTTCTTCTGTATATATACTATTTATTATGTTGTCATATAATACATATAAACCTATATAAATACTAGTCTATGTTTTCTATATAATACAATGCATCATATACATTATAATACATATAATATATTAGTATGTTATATAATTATAACAATTGTATATTATACACTAGTTATAATATGTAATATATTAATGCATTAATTTATATAATTCTCTATTATATATTATATGTTATTAAACATATTTATGTTGTTATGTTATATATAGCAAACTAATACACCAACAAATAAGTTTTGAACTCCTTCTTTGCTCAAGGCTCAAAGCTATGTGTAAGAGTACATAGGAAGCTGTATTAATTTGCCAAGGCTGCCATAGCAAAGTACCACTGACTGGGTCACTTAAACAACAGACATTTATTTTCTCGCAGTCCTGGGTGATGGAAGTCAGAGATAAATGTGTCAGCAGGGTTGTTTCTTCTGAGGCTTCTCTGCTTGGCTTGTGGATATGGCCATCTTCTTCTGTGTCTTCACATAGTCTTCCCTCTTGCACATGTGTGTCTGTGTTCTAATCTCCTTTTCTTATATGGACACCATTTATATTTGTATTAACGCCCACCCTAATAACCTCAGTTTACCTTAATTGTCTCTTTAAAGATCCTATCTCCAAATATACTCACCTTCTGAGGTACTGGGAACTTCAACATGTGAAATTTTAGGGGACCCAAACCAGCCAATAGCAGAAGCCTAAGGCATGATCCCTGCCTTGGTGAGCTTGCTATTCTCTGAGTGGTGAGATAGGCTATGTCAGCAGAGAGAAGAGCAATAGCAGGAGCCTGTCTGACTACTCCTGGATTCAGAGGAGGCGGCCAGGCATGGGGCTGCACACGGAGGCTCCCTCACAGATGTAGATGTTATGATGGGTGTTCAAGGAAGAGTAGATCCAACTTCAGGAAGGGACAACTTCTAAGCTACAAAGGGCCTCTTACTCTTGCTTTGTTCCATCTCCTGCTATAAACAAATAAAGAATTCTTATTTACTACAGGGGAACTGAGCCACAGGAATGTGTCTCTTTATGAACACTGATAGCTATAAATTTCTTCGAATCCATAGTTGCCCAATAATACTCACAAGGATATTTCGTAATTTTTAAAAATGATTGATTTTTTTTGCAGGTTTTTAAGGACATTGATTCTTGTATCTTAATGAAATAGAAAACAAATGACACATTTCAATAGGTATTTTGCTAAGAATTTACATGTCCTGGGAATATATTCTCTTTTTTAAATTATTGTTTTTTACACGTGATATAACAGATGCACTTAGATTTACCAATTGAATTTTGACTTCAAACACCCATGTAAGTGAAATCTCCAATCATGAAATTCTTTTTTTTTTCTCCCACCTCAAACAAATACACATTTTCTATTGGATTCAAACAGCCCAGTGAAATCTCTGAGCAGCAGTTGGTAGGGGGGAAAAAACAGCATAAAAGCCTCCTTGCAGACATGTTTAGCAAGTGCTTTCTTATTTTAATCTTTCATTATGATTTATTGAAGTATTCAAAGTTTGTCCCAGGAACCCGTCCCAACAACCCCAGCCTGTGGAGATAAATATCCTTGCTGACTCTTAGCTGCATTTGGCAATCTATTCATGGCTAATTTTTATTGCACCCCTAAGGAAATAAGGGCACTGTGTATTCTAGGGAAAAATAACACTTCTTTCAAATACTCCATTTTCTGCAGCTGTGTGTGTGTTGTGTGTGAGTGTTACTTGGTGGCAGGGAACTGAGTGGCTTTCTACGGAGCCGCCGCTCCTGTCTCGAGCAGCAGACTCACTGTCTGTGTGGGGAATTCCTGCTCCTGGCCCAAGCCCACAGGCCCTCACTCGAGACCAGCCAGGGCGGGCCATAGCACACACCCTCTTTTTTTTGCTTGGATAAGGATCTGTGCTCTGGAGACTTCCATGGAGCCCAGAAAGGAAAAAAGAAAGAAGCTTTCACTCGTATCCTTGACTGGGAAATTCAACTTGGTCTTTTAAAAGCATACTTTCCATTGGCCATAGACACGGATTAAAAAAACAAACAAACAAACCAAAAAAAAACCCAAAGTGGCCTAACAGCCCCTGCCTTTTTTAACAATGAGCTGGCTATGGAAACCATAATTCAAAATTCATGTCGCCAGCTTTGGGAGGGCTGTTCCAATACCACAATTCACACCTTCTTTTCTCCCCAGGGTCTTATCTGAGTGACACTGCTCTCTACAGCTGACCAAGGCTCTACTTCTAAGAGGACTCTTTCACTTCAGACTTAAATCAATCCACCCGGGAAACTTATGGTTCCAGAGCTGCATATTCCTGTCACAGAAGTATGTTGCTTTACGAAGTTGTGGGCTTTGAACATAACTGCATGATTACATCTTTAACCGCCTCGTGGTTTGTAAATAAAACACCTCCACCTCTCTCTACAGATAAATCTCTGAAATACGATCATTACCCTCTTATAGGCTGTGTGTTGTGAGTGACAGGATTGGGTGTACAATGAAAAGAACATTGGACTAGAGTCTGAGTTTCTGTTTGTAGGTTTTGTTGGTAGCTTCATCTGAAAGATGAAGGAATCAAGTGAGGCCTGAGACTCCAAACCTTCTCCTTGCTCATCAGAATCATCTGGGGGAGCTTTTTACAAATAAGGTTCCCCAACAAGCCCTTCCCTCGGAGAGTGTGACTCATAAACATGTTGGGGAGCCTCCCTGGGACGCGCATTTCTTAAAAGCTCCAGATGTGATTCTGTCTCCAGCAAGATTTGGGAACCATTTATTTTGATGAATTTTGATGTCCTGTGTAGCTCCGAGAAACAGGTGACCAGGAAGGAAAGATCAGAGAGGAATCCTTCTGAGTCTAGCTTGCAACCCGAGGCCTCTTCCTATTTGTGATGAACCGTTGGTGGAATCAAGAGTGTACGAGTACATAATTATTACTGTATTATTGACTATATCACCTATGCTTTACTTTATATCCTCACGCTTATTTTGTAACTACTAATTTGTTGTTCTTAATCCTTTAACCATTTCACCCTGACCCCTAATTCGCCTCCCATCTATCACCCCGGTAAATCTAATACCCATCTGACACCATACGTAGTTATTACAATATCATTGACTATGTTCCTTATGCTATTCCCATGACGACTTTGTAACAACCAATTTGTACTTCTTAATTCCTTCCCCTTTTTCATGCCCCTCCCCCCTAAACCCTTCTCATCTGGCAACTATCAAAATATTCTCTGTATCTATGAGTTTGTTTCTGTCTTGTTTTGTTTGTTTATTTTGTTCTTTAGATTTCACATATAAGTGAAATCACATAACATCTTTCTCTGTCTGACACTCTACTCAGCAAAATATTCCCCAGGTCCATGCATACCACCGCACATGGCAAGGACCCATTCCCTTCCATGGCCGAGCAATATTCCATTGCATATATGTACCACCTTCTTTTATCCATTTATCCACTGAGGGACATCCAGGATACCTCCACACCTTGGCCATTGTAAACAGTGCTGCTTTAAATATATGTATGCACACGTCCCTTCCAAGTACTGTTTTGGGTTTTTTTGGACAAATGCTCAGAAGTGGGATTACTGGGTCCATCTTTTCTCTTGTTATAGTCTTTGTTTTAAAGTCTATTTTGGCTAGTGTAAGTCCTACTACCCAATAATTTTTGTTTGTTTTCCCATTTTCATGAAATGACTTTTTCCATCCCTTTCAGTCTGTGTGTCTTTTTCAAACTGAAATGAGTCTCATACAGGCAGCATATGTAAAGATCTTGTTTTCTTATACATTCTGCCACCATACTTTTTATTGAAGCATTTAATTAATTTACATTGAAAGTAATTGTTACATTATAGATGATGTAATACAGAATTGTACACCTGAAATCTATGTAATTTTACTAACAATTGTCACCCCAATAAATTTAATTAAAAAAAAGAAAAAAAAAAAAAGAAAGTAATTGTTGATAGGTATGTAGGTATTGCCATTTTATTATCTGTATTTATTATTATTACTATTATTTATCATTATTTTACTTTATTTGTCTCAAACAAGTCCCAGTAACATTCCTTGTAATACTGGTTTGGTGATGAACTTCCTTTCACTTTTTCTGGTCTAGGAAGTTCTTTATATGTCCTTCAATTTTATATGATAACCTTGATGGATAGAGTACTTTTGGTTGTAGGTCCTTCTTTGTCTTTACTTTGAATATTCCGTGCCAATCCCTTCTGGCCTGCAAAGATTCTGTTGAGAAATTAGCTGCCAACCTCATGGAAGCTCACTTGAAAGTAACTAGTTGCATTAAATCTGTATATTGCTTTAGGTAATATGACCATTTTAACTATGCTGATTCTTCTAATCCATGAACATGGAATATCTTTCCATTTCTTTGTGTCTTATTCAAGCTCTATTAAAAATGTCTTATAGTTTTCAGTTTATAAGTCTTTCACATCCTTTGATAAGATTATTCCTAGGTATTTTATTCTTTTTGTTGCAATTGCAAAAGGAATTTTTTTTTTTAATTTCTTTTTCTGAGATTTCATTGTTAGTATATAGGAATGCAATGGACTTTTGTACATTGATTCTGTAGTCAGCAACTTTACTGTATTCATTTATTATTTTTAATAGCTTTGTAGTGGAGTCTTTAGGGTTTTCTATATATAGCATCATGTCATCTGCAAAAAGTGACAATTTAACGTCTTCATTCCCTGTTTTGATATCTATTTTTGTGTGAGAAATGATTCTGTTACTTATTTTATTTTATTTGTTTTTCAATTCTTGAAGTTATTACTGCTTTATTTACATTATTATTCTTTTTTTATTAGTTTCAGGTGCACAAAACAAAGGGATACTTAGACATTTATCATTTACATCCTTCACACTGTGTCAAACCCCTCCCCCCATCCACTATCCATCTGACATCACACACAGCCATTACATTTCCACTGTCTCCATTCCTAATGCTGTACGTCGCTTCTTGTAAGTATATACATATATATACATATATATATATATACATATATACATATGTATATATATATATATATATATATATATATATATATATATATATATATGTAAACTTGTAGTTGACATTCATTATTGTTCAGCTTCAGCTTCTGGTGTACAGTGCAGTGATCAGGCATCTACATCTTCCCTGAGGTGGTCTCCCTAATGAGACAAGTGTCCATCAGATACCCTACAAAATCTTTACAACATTATTGATTACATTCCCCAAATTAACTTTCGTAACCCAGTGGCAATCTTGTGGTTACTGACGCTTTCTAATCCCCTTAATCCCCTCACCTTCTCCCTTATCCCAACCCCCCTCCCATCTAGCAACCCTCAGTTTTTCCTCTATGTCTCCGAAACTGTTTCTCATTAGTTCATTCACTTATTCTCTTCTTTAGATTCCACATGTAAGTGAGATCATATGGTATTTGTCTTTCTCTTTCTGACTTATTTCACTTAACATAATGTTCTCTAGGTCCATCCATGTTGTTGCAAATGGTAAGATTTCTTTCTTTTTTATGGCTGTGTAATACTCCATTGTATAAATGTACCACAGTTTCCTAATCCAGTTGTCTACCGATGAGCATTTGGGTTGTTTCCATGTCTTGGCTATTGTGTATAGTGCTGCAATAAACACAGGAGTGCATAAATTTTTTTGAATTAGAGTTTTGGATTTCTCCAGATAGATACCCAGGAGTGGAATTGCTGGATCATAAGGTAGTTCCATTTTCAGATTTTTGAGATACCTCCATACTGTTTTCCATAATGGCTGCACCAATCTGCAATCCCACAACAGTGCACAAGGGTTCCCTTTTCTCCACATCCTCGCCAGCACTTGTTTGTTGATTTATTGATGATAGCCATTTTGGCTGGGGTGAGGTGGTATCTCATTGAGGTTTTTATTTGCATTTCTCTGATGGTTAACGAGGTTGGACATTTTTTCATATGTCTGTTTTCCATATGTATGTCCTTTTTAGAAAAATGTCTCTTCATGTCCTCTGCCCATTTTTTAATTGGGTTGGTTTTTTTTTTTTTTTTTTTGGAGTTGAGTTGAGTGAGTTTTTTATAAATTTCTGATATTAACCCCTTATCGGATATGTCATTGGCAAATATCTTTTCCCATTCCGTAGGATCCCTTTTTGTTTTATTGATGGTTTCCTTTGCTGTGAAAAATCTTTTTAGTTTGATGTAATCCCACATGTTTATTTTTTCTCTTACTTCCCTTACCCAAGGGGATATATCAGTAAAAATCTTACTCCGGGTAATGTCTGTAAAGTTTCTTCCTATATTTTCTTCTGGGAATTTTATGGTTTCAGATCTTATATCTAAGTCTTTAAGCCATTTTGAATTTATTGTTACATATGGTGTAAGGAGGTAGTCCAGCTTCATTTTTTTGCATGTGTCTGTCCAGGTTTCCCAGCACCATTTATTGAATAGACTGTCTTTACACCACCGTAAATTCTTGCCTCCATCGTTGTAGATTGAATGGCCATATAGGCATGGATTTACTTCTGGGCTCTCCATTCTGTTCCATTGATCTGTGTGTCTGTTTTTATGCCAGTACCATGCTGTTTTGATTACTGTAGCCTTGTAGTATAATTTGATGTCCGGTATCGTTATACCTCCCACTTTGTTCTTATTTGTCCAGATTGCTGAGGCTATCCAGGGTCTTTTATGGTTCCATATAAATATTAGGATTATATGTTCTATTTCTGTGAAAAAACAGTGTTGGTAGTTTGATAGGAATTGCATTGAATATGTATATTGCCTTAGTCAGTATGGACATTTTAACTATATTAATTCTTACTATCTATGAACATGGTATGTGTTTCCATCTACTTGTATCTTCTTTCATTTCTTTCTTCAGTGTCATATAATTTTCTGAGTACAGATCTTTTACTTCTTTGGTTAAATGTATTCCCAGGTATTTCATAGTCTTTGAAGCAATTGTAAATGAGATTGTTTTTTTTTTTTTTTAAATTTCTCCTTCTTATGTTTTATTATTGGTATGTACAAATGCAACTGATTTCTAAATATTAGTTTTGTATCCTGCTACTTTACTAAATTCATCTATCAGCTCTAATAGTTTCTTGGTGGAGTCTTTAGGGTTCTCTCTCATGTCATCTGCATATAGTGACAATTTCACTTCCTCCTTACCAATTTAGATGCCTTTTATTTCTTTTTCTTATGTGATTGCTGTGGCTAGAACTTCCAGCACTATGTTGAATAGAAGTGGAAAAAATGGGCAACCTTGCCTTTTTCCTGATCTTAAGGGGAATGGTTTTAGCTCTTCCCCATTGAGTATGATGTTAGCTGTGGGTTTATCATATATGGCCTTTATTATGTTGAGATATGGTCCCTCTATTCCCACTTTCGTAAGGGTTTTTATCATAAATGGGTATTGGATTTTGTCAAATGCTTTTTCTGCATCTATTGATATGATCATGTGATTTTTATTTTTCATTTTGTTAATGTGGTGTATCACATCAATTGATTTGCAGATGTTGAACCACGCTTGCATACCAGGGATGAATAACACTTGATCATGGCGTATGATCTTTTTAATGTATTTCTGAATCCTGTTCACTAATATTTTGTTGAGGATTTTTGCATCTATGTTCATTAGAGATATTGGCCTGTAGTTTCCTTTTTTTGTGGTGTCTTTAACTGATTTTGGAATCAGGGTGATAGTGGCCTCATAAAAAGTGTTCGGAGCCTTCCCTCCTTCTGGACTTTTTGGAACAGCTTGAGGAGAATAGGTGATTGTAAAATTCACTTGTAAAGCCATCTGTTCCAGGGCTTTTATTTGTTGGGAGATTGTTGATTACTGATTCAATTTCCCTGGTGGTAATCAGTCTATTCAGGTTTTCTGTTTCTTCTTGAGTTAGCCTTGGAAGGTTGTATGCTTCTAGAAAATTGTCCATTTCTTCCAGATTGTCAAATTTGTTGGCATATAGTTGCTCATAGTAATTTCTTAAATTTTTTTGTATTTCTGTGGTATCTGTTGTCACTTCTCCTCTTTCATTTCTGATTTTATTAATTTGGGTCCTCTCTCTCTTTTTTTAATGAGTCTGACTAAAGGTTTGTCGATTTTGTTTATCTTCTCTAAAAACCAACTCTTGGATTCATTGATCTTTTATATTGTTTTTCTGGTTTCTATTTCATTTATTTCTGCTCTGATCTTTATTATCTCCTTCCTTGTACTCCTTTTGGGCTTATTTTGCTGTTCTTTTTCCAGATCCCTTAACTGTGACGATAAACTGTTGATTGGTGATTTTTCTTGTTTCTTTGGGTAGGCCTGCAATGCTATGAATTTCCCTCTTAGGACTGCTTTCTCAGCATCCCACAGATTTTGGGTCGTTGTACTTTCATTTTTGTTTGTCTCGAGATAGCTTTTCATTTTTTCCTTGATCTCATGGTTGACCCATTCATTATTTAGTAACATGTTATTCAGCCTCCATGAATTGGTGTGTCTTCCAGTTTTTTTTCCTGTAGTTCATTTCTAATTTCATAGCACTGTGGTCAGAGAAGACAATTGGTATGATTTCAATTTTCTTACATTTATCAAGTCTTGTTTTGTGGCCTAATATGTGGTCTATCTTGGAAAATGTTCCATGTGCACTTGAGAAGAATGTGTATTCTGCAGCTTTGAGGTGAAATGCTCTGAAAATATCGATTAAATCCAAGTGGTCCAACATGTCATTTAAGGCCGTTGTTTCCATATTGATTTTCTGTCTGGAAGACCTATCCCTTGTTGTCAGAGGTATGTTGACGTCCCCTACTATGATAGTGTTACTGTTAATCTCTGTATTTATGTCAGTCAATATCTTTTTTATATATTTAGGTGCTCCTATGTTGGGTGCATAGATGTTTACTAAGGTTATGTCCTCTTGTCGGATCGATCACTTTATTATTATATAGTGCCCATCTTTGTCTTTTAATATGTTCTTCATTTTAAAGTCTATTTTGTCAGATATAAGTATTGCAACTCCTGCTTTTTTCTCATTTCCACTTTCATGAAATATCTTACTCCAACCCTTCACTTTCAGCCTGTGTGTGTCTTTTGATCTGAGGTGAGTCTCTTGTATACAGCATATGCAAGTGTCTTGCTTTCTTATCCACTCAGCCACCCTATGTCTCTTGATTGGAGAATTTAATCCATTTACATTTAAAGTGATTATTGATAGGTACATAGTTATTGCCATTTTTAAATTTGCAGTTAGATTGTTTTCATCTTTCTTCTATTTACAGAAGTCCTTTTAGTATTTCTTGCAATGCTGGCTTGGTTGTAATAAATTCCTTTAGCTTATCATTTTCTGGAAAGCTCTTTATCTCTCTTTCAATTTTAAATGATAGCCTTGCTGGATAAAGCAATCTAGGTTGTATGCCTTTGTTTTCCATCACTTTGAGTGTCTCCTGCCACCCCCTCCTGTCCTGCAATGTTTCTGTAGAAAAGTCAGTTGATAGTCTTATAGCAATTCCTTTGTATGTAACCCGCTGTCTTTCTCTTGCTTCTTTTAGGATTCTCTCTTTGTCTTTAACCTTTGCCATTTTAAATATAATGTGTCTTGGTGTTGACCTGTTTGGGTTTATCCTGGTTGGAACTCTCTGCACTTCCTTGGCTTGTATGTCGGTTTCCTTCACCAGGTTAGGTAAGTTTTCAGACATTATTACTTCAAATATGTTCTCAATCCCTTACTTCCTCTCTTCACCTTCTGGTATTCCTATGATGCGTATGTTGTTGTGCTTGATGTTATCCCACAGGTCTCTTAAACCATCTTCATTGTTTTTTATTCTTTTTTCTTTCCGTTGTTCTGTTTGGGTGATCTCTGCTAACTTGTCTTCTAATTTGCTGATTGGATCCCCTGCTTCATCTAACCTGCTGTTAATTCCTTCAAGTGAATTCTTTATTTAAGTAATTGTGTTCTTTATTTCTAACTGGGTGTTCATTGTGATTTTTCTATCCTTCTTTATATCATCTGTAAGCTCCTTAGACATTCTTATCATCAGTGTTCTGAACTTTGTCTCTAATAGGTTGGTTACCTCTATTTCATTTGGTTCCAATTCTGGAGCTTTCTTCTGTTCTTTTATTTGGGACATGTTTCTTTGTTTCCCCATTCTGGCTGACTCTCTGTGTTTGCTTCGATGTATTGGGTAGAACCTAGGGTTCTTAGTTCTTGGTGGGTTATCTTATGTAGTATGTGTCCTTTATATTTGACTTGCTCTACTTCGTTCTTCTCCTCTGCATGTGCTCCAAAGCTGACTCTTGTGTTGTGTATATTGTCCTGTTAAAAAAGATCTTTAATTGCTTTTTGCTTGTGAGTAGGTGGGGTTAACTCCTAGGCTGACTAGCTGTGAGACCTGGCTCTGCCCACAGCAGGGTGTTCTGCTGCGTGAGGGTTGACCACTTTAATGAGGTTTGGCCTCTATGGGCTCTTGTGCCTGTAGAGAATTCCCTCTGGGTGTGTCACTTGTAGGTCACACCCAGTAGTACTCTGGTTTGGTCTGGGGTTGGCCTCTGGGTGTGTTGAATCTTGTGCCTCTTAAGCTGGGCCTTGTGTAGGGCAATTTCAGAACAAAGCAAATCACAAAGCACAACAACAACAACAACAACAAAGAAAAAGCCAAATGCATTCACATGGAAAAACAACTGATAACCTACACTCAACACAGGCAAAGATATCAAAGATATAAAAACAAAACAAAACAATAAAAGCAGCACCAGTCTTGGCTTAATCCCATCAAGTAATCTCCAGGTTGTCCTCTGCTGTACCAAAGAGTCCTCTGTGTATTGTGAAGGCAGAGCCGGTCACCTGGTGCCCAGAGTGACCTTGGGACTGCAGGTTTAGATGAGTGGGGCTGAGGGGTCTGGATGATAGTTTCTACAAAGTCAGTGCAGCTTCTGCTCTTGCCTGCTCATAGCACACTGAGAGTAGCACCACCAGCCTTGTGCCCAGTTCTCCTGAGTCTTAGGGCACTTCTTCCTTGTGTGTGTGTGGGGGGGAGGGGGGGCGGGGGGGAGATTTCTGAGCTGCTGAAAGCCCAGAGCTGCATCTGCCACCTATTGCTGTTCCCTGGAAGTGTCTCTGCAGTTGTAATTGCCCTACCCTAGGCAGGCCAGAAAGGGTGGGGGCTGGGGATGGAAGGGTCTTCTCTCTCTCAGTCCAGCCGTGTCACACTCTTCCCACAGGCCAGAAAAGGTGGTGGCTGGGGGTGGAGGAGTCTCTTCTCTCCTAGCCCAGCAAAAATCACACTCTTCCCAGCCTTTTCCCTGGGTCAGAGCTGCACACTGGTCTTCCCAGAGCCTGAGCACTACAGCTCCTCTGTAATCTGACACTACTCCTCAGTTCAAGGGCCAGTTTAAGTCTCTGGAAGGGCACGGATAGGATTGGGAGTGTGGGGGGAGGGGCCCAGGTATGGAGTTTGTGTTGTTTGTCCAACCTAGGGCCCAGCTGGAGGTCTCAGCTGAGGTTTTTGCCTCAAATACTGGATATGCTGCCCCCTTGGCAGGAGTGATCAGCTGTGGGATGCAGGGAAAGAGCCCTCCTCCTGGCTTTTGTGTTCTCTGTTCTGTCTTGGGATCCCTTGCATCTCTGCAGCTGCGGATGCCAGCCGCATTTCCCCAGCCGCAGTTGCGGCCGCATCTCCACAGCCACAGATGTGGCTGTGTTTCCACTCCGCTCCCTTCCCTCTTCCCCTGTTTGACCAATTTACCCACCTTCAAGTAATCCTCGCACAAGTTTCTTAGCTCTTCTGTGTGATGAGGAAAGAGTCCTTTGATGGGTTATAGATGTCCTGTTTGTGATAAGATCCGGAGGAGAACTAAAAAAGTCCGTCCCGCTGCCGCCATTCCTATGACATCACCCCCTTTGATATTTTATCTCGATACCTTTTATTCCTTTCCTCTTGCCTGATGTCTCTGGCTAGAACTTCCAATACTATGTTGAAAAGCAGAGGTAATAGGGAACAGCCCTGTCATGTTCCTGAACATAGAGCAAAGGGCTTCAGTTTTTCACCGTTAATTATTATATTAGCTGAGGTTTTGTCATATATGGCCTTTATTATGTTATTTTCCTTCTATACCCATTTAATTATGTGTTTTAATCATAAATGGATTTTGTATGCTGTCAAATGCTTTTCCTGCATCTATTGATACAATCATATGGTTTTTGTCCTTTATTTTGTTTATATAGTGTATCACGTTTATCGATTTTTGTATGTTGAACCATCCTTGTGCATGTGAGATGAACCCCATTTGGTCATGATGTATAATCTTTGTAATGAATTGTTGCATTTAATTCGGTAGAATTTCATTTAGGATTTTTGCATCTGTATTCATTAGAGATATTGATCTGTGATTTTCTTTTTTGTGTGTTATCCTTACCCGCTTTTGGTATCAGGGTAATGTTGGTCTCATAATGCAATCCATATCAAAATACCAATGGCATTTTTTAAAGAAATAGAACAAAAATTCATCAGATTTGTATGGAACCACAAAAGACCCCAAATAGCCAAAGCAATCCTAAGAATAAAGAACAATGCTCGAGGTATCACACTCCCTTACTTCAGCTTGTACTACTGGGCAACAATAACCAAAAGAGCTGGTATTGGCATAAAAAACAGATACACAGATCCATGGAATAGAATTGAGAAACCAGAAATAGACTCACATGAACATGGACAGATAATTTTCAACAAAACCAAAAACACACAATGGAGAAAAGACAGCCTCTTTAATAAAATGGTGCTGGGAGAATTGGAAAGCCATATGCAAAATAATGAAATGAGACTGCTCCCTGTCAGTGTGTACCAAAATTAATTCAAAATAAATCAAAGACCTATACATAAGACCTGAAACAATAAACAGCAATGAAGAAAATATAGGTACTAACCTTTGGACCTTGAGTTCAAAGAGAATTTTATGAATTTGACCTCAAAGGCTAGGAAGTAAAAGCTTAAATAAGTGAATGGGACTATCTCAAAGTAAAAAGCTTCTGCACAGCAAAAGAAACCATCGACAAAATAAAGAGACAGCCAACTGAATGGGAGAAGATTTTTGCAAACAGCACCTTCAATAATGGGCTAATATCCAAAATATACAAGGAACTCATACAACTCAACAACAAAAAACAATCTAATTGAAAAATGGGCAAAGGATCTGAATAGACATTTTTACAAAGAAGACATACAGATAGATGGCAAATAGACATATGAAAAAATTCTCCACATCACTAATCATCAGAGAAATGCAAATAAAAACCACAATGAGATATCACCTCACACCACTTAGAATGGCTATCATCAACAAGACAAATAATAACGTGTTGGAGAGACTGTGGAGAAAAAGGAACCCTCATACACTATTGGTGGGAATGCAGATTGGTGTAGTCACTATGGAAGGCAGTGTGGAGATTCCTCAAAAAATTAAAAATAGAATTACCATATGACCCAGCAATCCCTCTCTTGGGTATCTACCCAAAAAATCTGAAAACATTTATCCGTAAAGATATATGTGCTCTGATGTTCATTGCAGCTTTATTTATGGTGGCCAAGACATTGACACAACCAAAGTGTCCTTCCATAGATGATTGGACAAAGAAGAAGTGGTATATATACACAATGGAATACTATTCTGCCATAGAAAAAGATGAAACAGTGCTCTTTACAACAACATTGATGGACCTTGAGATTATAATGCTAAACGAAATAATTCAGACAGAAAAAGTCGAGAACAATATGATTTCACTGATATGTGGTATATTAAACTGAAAACAACAAAAGAACAAGAAAACAAAGGAAGAAAGAAAACTCATAGACACAGACAATAGTTTATTGGTTACCAGAGAGTAAGGGGGGAGAGGGATGGTAGATGAGAGTATAGGGGATCAATTATATGATGATGGAAGGAGAACTGACTCTGAGTGGTGAACACACATGTGATTTATAGATGATGTAATACAGAATTATACACCTAAAATCTATGTATCTTTACTAACAATTGTCACCCCAATAAACTTTAATTAAAAAAAAACAGACAAACATAAGAATGAATATCTTGATAGACTGTGAGTCTAGCAGTAGAATACATCATTTTCCTCATTGGAATATGTGAAGACAGCCTAAAAAAACAGCAGTCCTGGATAGCTGAGGACATCATGGGCTTAGACTTTGAAGGAATGGGACTGTTATGCCAGTAAATCTAATATTTAAAAGAGGTTTTACCCCAATATGTACATCAAAAAGATGAAGTGTCCCTAGTTGCTTTCATTCACACGTGCATTCACATGGCACCAAAAAAATCAAGAGCAACATGGAAAGTGCTGAAGACATGCCAGAAATCCCCTTGGCATGTCATTATTTCGTCACATAATTGCTGACATCCTTTGGTGCTGAACATTGCAGCCCTCATCCTCAGTAATTGGTGGCTTGCTCTGTATTTATGCCTGGATTTAATCCCTAAAGAAAATATCCCTCCCCCTAAGACACACATACTCTTGTTTTTTTTTCACCTCCTCTTGCCTGGTCAGCCTACACTGCCCCTATTATGTGGCCCAGCCACACACACACAGAGGTCCCCAGGCGACAGGTTTTCAGACGAAAGGATATTTGAATAAATGGGTAAAATATGGGCTCTTCATCCCCCCCTTCACCTGAAGCGTGCTTTGACAGTGTCCTCTCCCTGCGTCTCCAACATCCACTGACAATTGCCACTGCCAATCTTTCATTCAGGGGACAGTCTCCTTCCAGTCCTACACAAAATGGAGTTTGAATGAAATATAAAAGCCTAACTGAAAAATTTCAGTAAAACAGGAAACATGATTTTAAACTCCTGTTATTGGAGAATATTTTGAGTATTTCAATCACTGTTTTGGTCAGAAAAGTTAGTGGCATGTGCTTAATCGTTAATAGCAAAATTTTCTCATTGTTCCAGCACCGAGTAACAAATTACAGTGGCAATATGATTGAAAACCATCAAGTCAAATCCTTGCTGATTACTAAAATAGTTAATAGAACTCAAAGGAGAGGGACCATATGTGCATTAATAGATATTCCCTGCTCCTTCCATCCATGCTCACTGCTTGTGAATTATATACTACTTATTTCTTAGTGTATCTCTTTTTGTCTTTCACAACAAACCCACTCCTGTAGATGTCTCTTAGAGCTCAAAAAAAATACTAAAATGTTCCAGGTAGAGCAGCAAATAGCATTTGGTTTTACAAAAAGTTTATGTATTGCTTGTGTTAGTAAAGAACTAGCCATTCCTTCAGAAGAGCCTTTTAATCCTAAATAATTCCTTTTTCCATAAATGATTGATGTCCAAGTTTACACTATATATATATCAGATCAGTTTGCTTCTTAAAAGACTATAATGAGGACAATGAGGAAAGGAATTGCCAAGCAACAGATTGAATAAAGGAAAGCAAGGTCTCACCGTGGACTGTAGCAGGGAGGAAAAAGAAGAGAGTGGGGCTTGTTTCTCTTTTCATGGACATATTATTACAGAAACTCAAATGGCAGATAGAAGAGCCACAGCCTCACTTTGCAGAGCCTGTTGAGAAGTGAGTGGACTGGAGGAGATATCATCACAGGCAGAGCAGGATGTGGAGCAGGCCGGGGCCTGCACACCCAGCACAAGGTATGTGACTGAAAGGCAACGAGCTGGCCTGCGGCAGGTGCAGCGCAGCCAGTGCCCGTCGGCCCCAGGAAAAGAAAACCTGCAGGTGCAGTTGGGACATGTCCTGAGACTCCAAAGCCACATGTTTTTCTGAATAGTTGTCCTATCTTCATTGTCTGCCTACAAGATTATGGTTTGCAGTGGGAGGGGATGAGAGGGAGTGGTTTGGTGGAGTCTCCAGTTCCAGGGCTTTGATGGCACACGCAGACTACTCCAGAAGTGAGGTGCAGTTGGAGGAGGTGAGACTGTGCAATGGCAGTGGTGAGGGTGTGGACTCACCCTGCTAGCCCCATGCAGCCCCTGGATCCCTGGGAGGACTCTCTTCTCTCCAGAGACCATGGTGGACACCGGGAGTTTGTTGGCTCCAACTCAGCACTGCCCTCCTGCCCTCCATTCTGGGCAGTTTTCTCCTTCCACCTCAGCCATCCTTGGGCAGTGACTACTAAGCATCCCAACTCAGTGTTTGAAAGCCCCAGAATTTCCAAATGCTGCCCCAATTCTCTTAGCTCAGTCGGGGAACCAACATGGTTTCATACATACTGTCCACACTCAGTGGTTCTTTGCTAAAGGACCTCTTAGTCCCTCTGGAGGGGTGGGGGGTCACTTCTCTCTTATTATATTTATGTGACATTGAAAACTTAGACTGGGACCCCTGGTTCTAACACACATTTTAATATAACCCTCTACTTTCTCCAAAAGGTTTCAATCTCAAACAATATTTAATATTTATATCAATTATTCTGTAAGAAAATGGGAGACATAACACTAAGTGAAGCTACCAAAACTATAGAAGATGAATGTGAATTCAACACCACCATTGCAGTTTATTCTGTTAAGCTATCTCAATACTACTAAAGGGAAGATGGGGCTTATGATGGATATCCACAGAAAGAGGTTCAGCCATGCTCCCACATAATGTGGTTGTCAGTCTCACATCACCCTGCTGTCACTCTTTTTTTTTTTTTAAATTTTCAACGTGTTTAATTTTTTTCCCTTCTACCAGAATGCAAATCCATGAATGCATAAGAGCTTTCCACTTTTATTCACTGATGTCTTCCCTGGCCTTGCACATAATAGACACTTAATAAATATTTGCTGAATGAGTGAATTACTGAATCCCAAGGCCTTAATGGAAAACCTTTTTGTGCTGGAGCTCAGAAAATTTGTGTGCTTAAGGTAATGTTGTTTTGAGAAAGTTGTGACAGCATTAAGTATTCGACAATATAAAGTGAGAGGCTGAATTAGCTCTCCCAAGTCCAAGGCAGCCCTGATGACCTATGACTTACCCTGTGAAATCAAGTACAGGAGTCAATGTTTTATTCTATTCATTTCATGGGCTTCAGTAATATCCTGTTCATTTTGGTTACCAAACAAAATTGAAAATGGCTCATTGGAGAACAAAAAGGAGTAAACTAGGGACATTCGAATACCTGGAAAAGTTACCGGGATTAAGTATTTCTTTGCTTATGGAAGAGTAACAGCTGATTCAATGCATCTACTTGAATTCTACAGATGTAAGTTTATTACATGGAATATACCTTCGAAGAATGGAAGAAAAGTAAATAGACTCCAATTGACATGTATGGTAAGTTTGGTTTCACTTAAAGATTATTCTATTGATAACATTAGAACAAACTATAGCAGTCTATTGAGAAACTAACATTGTTGTGAAGCTTCACAATTAAATTGTTATACATTATTTTGATACCTAAGATGTGCCCCTTCATGGATAGGCCACTGAAGAATTCCACTAGGGTGAGGATCTTATATATCTTCAGGCCGTGGGTAAAGTTTTAATGTCAGGGTTTCAAAACTCATAGATAGCCACAAAATCTTCACTTTTAAAAACAGGGAATGTGCAGGTCAACAGGATAAGATTATGTGGTAAAATTTACACTGACGAGAAAAATCTTTTCCTAGCAAGTATCTGCTATATTATTAGGAGAAGTTATGACAATTTTAGTGCTTCTGAAAGGTTGCCCAGGTTCTCAGCACATACTAGAATAAGACAAAGGAGTTCTGGAGTTCCCTCCAGTCACTTTTGCCCTTATACTCACATACATAAACTGCCCAAGTCCTCTCACACGTCCACACCTCTTTCAGAAACAGCCTTCCACCCACATTTTCCTGCCTGACAAACTCTTACTCACATTAAATTTCACCTCCATCTTAAACCTTCCCAGTCTATGCCAAGAAGTCTGGCCAACCCATTGTCCAGACCTCTCACAGCATCATATAGCATTGCACTCATTTATCAATTTTGATTTCATTGTGCAGGGACTATAATTCATTTCAGTGCCTTGTCTGACATATAATAATTTCCCCATTAAAGTGACAGATGTATGAAGAGTGTTCTCAGATGAAACTCATGGATTCTAGAGGACTCTTAAAATTTCCCAAACATTCCCAGAATTAAGATCTTCTACCCTCACAAATGACAAATGTTTGTTTAGGCAATTCATCCTATATCAGTTTCACAGTACCTGACCCTCTCAGCAAGCATGCCATACCACAGATCTGGCCATCACTGGAACACATTTCCTTCCAAAATCTTCACCTCAATTATTTTCAACTTTGAACACAATCACCCAAATTTCTGCCTCTTGAATCCCAGTCTCATTTCACTGTATCTTTCATATCATAAATACCTCCACTAGTTTAATCCCTACAGTTTGTCCCAAATCATCAACTGACATTAATTTTACTTTCTTCCCTCTTCCTACCGTTCCCTGCTCTTTTTTTCATCTGAATAATTCCTACTCATGCAACAGTCTTGCTTCTGGCCTTGTCTCTTTCAAGAAACTCTCTCTGGTGGCCCTTAGTAAGAAGATAGCACACTCTCCTGTCAGCCTATTGCTGTACGCAGCCCTTTACAGTACAATTTCCTGTTACTGTATCTTTATATTCTTCAACAGATGAGCTCCTCAGGGAACAAAATATATCTTATTCATCTTCAATCCCATGTCAATAAGTGACTGTTAGTTTCTCACCTTTTGTGAAGATTCTATGGGCAGCCTGGGCAGGATCTGTAAAGTTGAAGGATTTGAAGAGGATAGAAAGTTGTCTGGATCCTTGGAAAAGTTAGAGTTTCTCATGATTATTGGTAAGATTTAAAGAAAACCGACTTGGGTCTTCTCTACTGGCTTAAAATTCCAAATGGGAGGACAAAACACTTCTGCATTGAGGAGCTGATCTATGTGAAGAATTTTACCTCCCCTTTCATCCACAAGGCAGTACAACCATCAGCTCCTTGAAGTTTCATGTTAATCTTGGGTTTTCTTACAAATGACAGTCAATACAAATGTTCCTCTCATGTACTGTGGGGTGCACAGCCACATAGGAAAGCAATAGGTGGTTGGGTATCTTAGGGCAAATACTGAAATACGATTCACATCAGTACTCTCAATTAATTATCCTATGAGTCCATCCATATTTCCCCTGTCAGCTGAATCTATTCATCCTTGAAGGTGTACATCAAATTCTACTCCTGTGGCATATACCCCATCCTAGATTCGTCAATAAACTACAAAAATTGAAAATGAGAGCGGTATACAAGAATTCCCTTCTCCATCCTTTGAATTCCTGATGCCATCTTTGTCTTTGTCACCAATTTGGCATAGTTTTGGATTTAAGGGACTTGAGAGACTTGCATTTACCATTGCCCCCCCTACAGATTCATATTTCACCATCAACGGGCATGTTATAGGTGTTCCATAAATATTGATTATTTGATCGATGGAAAAAGCACACTGATCACTGATCTAAAGGAAAGATCTCCCAGGAAGTTAAAGACCAGAGTTTATAGTAAATAAGACTATCATTCTTTAGCTATTCTGGCCAATATGAAAACAAAACCCACTTCCCATAAATCTTTATTGAAGAGCCACATACTGAGTCATTTGTCAAGGCTGATTAAGTAGTATCCATACCCAACCCAGGTAACTGCAGGAATTTTATTATTTGTGTGGCAGTTTAATATTTTGCAAAATCACTTTTATATCCATGACTTTATTTGATCTTTACAACCATCTTGGAAGTGAATGGGGCAGATGTGATGCTTAATGGATGAATAAATTGAAGCACAGAGAGGTCAGGAGACTTTAGTTCTAAAGCCTGCATGAGAGAAATGACTGGACAAGATCACAGTGCTGGCTCAGAGAGATCCAGCAGCTTATGATAAGCAAAATTCACATGCAACCAAATAGAAGAGCAGATGAATGCTAAAACAGAGGTTCGGTGTCATGGAAGATAGAGGAAGATACAAAGGCCAACTTCCCTGACATACTCTCTCCACCCAGGAGAGACCTTCATCCAGAGGGGACCTGATTCCATGGGACTTGAGCAAACACTTTGCATTCAGACCTTCCCAAATGCTGCAGGTTCTAAAGAGATGAAAGGGGCTTTGAATATGTGCACTACAATAATTATGTTTGTTTTAATGGAGCAATGCATACTTCTGTTATGCTACGGTGCAAAGGCCTAATTATTCAAATGCAGCCATTAGTTCCCACACAGCAGAGATGATAGCAGATGTTGTAAAGATACCATCTCTTGGCCCTTTGCCCACCAGCCCAGCCACAAGGACACTTCAAAAGCAACAGCAGCTCCTGCCAGGAGCATCCCACAACATGTCCTAGGAAATTAGAGCCCAAAGTTGACTTGAGACATCTGGAGGAAGAAGGGGGTCAGTGTGGCAGTAACAAGCCCTTCCTCCCACAGCTCTCGGGTAGATGAGGCAGCAGCTGGACCTGGTTAGAAGAGTGATCTGGACTGCCTGGAGCCCTGTGTCCTGCTGGCTGTTTTCACATAGACAAGCAGCTCCTATCAAGACACAGAACCTGTGTCAGAAACTCATTTCAAACCTAGTACCCAGAAACCTGTCCAACTTCTTACCACCACTACCATTATGTGTATATATATATATATATATATATATATATATATATATATATAATATATATTACATATACATAAATATATTATATATTACATATATATTACATATATATATAAATCTAGGTAAGAATGAAGTCAAAGAATTTGCATCTAAGTTCAGGAAGAAGAACATGAACTTCAGAAAGGCCTACAGAACTCAAGAGGGCTCTGAAAGTATACCAATATAATATATATAATATTATATATATATAATATTATATATATATAAATATAAATATAAATATATATATATATATATAACTCTAGTTGAATTTGTGTGGTATACTATTGCTCAAACTTGAGTACTTAGAAGCAAGCACCAGCCTGCCTGCATTTTTCCCTGCCTGAGTAACAACTGGGAAAACACAAAGGGCTTTAAAAAGTTTAAATAATTACCAAAAAAAAAGTGACTGCATCATTATTATCACCAAACTGCTGAATATTTAGATTTCTGTAAACTGAAAAATTTTAAGTTCAGAGACAATCAGGGATTGTTTTTTTGTCTGCATCAACCATAGCAAGGAGATTTCCTGGAAGTGGGGTCCCTCACGTCCTTATTTTTTTTTTGTTTTCTGTGTGTGTATGTGCACAAGTGTGAAGACACACACACACACACACACACACACACACACGCATACACACACCCTTGTCTCTTTAATGAGCAACCTGCTGTAAACAAGAGATGTGGAAAGAAACGAGAGAACTTTAAGGAAATACTCTTGACAAAGATTTCTGCCACTTTGTTCTTCAATGACATTTCCTTCTGCCTTCTCATATCTACCAAATCATAGAAAGTCTATCTCCCCAAAAATTGCAGTGTGAATAGCTCTCAGTCTAAAAAAAGAAAAATGACCAAAAGAAAAATCTCCCATAGTGAGGGAAACCACACTTCATACCTGCTAGCACAGGCTCTGTTTTAATAAAACCAAGATCTGCCATCACAGGAGGTGAAAGGTGAAAAGGAAGGAGGAGGTGAAAAGTGCTAAGATTCTTCAGGATACCCCTTCCACAGCAACATGTTTAAAAATCCTATTGGTGAGGGATTTCTCAGATTCGATGCATTGTGCTTTTTTACCCTACGAAGATGCAAAAGAAAATCTAGGTAAGAATAAAGTCAAAGAATTTGCTTCTAAGCTCAGGAAGAAGAACATGAACTTTAGAAAGGCCTACAGAACTCAAGAGGGCTCTGAAAGTATACCAATTAAAAAAAATAAGCACACACACTTAAAAATTTTAGTTAACAGTCAAAATATTAAGTGAGAAGTAATAGCACATTGGCTGGCTTGTATCAACTGAAGCAGAGGAAGGTCAATCATAGCCCTTTTCTAAGAACAGAAAGAATTTTGCACACCTGAAAAGGATCTTGAAATAGCATTAAATCCATATTTTAATACTAAAAGAATACTAGAACACCAAGAAATACTAAGTGCCATCCCGGAAGATCAGGATGAGTAATGACAGTAGAGACCATATAGATCAAAGCCTCGTCTTGTAGTCAGGAAAGCAGGATCCAGCTGGTTCCCAGGCTTCACAGCTAGCTGATGAGGGTAGGACTTAGAAAAACCAAAGGGAGATTATGTTATTACCCCCATTTTACAGATAAGGAAACTGGAGTCAAGTAATGAATCTAGGGTAATTCAGCAAATAAATAGCACAGAAGAGCTCTGACCGACAGCTTGCTGTGACCGGACCAGCACCTCCAAATTCTGCACAAACTTCTCCATAAAACAGTGGCCTCAGGTCTGGATATACAGGTAGAAGATAGACTAATGGAACTAGATGAGTCTTGGCTCTGCATTTGAACACCTCCTAGCAAAGTGTCATCCTTCTCACAGCCCAGTCAAGGTCTATGCCCCATAGTATAGCCAGGAACACAGGTGCAGGGCTGTGCATAAGAATATGCCATTATCTTTAGGGGGGTTGATGCAAAAAAAAAAAAAAAAAGCTCAAATCACTATTACCAGAAGATATGTAAATTAATACTTCATTTCCCTGAAACATATCTTCTGAACAAATACTGTCTTCTATATTTGTCTCTTCACTTTCCACATAAAAAATACTAAACCAAAAACAGGGCAGCTTTAGCTTCCTCAGGCACAATACAACAAAGGGTAAGATTGGGCTCCAGATATTTTTGAGACCTCAGTGAAGAGAAATGGAAAAATATGCTGTATCATCTGACACAGCCCACCCAAGCTGTGTGTGGAGGCCCAACCAGTGCTATTCTTGAAGGTTGCTCAGCCTCCAAGAGTGTGACCCACATAATCATACAACTGCTCATTAGGACCGAAGACCAACCCATGCTTCTGTGCAGAACATGAAATTCCCTTGACAGAAAGGAACATTTTCCATTGTCAGTTTTCATGGAAAGAGGCCAAATTCAGGGTGAGTTGAAGTAGGGGAGCATATGCTCCTCTGTGAGGCCAAATGTCAGGACTGAAGTTCCCTGAGGGGGAAGGAAGTGAAGGCTGAGAAGAGGCAGTGACCTAAGGGAAGGTCAAGGTGCTTGGTGTCAATTATGGAGAGCTCCATGGCCAGGGGCGCTAAGCCTGTCTTTGTGCATGAACCACTTTGGCTTCTGTGAGGCCTATAAACCTCCTTTTCAAAATTATGTTATAAGTACACAACATAAAATAAATAAGATTAAATAAAAGCAGTTATACTGAAATATGTTGTATCTGTGCACCCCTTCGTTAAAAGCTCATTAGAGAGCTCGAGTGATCTAAATTTTGGCATAAAAAGGCAGTATTTCAGGGAAAAAAGGCACTGCATTATGCAATTCAATTTTGTAGTCTCAAACTGTCATAGGTCATTTTGCCTGTCATTTCTGATAAAGGACACTTGGCTCTTACAAGAGTCTGGAGTTAGAACATCCGATTCCAACTACCAAAGGCCTCAAATGTTTACTGTGAGCCACTTAGATTCTGTGTTATACTGGAATGCCAAACAACTGGCTAAAAGCTAACTAAAATATGATTTCCAAGTACAAAGATATTTGTGTATAATCATATTTTTAATAAATTGTATTGAATACATTTGTTTTTATAGGACATTAACACATTATTACTTTACATTTTATGCTGCTTTTCTTATGAGTTACCCAAATCGTAAATAAACCCAAAGATTCTCTCAGAGACAAATAAATATAAGGTATTTAGGACTTGGTTTTAATTTTGTTTTATACATCTTAAGAGAGGTGTCTGATGGCAAGTGTTAGTTGTTATTTAGAACTTTGAAATGGAACCTGAGAGCAGCCACATGCACCCTGGGTCACAAGGAAGCACAGTCCCACGCACCTGTTCACCTGCTCCTGTGGAGCTCTGCTTCCTGAGAACGGAGCTCTGCACATTCGGAAACACTGTCATTACCATCAGAGCTAAGTACACAAGTGAGTCTAAGCCTGTTGTTAGTTGTCTCCAGTAATCACAGACCCAGACACACAACTCTTTGGAGAGGCCAGGGGCAGCTGCCACCCACACCCGGCCCCCACAACCACCATCAGGACCCAGGCATGTTCTGGCCCACCCCACCCTATCTCACCACCACCCTGTCCCTGAGCCACAGGGTCTAATCCCAGTGCCAGTCTGGAGGTGCAACCCCCATCTCCATCCCTAGCCCTGGTTTTCACTCCCCACACTCTATGGATCACAGGGTCCATTACCACCCCACCCCCAATATATGGAGATAAAAGAAAGGGGGGTGTGGAGACATCTCTGACGTAATATGCAAGCAGGGAGCTGAGATCTCATACAATGACTTCTCTCCAGTAGCTCTTTAACAAGAGCCTTTTACAGTGTACGATAATGTTTCTCAATTTTGTATTCATTCAGTTCTTCCCAGGTTAATGGGCAGCTCTGATCACCACGAACCCTGAGATCCAAGAAGTCACAGAGTGAACTTGCTTCCTAGTGGCACCTACGGAAGACCCAAAGCCATCTGAGCCTCCTCTGTGACCCAGGAGAGCACCCACCCCACTCCCCACTGCTGGGCCAAATTACAATGTCTAATTTTCAGAGCATGCACGAACCCAATTTTCTCATTAGGATGACTTCTCACATCTCCGTGGCTTCTGCTCCATGGAGGATCATAGCATGAGAATTTCTCTGCTCCTCTCAAGAGTCCCAAAGATTTCTATACCAAAGCGAACCCTCTATAAGGTCTGTTCCAGTTCCTAGTCAAAGCACTGGGGGGGATTCATATAATCAAGAACTTAGGAAGAGGTGCTGCAAGAAAAAAATCTCCAGATAATAAAGTCTAAGCAATGTTTCAATATCAAATATGTCAATTTTCTTTTGGAGCTGTTAAATGGAATATTACTTCTATTTGACAGATTCAAAAGCAAGAGAATAACTTTTTCATTTCTGTGAAAATCAGGTTTCCAAGGACAAGAAAAAGAATAATAAATGAAAGGAATCTAAGGCCAGATAAGCTAAGGGAGGCATTTTGCCTTATGCATTTTATTCTTCTGCAAGATGCAATGATCCTGATATTAGTTCTTTTGTGTAAATACCTATGAGTGGGATTGCTGGATCATATGGTAATTCAGTTTTAATTCTGGGAATAACCATCAACAGACAGAGAAGTTGTGATATATATACAGAGGGTACAAAAAATGTATACATATTTTAAGAAAGGAAAACTGTATTAAAATTGTAATACTTAATATATGCCAATAACAAAAGATGAATACAAGCCACATTTGACTTTTGCAATTACAAGAGGTCCTCAAAGTGGTTACCATCAGCGTCCAGATACTTCTGATCACAGCAAACTACTTACTGTTTGAGCAACGTTGACCAAAGTGTCCACTTGTATACATTTTTTGGCACCCCTGGTGTGTGTGTGTGTGTGTGTGTGTGTGTGTATGTACATATATATGTGTACACACATATATGTGTATACACACACACACACACAGTGGAACATTAGTAAACCTGTAAAAAGAAGATTCTGCCATACATGACAACATGGATGAACCTTGAGAACATTATGCTAAGTGAAATAAGCCAGACTCAAAGAGACAAATACTGCATGATTCCACTTATATGAGGTGTCTAAAGTAGTCAAACTTATAGAAGCAGAAAGTAGAAAGATGGCTGCCAGGTGTTGTGAGGAGAGGAGATGGGGAGATTTTTGTCCAGTGGGTATAAAGTTTCAGTTATACAAGATGCCTAAGTTCTAGAGACCCACTGTACAACACCGTGCTCATAGTTAACAATACTGTACTGTACATTCAAAATTTTGCTAAGAGAGTAAATCTCAAGGTATTTGTTATACAATTAAAAAAAAGATAAGCATATGGAGTGACAGCTCCCCGCATTCCCTCTGCAGTCTTGCAGAACTTGAAGCTTTTGCTCATACTGCTCTCTCTGGAAGGCCCTTTCCTCCTCACTCCTCTTCCTACATGTCTAAGGTGCATGGGCCCTCATTACTCTGTTACATGTGGAAGGCAAGTGAGGCTGTCGGATGCCATGTCTCCAAGACTCTCTGTGCCACATCACACGAGAGCACATCTTCCCTATGGTTACAGACGCTCAGGTCTCTGACTTGAGGAAGAAGGTATTGACTTTTCAGGGTTGTTTTGAGGAATAAATGAGTAATTTACATTAGTATGGTATGTACTTAGAACAGTATATAGTGTTAGATATTATTTGTATTGTCATTAATAATATTAGTATATCATTTCTTAAAAGCACTTCCTCTGACATGTTTTCATTCCCTTATCTACTGTTTCCATATGTTTATGTTGTTTTCCATAAAAAGGCTTATTAATTCTATGTTTGGCCCAAATTTAAATAATCAAACATCCTTTTTATTAGTCCCATTAAAAAACCACAGTCATTGAATGAAATTTGTTGATATGTGGCAACTGCCCTGTGGATACTGCAAGGTTGCAGTGACCCTGCATGTGTCCCCACTGTCAATATTTGTGTAATTATTTTGCTTTTGTGGTGTGTTTTGTTTCAGGCTGGTGGGGAGGGGAGTGTGAAGAAGTCAGCAATCAGGATTGTTCTCCAGGAGTCACTTGTTCTGAAACTAGACCCTATTCTTACAACAGATTCCGTGTCACACCTCCTATTACAATAATTGGAATATGTAATCTCTGTATATACAGAGATTAAAGGATACTACAGGATTCACTATGGTAGAGTAAATCTGGGAACTGCGCTTATAGCATGGGAACTGAGCAATCAAGCTTTTCACACTGTTTGAAGCTGCAGGTTTAACAATGCCAAGGTGGGATGGGCCCAGTCTCCCCATGAATTCATTAATTGTGTTTATTGTACATATTGTCTACCTGTGTCTTTGAGGCATGGGATCATAAAGTATGAATGACAGCACCTCAACTACAAAGCTGTTATTCCTGCTTATTCACGTTCAAAGAGAATTCTGTTGGACTACAACTACTGGGGTCCCAGCTCTTCTTAACAGGCCAACCAGCCCAGAGAAAACCTGAGCAGTGCATTCCACCCTACTGGTAAAGATTAAATCCAATATTATAAATATAAGTAGGTCACCTAGGAAAAAAGTGATTTAAGTTAGGGAGAAAAATACTTATATTTGCTTTAAAAATGTAAGGTAAATATTTAAATCTGACTGCAGAGGACACTCGCGCAGGTACCTGATGTGGCCAGGTTGCTGCGAGCAGCCATGCACCCCAGCCCCGGCTCCGTGCACAGGCTAATGGGGTGCTCCTCAGTGTACTGACAGCTTTCATGGCCCCCGCATCTCCTCACTTGATCCCAGAAGGAGTCTGTGAAAGGCCTGATCAGGTGTGTGGGGAAGTGTCTGCCCCAGAAACGGAGTTCCCCTTTGTGTATCCTCCAGCAATAGCTATTGGGGTTCATCTCTTTTGTACGCTACTTATTTATTCAGTCTTTACTTCCTCTTTCTGGAAAGCCATCCAGCAGGCCACACACTGGGACTTTTGCACACAGACACAGTCATCCTAATTCACAATTAAATAGCAAATATTTTATAAGGGAGCAGAACAAAGGAAGTGGATATTGAAAGAATTATTTGTGTTCATTTCACTTGAATAATTGGAGAATCCCCTAGAAAGTTTTAAAAGTAATCTAGAGACTCAAAGATTTCACATTAAGATAACATTTTCTTTATTTTCTTCACGTTTATGTTTACCTATTGACTTTGGTATTTACTCAATAATCGATACTCGAATCCACATTCTTTATATATTGACCCATGATTGGTCTTACCTGTGTTAAGTGGTTTAAATCTGGATGACACATTATTATAATGATAGACTATAAAAATTTTAGATACAAATTTCCAAGAATAATGCACATTATTGTACAAGAATTTAGGCCCAGTCCCCATACCACGGAATTTACAATCTGTGTTCTGTGTAATTCGACACTGCCTGTCAATATACAATTCACAATGTCTACTATTAATAACTAGGTCAATTAATTGACTTATAATTGTAACATATATGCCTATTTTGATATATTTCAATAAAATTCACCGCATACATTATGAGTTCCAAATGTAATTCCATGAAAGGAAATCAAGCAACTGATCTTGTTAGGAGTCACTGTCAATGTTTTATAAGTAAAACATTATGACTTCTTAAAAGGCTTTTCTAAAACCATACTTAACACTTAATTTTAATTGTTGAGCCATTTGCCAAACTCAACTGGGTAATTAATAATACCAGTGAAAAATATGTTTTGCCAAGAACAGTTGTGTGCTGGAACAACCTTACAGTGGCTTAAAAGAAACACTTTTAATTTTTCAGGAATTTTATAGTAGTTCACAAAAAAACACTTGTTAAATTTTCAGAAATTGTTCAACTTTAACATTGTGAAATACTAAATTATACAAACTTACAATTTAATATATTACAGTAAAGGAAAAATTAATAAGAACTCAAAAATTATCACTTACTATATGTTTTACTCCATTTTACTGTGTCCTATGTTCTTATAGACTTTTACATCTATCATACTGGTGTGGTGGAAGTACTATGTAATGGTGGGCTAATGTGAATCTAGCCCTAATTCAGTGCCTAATCGTATCTCATTGATAGCATGAGGTGGGAATTTATACCACAGAAATCAGCAAATGTCAACAGTAAATCAGGGCTTGATTTATTGTTTTGTTGACTGCCCAGGCTTAAGAAAACAATGAAGTAAATGCTTATAATACAGATGAAACTTAAAAGTGTGTTGTGTATACAGCTGTTACATTGTGAAATAGCACAACAAATTGAGGAACTATTCTTCCAGTTTTCAAAACCTATTATACAATTTAGCAAAGAAGTCACTCGCATCATTGAAGAACAAGTGAAGTTCCAACATCCATCTTCATTGTTTCATTTTCACTTTACTGGCTAATATAATTATGAAAACATAAACCCATAGTCATGTCAAAGTCACTTTTGTACATCTGCTGCAATGCTAGATTGGCTACAGATACAAGATTTCAGCAAAACAACAAACACATTCTTTGAGAATCAGATGGAATTTCTGACAAAGAGTAATGTATTTTTTATTATTATATATAAATTGTGTGCAATATATATAACAGGATGGTTGATAAGAAAAAATATGTATACATACACACACACGAAGCACATGGTGTAAAGTTTGTGTAAGCACACAAAGGCAAGTTCATGAACTTTTATTCTGAAAAGTTTTTGTGAAGTATTTTTTTCTAAAAAGCTGGTTGTGTCTTATTAGTTTCTCTGTGTGTACGAAAATTCTAGCTTATGTAAAGAAGATATGTTTGTGTAAATATTTTTTTCTAAGGAGACAATATGGGATATTTTGTGTTTATAGAAAGAAATAACTCCAATTAAGAAACCTATGTAACTTTACTAACAATTGTCACCCCAATAAACTTTAATTAAAAAAAAGAAAGAAATTTCTTTGGTGATAAGTACCAAAAGGTGATTTACCAAAAATGTTAGTATTTAAAAATGGTTTAGATATGCCCAATCCAGTGTCACTGTGAATCAAGAAGAATTGTACACCTGAAATCTATGTAATTTTGCTGACAATTGTCACCCCAATAAATTTAATAAAAAAAAAAAGAAGTATTGCCCAAGTTTGTCCACTTAAATTATATTTTTGCATAAATACATAATGATTGTATATATCTCAAGATTTAACTTGTTTAAATAAAGGTTTTTCTTTTAATATTTTAGTTATATATATTTTTAAAAATCACACACACACACACACACACACACACACACACTTTTTTAGAAGAAACTAGGAATACACCAACAGCTTTAGTGGCCAGCTTCTCATGAGCTCAGACTGGAGTGTCAACCCAAAGGGGCAGTGAAGGGGTACAAGATCCCATTCCTGTCTCTAGTGCCAATCTTACAGGGGCATTGTCCAAGAAAACCGATAGCATGTTGCAAAAACAAAGAGACAGAGCTGCAGTTAGAGGAATTATTGAGGTCATGCCAAACTGAGATGAGATATAGATGATGCCATTCAAGAAATATACAGAAGCCAGAGGAGACAACCAGAGTAAAATAATGAGCAACATGCTTCTGTCGACAAGGATCTCAGGAACAATTATGAAAATAAAGTTATGTTTCTGGAGCTGTTTCTTTTTTTGCACCTAGAAAAATGTTTCACCATAGTAGAATCCAATATCATGGAATGAACGAATGAACAAACAAACGAATGATATGCTGAGCCTGCCACCAGGGTAGGAATAGTTGTGTGAAGGCTTTATGTTTGGAAAACATGCATTATGAAAATTTGCTAGTGCACTGAATTTAAAGTGTGAGATCTATGCTAACCCTTAAAGCAAGAGTAGGAAACTACAGCGACCACCTGTTTTTGCAAATTGAGTTGTATTGGAACACATCCATGCTCATGTGTTTATGTGTAAGAGGTCTGACAATTAAGTTCGCAAACTCATCCTACAAAAAGTGCTACATACCTCATTGCTGAATATCACTGCAGTTACCTTTGAAGTACTCCCCTTGGGAAGCTATGCACCAATGCCAGTACCTAGTCCGCCCTTCAAAGCAATGTTGGAACTCTTTTTCTGGAATGGTCATCAGAGCTATCGTCATATTAACCTCGATGTCCTGAATGTCAGCAAAATGTCTTCCTTTCAATATTTCCTTTATCTTCGGGTAAAGAAAGAAGTTATTGGGGGCCAGACTAAGTGAGTAGGGAGGGTGTTCCAATACAGCTATTTGTTTACTATCTAAAAACTCCCTCACAGACAGTGCCTTGTGAGCTGGTGCATTGTCGTGATGCAAGAGCCATGAATTCTTGGCGAAAAGTTCAGGTGGTTTTCAACTTTTTCATGCAGGCCTTCTCAGTACTTACAAATAGTAAACTTGGTTAACTGTTTGTTCAGTTGGTACAAATTCATAATAATCTATCTGATACCAAAAAAGGTTAGCAACATTGTTGCCACAAGTTTGCAAACTTCATTGTCATACCTTGTGTCTATGGCTACTTATGCACTACAACGGCAGAGTTGAATGGTTGTGACAGAGTATAGCCTGCTAATGCTAAATATTTACTATCTGGCCCTTTAGAGGAAAAGTTTGGTGATCCCTGCCTTAGAGGAATTAATGCAATAGGTATAATTCTTCTGATGTTTTTACATTTCACAAGGTTTCACAGGACCAAAGAGTGATTACATGATAATTCATTTGTCCAACTAACATTTACTGCATACCTACCGTATGCCATTGGAAATAAATAAGACATCTTCCCACCCCCGGCCGATCAGGAGTTCTAGTTGGAAAGACAGAAAAATAGATGCTCAATGTCAGACCTGGGATTTGGCCATAAACTTGAAGGAAACGCTCCCTCTTAGGATATTGCAAGTGAGGTCTCAGGTTTCACAAGGCAAGCAGTGTCACTTATCTCTCTGCTTCTTTAATGCAACTGGGGTCCTGCTGTTTCAGAACAGGGATGAGAGACTAAGGAAGAATGTGATGGGCTTCTGCAGTAGGAAAAGTTAGGGTGCCAGCTCAGACTATAATGTGCCTTATTTATTTCTCATTTGACAAGTGATCCTGGTGCTGGGAAGGGGTGAGTGGTACCAAATGCTACACTGTATACCAGTCACTCTGCTAAGCACTCAGGAGCGTCACTTCACAAAACCCTTACAGTAACCCTATGCAGCAGGTCCTATTGATTTCTCACAGTGAACAGAAAGAATGAGGCTCGAAGTGGGAGAAATACGCAGCATGCCCCTGGTAACAGGTTACAGAGCGAGGATGGAGTCCATCTGAGTGCAGAGGGCACGCTTGGTGGTCACCTCCTTTGTGTAGCCATCCCAGCTGGACAGAGGAAGTCTCGACTCTGGTAGGAAGACTCAGTACATCCTGAGGGCTTCCATTCATTCCAACCAAACTAGCACCTGCCTCAGAAGAACCAGGAGTTCAAGTTTTCCTTTAGTTCACTGGTCTGTAGAAGGTTAAATATTAAGTAACTCAATGCATTTGTGTTGCTTCAGTTTGTTTTTTATTAAAAGGGAAAGGATAGTAATACTTATCATAAGAGTAGTCTCAACAATAAATTCCAAGGTTGTTTGAATTTGCTCAGAGGAAACATGCTCCTTAAATAAAACATGATTTTACCACCTGCTAATGAAATAAACATGAATGCTTTGTGCACATCCCATGTGCCCATTTGTGGAAATTACACACACAACCTCTAAGAGGGGTAAATTCAAAATATTTGAAACTTTATTGTCTATGCACATAAAAAGCCCACCCTGAAAAAGAATATCTATCAATCAGTAAAGAGGAAATGGATTATTTATGTCCAAACAGCTATACCAGTGAACATATACAAACATAGTTTTAACCAGTGATGTGCTGGTAAATGTTTAACAATAAGTTTTTGAAGGGCAAAGAAGAAGTGAATTTCTGATCTGGAGCATCTATCCATTTTTGTAGTGCAAATACTCCCATAGGAGCTGAAGTCATTGATCATGGAGTTGGGAGAGAGCTCCAGTTGAGCTCTGTAGAACTGGTGCAAGCAGCTCCAGCAAACACTGAAAATATAAGCTCTTCCTACTCTAGGCTCAGCAGCATGGTAGAATGGAAAGAACTCTGGACTGTGTGCTGGAAGAAGTGGCTTATGTCCCAGTTCCAAATAACTAATAACCCATGTAAGTCACTGTGGGGACAGAGTCCCAGAGAGCAGTTTCCAGGCTCTCAGCCTCGCGTTGGGTGGGGGGTGAGGGGTGCTGTCTCGGGTGGTGGTTGGCTATTGGCTGTAGCCAGTTGGACAATTAGCTGCTGATGTAACTGCAGTGATGTGTTGGTTGGTTGGTTGGCTGGTTGGCAGGCAGAGAAGTGGAAGGTGGATTGCGGATCATGTGGATCCCACTTTGTGTGTCTCACCAGACCTCCAACGAGAATATAGTGGTGTGACTCTCCTATCTATGGCTCCATTGGTGTTCCTTTTTGGCCTCACCATATCCTGTGTTCTTATGTGGGGAGAGGGAGCTGAGACCCCGCATGACACCCTGCATGACAGTCACTCATTCTTGGAACCTCAGTTTCCTCATCTGGCAAATGGGTAATACCAGCTCTCCTAGAACCTCCGTGAGGTTGTCATGAGGATGAAAGAAATTTATTGAGGTACTTCAATTCTAAAGTTCTATGCCATTATAAGTTTATGCTATTATAACCAAAACATTCAGCACAAAGCATGACAACTCCTATACACATCTTAATTAGAGTGCTACGAAATCTGTAACTTTCATCTGACACCTGAGAGGTGTCTGTTGAGTGTCCAGAACAGTTGATCTAGCCTAGTTTGTACCAGTACTTTTTCACTAATAAAATTTGAAATCACTTATTAATCTAATTATTGTAGCAAATTCAGATTACTCCAAAACTACTCTAAAAGCCCCACGTTCATTTGAAAGGATATCCCCATACTGTCATGTGGAGAAGAAAGCTTAATGCCCAACTTCATACAAGCTCTTAAGATAAAAGATACTGCTCCATGAGAAGATGGAACTAGAGCTATATCCAACTCAACTAACTGATAAAGTGGATTAGTATAACCTTTCTCCTAGAATTCAGTTTGAAAACAACATATTATATAAAAAACATGAACCCCAGATCTGACTGACTCATTTCAGTTAAGGCCTTCAAAATACCTGGAAATTGAATCTGAATTCCTACTGGTCATGTGACTTTGTTTAAGACTATCCTCTAAGACTCAATTTGTCTACATGAAGAGTGGCTAAATATCTACATCATAAAAATTTTATGAGAAATAAATCTGGTTTTGTAAATGAGAGACATGTAGCTTCTTGTCTATTCAGATATAAATCATTAATTGGCATTTAGTTGTTTTGTAATAATGTATAGAAAAATGCTAAAATCTCAATGGGTACCTATCATCATATTTAAGAAACCAAACATAGACAAATAAAATCAGGAAGAATTGATATTTTTCAATATAAAATTCCTTCTGTGGTTCAAATTTTGGGATTTAGAAAACTAATTTCTCTTTGAAATGTTCCTCAAAATTGTTTGAGGGTGTAGTAGACACCGTGGTTGCCTAACTTTCCATTTCTTCTCTGAAGGCAAGGCCCATATTTAGTTCAAATGTCAACCAATATGAGTATATTTACCCTCACCCAAGTCTAGGTGTAAATGGTGATTGGTTTAAGTCAATAGTAACAGTCATAGTCACCATCCCAGTGGTTCAATTAGACAAGTGATCCATTTCTGACCAATATAATGTGACAAGAACTTTCTGGGAGGGTTATAAGAGAAATTTTCATACTCTTAGAAAGGAGACTCTGGAAATATATAATCCATTTCCCACCTTTGGACATTCATGGTCTGGATGTGATCCTGGAAGGACTGCAAACATCTTGTTCTCAGAGCTTGAGGATAAGGCCAAACTAAAAGGTTGAGGGAAAGATGAGATAAACCTGGCTCTTAAGATACCCAGGAGCTCTTAAATTAATCAACCTGAAACCTGTCATATCTGGACTCTTTTTTTGTGAGATTATAAATATGTTTATTGCTAAAGTTTTCTCTGACTCGCAGCTTAATGAGTCCTTACTAATTTTAGTCCTTACTAATTTTTGTCCTAATGTCAAAAAGATCTTAAAGGTATTAAAAACAGTGGTCCAAACTCATGTGTTGCATCTTGGATAATTTACTGTGAGACAAAGTACTATCATCATATGCAGCATGAAAGTTAAATAAGTAGGATCTCTCACACACTGAAAATGATGTTACCTACAGCTCAAGGGGCACTGCAGCTGGTGATCAGACTGCCTGTGGACATATGAACATGCTGAAGAGCTGCCTAATCTCTCATCTCTAATTACCTGAGAAAAGTTCTAAGCAGAATGTGTTTCCATTCCCTTGCTTTATCTTTAATTACATCTGAGGTAAATTAATAAAATCTCAATAAAGAATGGGTAAATGAGGTCAAGAAAATGTTTGCCTTATACAGATGTGGAATAATCCACTAGATTGACCTCCCCAAATTAGCATTCACCAATAAAATGACATTGAGGGTGCTTCATCATGGTTAGCAGTGAAATTTGATGAGGATGACTTCATATGCATTATAAAGTCAATTAATTAACTTATTCTACTTCTAAAATATAGTGGGGTTGGAGAATGTGTCAAGAAAGTTTCAGCATCATACCAGAAGCCAGAGGTTCAAAAGTTCAGGCAAAAAACAACAACAACAAAATGTATTTTTCTTTAAGAATGAAAAAGATAATGTCAAGATGAATTCAAATAAACATGCCAAGAAATATCTATTAATATAATAAAACTGAAGAATATAAAGAATATAGTGATAAAGCATCGAGAAAAAAATATTTGTATGTTCCAGAGATGTAGGAGAAATTGAAGGCAATTCATCTATATAAAATATGATCTTTGAGTATTGCCAAGGTCAGAGAGACCCAGAACAATCAGCTTGATCTAAAACCATTTTGTTTGTTTTTCTTATGTGTGCTGCTAGTTTCTCCGTTTCTTGTGTATCTATCACTTTCTTTTAGTTCTCTACCATCCCTCCAACTTTACCTCCCTACCACATATTTTATAATTGTCCCAACATACATGTTGAAAAACAGAGGGAAGATAGATCAACACCTGTTTTCAGGAGCTAGTTTTTCTGAATTCCTGTTTTGTTTTGTTTTTAATTTTATTTTATTAAATTTATTGGGGTGACAATTGTTAGTAAAATTACATAGATTTCAGGTGCACAATTCTGTATTACATCATCTATAAATCCCATTGTGTGTTCATCACCCAGAGTCAGTTCTCCTTCCATCCAAAATGTCCTTCGATAGATGAATGGATAAAGAAGTTGTGGTATATATACACAATGGAATACTATTCGGTGGTAAGAAAAGATGATATAGGAACATTTGTGACAACATGGATGGATCTTGAGAGAGTAATGCTGAGCGAAATAAGTCAGACAGAAAAAGCAGAGAACCATGTGATTTCACTGATATGTGGTATATAAACCAAAAACAACAAAAGAATTCCTGTTTTTTAATTAGACTTCACTATCTTTGTTTCTTCATGGCTTGACTCTCAGTAGTAGTAGGTAGGACAGACTCAGGTTAATTCAAATTATCTGAATCATTTTATTAAAATTAGTCAAATGTTCCCTCACCACTACTTATATTTCTGTTTTCCTATTTCCCTTGGAAGTTTTTTACAAGCTGTTGTCTTTCACAGGTTAAGGAATATATGGTTTTGATTAAAGTTTAAAATTATCTGTTTGGGATCAAGAAACTAAAATTACTCTTTTAGAGAATTAATAGATTTTAAAATCTACTGCAAAATATTAAGGTAGTTTAAGCCTCGAATCATCTCTTGAAATGATAATTATAATTGATCCCTTGCAGTGCAATTGAAAACACTGTACAACATTCAGAAATACTGATACATTTTTTAAAATCATCTTACGTAATTATGGAAACAGGAATAGGGTGTGAAGAAAGAGACTTAATTTTTTTTTTTTTTACATACAAAGTACAGCAGATTTTTGAGTCAAAAACAAATGAGCACATATTGTAGTTTCTGATAACCAAAAGTACAAAAGCAAAATTTGAAAGTGGATAAAGCAGTATGATTACAGTACTACTAGAGAATGTTATAAAATTGCATAAATATTTTCATCATAACTCCCATTTATCTCATTTCATTCATGTACACTTTTCTGGGGGCAAAAAAGTATTTTTTATTCCTGAAAACATTCCATGGTATGATTTTCCTTTCTCCAGGGGCCACTATTTACATTTTGGAAAAATCTGAGTAACATCTGTTCAAGGTCTCTGGCTTTTAGAGAAGAATGAATTGGAAAACGCACAAAATAATATACTTGTCCTTAAAAACTATCCACTTAACTTTAACTTCAGATCACAAATTAATAAAGAAAAGTATCTGGATTTATTCATAGACCTCAATAAGAAAGGTAATTATGTAAAATAATTGAGCCTAAATAAAAAGTTTGTATTAAACGTGAGTTTTTCTCTAAATACACGATACCCTTTATAAATCGCTCCCTAGAACCATGCGCTGAATGCCCTATCTTTTCCCTAGTTCTTTAGTTTAAGACAGCATATTAATTCCCTGAGTATAAATACGAAGAGACAGCTGTATAGTCTCAAGTTAACATTAGGCCATGTAATTATAGAAATACCTTGAATTTTTATAGCTTTTTATCCTCTGAGAACTCAAAGTCCGTTCACATTGTATCACAGTACTGACTCCTACATAATGCCCATGAAGCACCTGCTGTAGTGGAAGAATTGGCTGCGTTACAAGCTTCAGAAGACTGGCAAGGAGCATCAACAGTCCTCGGAGCCTCAGAAGTAAAACCGTGTCTCTGGATTGTTGTCCTTTCCCTGCATTCACTAGGTTCCACTTCTAGAGCTTGGAGAACAAGAAGGTCAGGGGTGTTAATGGATATAATTTACATAAATGTCATAATCATACATAATCTTACATAAATGTCACCTACATGTTTTAATGTCTTAGAATTGGGGAATTATTCTGCATAGTGTCTTTATACCAGAGGGCACTGCCAAGCCTATTAAGGGAGTTCAATTCTATTACTTCTTTACAGCATCTATCCCCCTGAGAACACTGCACTGCACTTTTTTCTCAACAATTTTCAACAAAATTGAGTGTTAATTCTAAATTCTAAGCTCTTTATACACTCATGATTGTAATAAACTATACACTTTCTATACAGAGTGTCAATCCATTGCTGTCAACTGGTTTGCAAACAGCCGGCTGAAAAGATTTTCTAGGCTTGCTGGAACTGTGCTTAAGAATGACCTTCAGGCTAACATAATGGAACAACTAATCCTGGTTTGAGAAGAGCTGGGTAAAGTTATATTGAGAGACATTATTTGTTGCTGTTCTATGTCTTATAACTGCTATCTGTGTTTTAAGACTATGCATAAGGTGTTATGGGAGCTCATGAAAGGTAAAACTAACCCAGGATTGAAGGGTCAGGAAAGCACCAAAGGAAATAGTTTCCAAGTTTAGATGTAATGGACTGGCTAGTCTGCTAGGGAAAGACTGGGGAGAAAGCTTTCTAGGGAGAGAAAAGCAGCAGCATATATAAGGGCTTACATATAAAACACCAAACACCAAAAATCGCTGGTAGCTCAGTAGTCCAATAATTCTGAAGAGTAGTTAAGAAGAACAGTAAAAGATGAAACTGGAAAGTTAAACAGAGACCATTATTTGTTGAATAAATAAATAAATGACATCTTCAGAATGTTTCTGATAATGATTCTAAGTCTTAAAATCTCTTCAAATAATAACAGAAAACACCCAACTACGAGACTAATCATCTATTCCTAACTAATTAGGCAAAAATGTATTACCCACAGTCTTCCTTTCTCTTCCTTAATGGGACACATTTTTCTTCGAGCCAAAACCCATCACCTCCTTGCCCAAAGGCCAGTGTAATTGCCCAAATCAGTATGATTTGTTCTCATTGGTGAGTTTTGGCCCTGGGGTTATATCTATTATACCCACAGTGTTTTGAATGCGACATTTAAACCTAACTTAGCCCTCTTCTTTCAAAGCTATATTAATATGATAGAAGGTTTAACAGACAATCCAGGCAGAAATGCCTATGAAAGTATACTACAAGTGCCATGAAAATGTAAATTGTTTTCTCTGCATATGGGGATTTAGTGTTATTGCAGAGTTTTGGATTTTTATGAACACTTAAAATTTGGATCTGATTGGGTTCTGGGCTCATGTTAACTCATTTCAAATTATTGAAATAACCATCTTCTAGCTAAACTAAAACAGTTACCAGATCAGAACTGTAAGAGCATGGGCATGAAGAAAGTAAAGTAAGTTTTCTGATTATCTTAAGAAATGTGAAATTACCACGGAAAACTAATCAACATATACGAGATGTGACAATTAAGTTGGTGAACTTGTTGCAACAATGTTGCTAACCTTTTTTTTTATATCAGAGGGATTATGCATTACAAATTTATACCAACTAGACAAACAGTTAACCAAGTTTACTATTTGGAAGTACTGGAAAGATTGCGTGAAAAAGTTGAAAATCACCTGAACTTTTCGTCAACAATTCATGGCTCTTGCATCACAACAATGCACCAGCTTACATGGCACTGTCTGTGAGGGAGTTTTTAGCCAGTAAACAAATAACTGTATTGGAGCACCCTCCCTACTCACCTGGTCTGGCCCCCAATGACTTCTTTCTTTACCCAAAGGTAAAGGAAATATGGAAAGGAAGACATTTTGCTGACATTCAATACATCAAAGGTAATCTGACAGCTCTGATGGCCATTCCATAAAAAGTTTCAAAATTGCTTTGAAGGGTGGACTAGGGGCTGGCATAGGTGTACATCTTCCCAAGGGGAGTACATCAAAGGAGACCATAGTGATAGTCAGCAATGAGGTGTGTATCGCTTTTTTTAGGATGAGTTTGGGAATTTAATTGTCCGATCTCATACACATGTAAGTGAGCTCAAAATAACTTGATTGTATCAAATAATGCTAACAAGACTGCATGATTCAGTTGAAGGAAGGCTATCACTTTATACACCACATAAATTTAGCCTATTACCTAGAAGAACTAATGATTTTAGAAACCATGAAGCCCATTCCAGATTTCTCAGCCTTAGAGGATTTTGTACTGATCAAGATAATAGTAACTTTCTCACATTGTGATATGTGTAGACACAAGCATGTTGAAAATTTGCACAGAGCCTATATTTATTTTCCCCAGTAGGTCTTATAATTTGTGGGATAAAAATGGGAGTGGCTATAAGCGAGACTCTCCAACTCTCTTTCTTCATCGTCTTCTATTCGCTACAGACACCTAGGTTCCACATAAATTGGGCCTTGGCCCTTATACATTGGGACATTATTAATATTTTATTATTGCTACAAGTTTTTTTTTTAAGTTAAGTAATGCTATACTCAGATTCCCTACAGCATGGAAAACACATTATGGAATCAGAAAATCTGTTTTAAAAAACCCAGAATTTTCATCTTTCTTGGTATGAAGATGCTCTTTTGATTAACAAATTTTATAGTATAAAATTTTACACAAATCAAATATAATTTTTAAAATCAATACCTTGTTTAAACTCTGGGCTTTAAATAACATTTTTGGTGGGGTCTTATCTATTTCTTCCCCTGTCATTCAGCGTCTTGCCTTGTGACTTATGCCCTAGACCTCACATTGGAAAACTTCTAACTCTTCCAAAACAATAAGCAACACCAAGCTCACACTCTCCAAATCATAAATTTGTTTTCATATTCAAATCCTCTGTTTGATCTAGGTTAATATTTGCAAGATAAACCAAGTCTAACTTAACCATACTTTCTAAATATTCAAGAAGAAAAACAGGTACTCTTACTAAAAATGGGAGCAGGTGAAAACCTGTGTCTTCAGTCACAACTATGAGGGAACAGAGATCCCAGGCTCTGTTGGGAACGATCTCATGATGGGTCCTGAGGCTGAAATTTCAGCTCCTTCCAAGTGGAGTCTGAAGAGGGAAAGGGGTTCCCTGAATTATTCTTCCATGTGGGGATTTAGGACACTTGAAAGATTTTCTAAAAACTATAAAGGATAAAGGACATGTGAATCCAGCACCTCTGCCACTTTTAACACATTTGATAAATAATTTTTATAGATGTTATAGCAGCTTTCAGCAATACAGATTAAATTACAGGATTGGTCCAATCAGATTTTAGAGAAGCAGCTAAAAGCACAGGCAGTCAGCCAGGAGGAATGAAAGCTAATTAACTTGTTTTTCACTTCTTCATTTTTACTTTTCATAGACCTATAAAACATGTAAGTAGGAGACTGAGAGTTGGAAAATTGTACACCTGAAATCTATGTAATTTTACTAACAATTGTCACCCCAATAAATTTAATAAAAAAAAAAAAGAAAGAAAATGTACTCTACTGCTCTAAAAAAAAAAAAATCAAGAAATGCTTACTTTACAAAATACATTAATAGCCAAGATATTAATTACTTTTCTCATTGTATATATGGTGGTAGTTAATAATTAGTTTGTGCAAAAGTTTACAAAACTAAGTACATTCCACTGTCTATGAGTAGAAAACACAGTATCTGTATACCCACTCTGTAAGAAATTATGTTTAATATATATTTAAATATATATAGCATATATGTTTAATATCTCTGACATATTTAAGAACACCAAGAGATTTTTGACTTAGAAAAAATATATACAGAAAAGAAGTACCATAACCAGTGAATATTACTCTAAGATGTAATATGTCAGCTAGACAAAAGCACGCAAAACACATGACAGAATTTATCATAAGTCTAGAAATGTGAAGACTGAGGAAGTTTTCACAGCTTGAGTAAGTACATTAATAATTTAATGATCATAAACATCACAATGAAATAAGTTTAGGATAGACAAAAACTTAATGAAGATGACACTGTATATTTGTATTAATTTTATATGATTTTAGTGCTGATACTTCTCACAGACTGCAAATACTATGAACCTTAGGAATGCAACCATATAATAAGTTGATGTTGACACAAGACTCCACTATATCTTATCCTAAACCATTCATATCCATCATATATTGAATGACACTTGTTTATGAAATCTTTCTCCAATATTGAGCTATTTTATTATCTTTTTTGTCTTCATAACTTAACATTTGAGATTAAAGTTTTTTTTGTTTTTTTTTTTCTTTTTTTTAATTTAATTTTATTAAATTTATTGGGGTGACAATTGTTAGTAAAATTACATAGATTTCAGGTGTACAATTCTGTATTACATCATCTATAAATCCCATTGTGTGTTCATCACCCAGAGTCAGTTCTCCTTCCATCACCATATATTCGATCCCCCTTACCCTCATCTCCCACCTCCCACACCCCCCCCCCCGTTACCCTCTGGCAACCACTCAACTATTGTCTGTGTCTATGAGTTTCTGTTTCTCATTTGTTTGTCTTGTTCTTTTGTTGTTAAAGTTTTTAAAAAAGAAAATTTTATGGGATGCTGAAATTGGATGATTTTTGTATTTTTAAGGTAGTTATTTTGTTTCAAATTTTGTTACCAGTTTTTAAAATGTGGGGGAAATTTTATTTTTATAGCATTCCTCGGACAAACTCTAAGCATTTTAGATCACAATTTATTCATTTCAGTTTATCCATTTTAAACCTGACCAGTGTTGTTGTCAGAACAGGGCATTGAAGGGGAATATTTACCACACACCATTTCCTATTTCATTGTTAGTTGCCAAGGACCTCCTTTTGGCCACCAGCCATTTGATGATGGGAGAAAAATTAACAAACAGTGCATCACCTTTTTTCTATCCTATTAACATTTCCAGCCCTGACAACAAAGGAATGGCATTGTGGTAAGTATTATTCTCTATTTCTGTAGAAAACAACACCAATGGAAGGAAGTGAGGCCTGCAGATTACCTTCCCTTTTCAGCTAACAGGTACTTGGCAATTTTCCAACTTTCATGATTTTTGTAAGAAAAGTGTACTTTTCCATTATTACTAATGTAACAATGATTATGTCTTCAAACCACCAAATAATTATGACCTCCTGTGTGAACCCAATATAAGAAAATTGTATTTGTTCTTTTAGAGAAAATATTTAACCAAAACTATCTTAAAATTCTAGTATTAGAACAAAAGTCGGAAAGGCCTCACTCTAAAGACAAACTATTGCATGTCATTTTGTCTTTAATTTCCAATGTTGAAGAATCCACCAGATTTTCTTAAACAATCTGTTTAAAATTTTGATCAGTTCTTCTATTTCTTTTAATCTGTTTTCTGTAAAAATATAAATTTTTGTCATCCATATATTTGAAAGTAATCTTAGCCTTTTCTCTTTAGGTTAAAACAACTCCAGTTAGTTCAACTTATGTCCAATTCCATTATTCAAATTACTTTATGATTTTATTTTGTAATGTGCTCTAGTTTTTACATGTTATTTATGATACTTGAAGATCAATACTGGATTCCTGTTCTAGGCGGGGCCTAAAAAGTTTGTAAAGAGGTTTTTTATTTGAAGAAATGTATTTAGTTATGGTATTACAAAGAGGCCGGCTTCAAGGGAAACAAAATTTCAATTCTTATAGCACATCAGGATCAGTGATTTAAAAAATGCATTCTTTGCTTAACAAACTTTATTGAGCATCTACTATATGTCAAGCAGCATTCTGGGCAAAGAGATTAACTAGACTGTTCCCACCCAGATAAAGCTCAATTTTCTCATTTAAAATATATATATATATTCATGGTATAACACAGAATATTTGAGCAATATTCAATCCTTAACCTGAATTCTGATTCACAGATAGGCAACTTAACTTTTACATCTGAAAAATTAAAACATTTATTTTATAATTTTATGTAGCAATATGTGGACTATTTCTTTCTAGAGATGCAGCTGAACTGAACTGACAAAGCCTCTTCCTTTCTTAGGCCTGGGTCCGTGGAAACTAAGATTGGGTTTGCAGAAAGGAGAAAATAAAACTCATGATTCACTGCCAGCATTCTTTATAAGTTTATCAAACAATGTCCATACAAAGCAGCCCAGATCCCTCTATGTTTCTTGCAGGATATGCCCATAATGGTGGTAAAGGCTTAAAAGTATGGGGAATGAGGTCTCTTGAGGTCATGAATACCTAAACCCTGGCTGTCAGGTCTGAACCCCACCCCCAAACATTAATTAATGGACTCAGCTGTTAATGTCCTCTCCAGTGGAAGTCCCTCTCTACACCTACATGACAAATATGCACTGCCATCTTATAAATAACAGTGACTGCAAAGTAATAAGGGCAACAAATCACTGCCAGGAAGGACTATATAGCACAATAAAGGAGACAGACGTCCATAAAATTAACTCAAGTAGATGCATAACTACTGGAGGCGTGGTCCAATACCTAGGAATACCTGTGTTAGATGAAGAGACAGGTGCACAGTTAACACCAGGACATGCATAACTGCTAGGACAGAGAAGAAATGAGTACCTAGCAGTGCCATGTTAGGTGAAGAGACAGGTAGACAGTTACCTCCAGGACATGCCGTAAGTGGTAGGACAAGCTTGGGAACCATCACCTTAGCTCTCCTAGGACCTGCTTCTAAGTGTAACGGCTCGCACATTAAACTTGGTGCTGGTGGGTGACTGGGGCCAGGCTGTACTGCAGTGAACCTGAGCAGCAGAGTTTCATGAAAAGGAACCAGAAAGGCACTGGAGCTGTGCCTGTCAGGCCAGGGAATAGGCCTTCGTTTGACAAGCCTGGGGGTTTCAGGCAGGTGATACACCGCTTGGGAACTTTGTGAAGGCTCAGGATAAGCAAGACATACCTTTCTGGAACAAGAGTTCTACTTTATAACAGAATTACAGGTCAATATTCTATTAAACTAAAACATGGATATATGAGTATTATATCGTAGAAGAAAGAATTATTGAAACTCAAAAGAAAACACTGTGGGAATTTCACACTGGCAAGCCTCCTCTGGTCCAGCACAGGATGCCCCGCTCCACCCTCTCTTCACCCACCCAGCTCTTGTGTGAAAAGTATGGAATCTTGTCCAGTTCCAAAGGTGTTCAGTTCTACTTGAAAGTAAGAGGGTTTTTCCTTCAGTAGATCTAATCCTAGAGAGAACTTACTACTTCCATGACTATCCACATGACTATCCACATATGTGTAACTACTGAAAAAATCTCCCTGACCTATCCCCAACTTGACTATTTACCATGATTAAAAAACAAACAAACAAACAAAAAGCCCTAAGTAGATCTTCCCATCTTCTCCACTGTTGATGGCCTGAAGCCCTGGGGCAGTTCCCTATTAAGGCCAGCTAAACAGAAGCAAATAACGACTGAACTAAAACAGTTTAAATCAGCAACTCAAATAAAAGAAAAAAATCAGTGCAAGTATTATTTGAAAGCTATGTTAATATTTTGGCTCATAAAAGGAATTGCATATGTCCTATGGCTGCTCTGCTGAGTACTGTGTGTGTGTATGTGTGTGTGTGTTGTATGTGTGTGTTTGTTATGTTTCATGTGGGAGAAAATTATTATTGACTGCAAGAAGCTAATACAAACTTGTAAGGTATAAAGATAAAATAAGAGATTTCAAATGTCTTTCTTGAAGAAAGGTCATTGAGAATGGGAATCAAAGGTCTCAATCAATTATTAATTATAAAGTAAATATAGTAATGGTATGTTTCCATTTGTGTGCTCCAAATCAATGTAGTTTGTACAGGTTTTGTACACTATTTGGTCTCTTCAAGTCCCAGGTCTACAACACTATAGGAGAAAACAATGTACAAACTGTAAAAACCCAAGGCCTTGCATGCAGCCAGGCAAGATGTTGCCATCTTCTTGTTTATCTACTTGTTGTTCTCACTTGTAAGTAATAGTTCAAATGTTTTTATGCATCTTGTTGTCTATGCGTCCTTGAACTGATAATGAGAAGGGATGAAGAATAGAGAAAAAGGAAAGGAAGAATCCCAAACAGTAGAGGAGAGAGCTGTCAAAGGAGGAAGGCTTCAGCAATCCACCTGAGACCTCATTGGATTTTCCACTTTGTCTCTGAAACAAACAAACAAACAAAATCCAGTTACTCAGGGGGTCATAACCCAAGAAAGCATTTTGCCTGGTTAGACAAGAAACATGTTTCAACACATTTAATTTTCTTTTAAAATATTCTAATTCATATGACTATTATGCTCTGCCTCAGAAGGAAACTTCGAATTTTACTACTGATGTTTTGAATTTAGTCTGGTTTATATACTACACACACACACACACACACACACACACACACACACGCCACTTGGAGAAAGGTAAATCTGAAATGAGAACAGAATTTCCAGTCCTCACGCAATATTTCCCAGACTCTAACCTAAAGTCAAAGCATTCAAGAGTATGTCTGAAAATCCAAGCTGTGCCACTCAGCAGTTTTATTTTCTGTTCTGACTTTTTTATACCATAGGCTCAGCTAAAACTGAAGTTTCAGTTCTAATGGTGCATTTCTTTCTTGGGGGGTTAAGTCAGTCTACTATACATCAGTTAATATTTTGGTTCATAAAAGGAACTGCATATGTTCTATGGCTGCTCTGCTGAGTACTGTGTGTGTGTGTGTGTGTGTGTGTGTGTGTGTGTGTGTGTTACGTTTCATGTGGGAGGAAATTATTATTGACTGTAAAAAGCTAATGTAGACTTGTAAGGTATAAAGATAAAATAAGAGATAAAATAAGAAATTCTGGTTTTGATAAAATTAAACAAACAGTGAATGGCAATGGCTAGTAATGTTCCCTTTGATACAGATTGACTCTACCAGTGTAGATTCTGAGAGTGATATTAGTTTAAGATTAAATATGATTCCATGACTGAGAAATGAAAAAAATGTTTTTTTTTTCTTAAGTTTCAACTTGCTCTTCATCACCTATGATGACCAATGAATCTATGGAAAGAATTCTCAACTCCCCAATGAACAATCTATCTTGGCTTGCATTGGCCTTCAACTCATGGTCTTTTTTTTCTTTTTTTTTTTTTTTTTGTATTACCTTTTATTTTTTTTCTTTAAATTAAAGTTTATTAAAATGACAATTGTTAGTAAAGTTACATAGATTTCAGGTGTACAATTCTGTAATACATTATCTATATCTCACATTGTATGTTCACCACCCAAAGTCAGTTCTCTTTCAATCACCATATATTAGACCCCGTTTACCCTCTTCTAGAGTCCTGCTCCCTCCTCCCCCTTTACCTCTGGTAACCCCTAAACTACTGTCTATGTCTATGAGTTTTGGTTCCTTCAGTTGTTTGTCTTGTTCTTTTGTTGTTTTCAGTTTATACAACACGTATCAGTGAAATCATATGGTTCTCTGCTTTTTCTGTCTGACTTATTTTGCTTAGCATTATAATCTCAAGATCAATCCATGTTGTCAGAAATGGTTCTGTATCATCTTTTCTTACTGCCGAATAGTATTCCATTGTGCATATATACCACAAATTATTTATCCATTCATCTATCGAAGACCATTTTGGTTGTTTCCATGTCCTGGCCACTGTAAATAAAGCTGTAATGAACATTGGATTACACTTGTTTTTATGGATAAATGTTTTCAGACTTTTTGGGTAGATACCCAGGAGAGGGATTGTTGGGTCATACAGTAATTATATTCATAATTCTTTGAGGAACCTCCAAAATGCCTTCCATAGCAGCTGCATCAGTCTGCATTCCCACCAACAGTGTATGAGGGTTCCTTTTCTCCACAGCCTCTCCAACACTTGTTACTATTTGTCTTGTTGATGATAGCCATTCTACCTGGGGTGAGGTGATATCTCATTGTGGTTTTTATTTGCATTTCTCTGATGATTAGTGATGTTGAGCATTTTTTCATGTCTATTTGCCATTTGTACGTCGTCTTTGGAGAAATATCACAGGTCCTCTACCCATTTTTCAATCGGGATTTTTTTTTTTGTTGTTGTTGTTAAGTTGTATCAGTTCCTTGTATATTCTGGATATTAGCCACTTATCAGAGGCACTGTTAGCAAAAATCTTCTCCCATTCAGTTGGTTGCCTCTTTATTTTGTCGATGGTTTCTTTTGCTGTGCAGAAGCTTTTAAGTTTGATATAGTCCCATTCATTTATTTTAGCTTTTATTCCCCTTGCCTTTGGAGTCAAATTCATAAAATGCTCTTTGAACCCAATGTCCATAAGTTTAGTAGCTATGTTTTCTTCTATGCAGTTTATTGTTTCAGGTATTATGCTAAAGTCTGATCCATTTTTAATTAATTTTGGTACATGGTGACAGATAGCAGTCCAGTTTCATTCTTTTGCACATGGCTTTCCAATTCTCCCAGCACCATTTATTGAAGAGGCTTTCTTTTCTCCACTGTACATTTCTGGCTTCTTTGTGAAAATCTATCTGTCCATATTTATGTGGGTTTATTTATGGGTTCTGAATTCTATTCCATTTGTGTACATGTGTGTTTTCCTGCCAATACCATGCTGTTTTGATTATTGTAGCCCTATAGTACAAGCTAAAGTCAGGGAGTGTGATACCTCCAGCATTGTTCTTTTTTCTTAAGATTGCTTTGGCTATTCGGGGTCTTTTGTGGTTCCAAACAAATCGGATGATTTTTTGTTCTATTTCCTTAAAAAATGCCATTGGGATTTTGATAGGGATTACATTAAATCTGTATATTGCTTTGGGTAATTGGCCATTTTAACTGTGTTGATTCTTCAATCCATGAGCATGGAATGTCTTTCCATTTATTTGTGTCTTCTTCAATTTCTATTAAAAATGTCTTATAGTTTTCAGCATACACATCTTTCACATCCTTGGTTAAGTTTATTCCTAGGTATTTTATTCTTTTTGCTGCAATTGCAAAAGTAATTGATTTTTTGTTTCTTTTTCTGAGATTTCATTATTAGTATGTAGGAATGCAATGGACTTTTGTACATTGATTTTGTAGCTGGCAACTTTACTGTATTCGTTGATTGTTTCTAATAGCTTCTTGGTGGAGGGTTTAGGGTTTTCTATATATAGCATCATGTCATATGCAAAGAGTGACAATTTAACTTCTTCATTCCCAATTTGGATGCTTTTTTTTTCTTTCTCTTGCCTGATTGCTCTGGCAAGGACTTCCAACACTATGTTGAAAAGCAGAGGAGATAGGGCACAGCCCTGTCATGTTCCTAAATGTAGAGCAAAGGGCTTCAGTTTTCCACCATTACTTATGAGATTCACATATATATAGTATGATGCTGTAGAATGAAGTACTCTATAAATGTCAATATGTCCATTTCATCTAATGTGTCACTTAGGGCTACTATTTTTTTTTTTTTTCTGTTTGGATGATCTATCCATAGCTGTCAATGATGTATTTAGGTCCCCTTGTATAATTGTGTTTTGGTCAATTTCTCCCTTTAATTCTGTTAGCAGTTGCTTTGTATATTTCCGTGCTCCTTGATTGGGGTATAAATATTGATGACTGTTACGTCTTTTGTTGTATAATCTCTTTATCATTATGAAATGTCCATCTTTGTCTCTTGTTACCTTGTTTATTCTGAAGTTTGTCTCATCTGATATCAATACAGCTACACCTGATTTCTCTGAATACCATTTGCCTAGAGGGTCAATTTCCACCCTTCACTTTGAGTCTTTATTTGTCCTTTTAGATGAGATGTGTGTCTTGGAGACAGCATATGGTTGGGTTTAGTTTTTTGATCCAATCTGCTACTCTGTGCCTTTTTATTGGTGAGATCAGTCCATTATATTTAGTGTAATTATTGATATATGACGATTTCCTATCATTCTATTTCTGGTTTTCTGGTAGGACTGTGCCTCCAATGTTTCTTTGCCTTTCTGTTTTGTCTATTATTTCAGTGTGGTGGTATTCTATGATTTTTCCTTCTGTTTCTTCTTTTTTTGCATTATTTACTTATGTTTGAATATTTCTTGTTTGTTTGGTTTAGTGGTTACCATTAAGTTTATGTGAAAGAAATATCTTATTTATAGTAATGCTTCCCTTCTCCATTCCCTTGGGCTGGTTAAGACCCTTACCCTCTCCCCTTTTATGTTTTTGTTGCCACAGATTATCCCTGTTTATGCTGTGAGTTGGTTTCTGTGCTGCCGTAGCAATTTTTCTGTTTCCTCTTTTTTTTTTCTTTTTTGCAGTGTTTTTCTTTTTTTTTTTTTTTTTTTTTTTTTCTCTTCTTTATCCTGTATGTTATTTTTAAGTGTATAGTGTCCTATTTGGTGTAGGGGTTGCCATTTCCGGCCCATCTATTGGTAATACTACTCATGTTTTTGTATTCTTTTGTGTTTTTGTTTCAGGTCAAATAGAGTCCTTCAGTATTTCTTTTAGTGCAGGTCATGTGTTATAAAATTCCCTCAGTTTCTATATGTCTGGAAAGGCCTTTATGCCTCCTTCATATCTAAAGGATATCTTCATTGGATATATTATTCTTGGCTCATAATTTGTCTCATTCAATAGTTTGAATGTGATTGCACAATAGTTTGAAAGTGATTCTTGGTTGTAGCGTTTCTGCTGAAAAATCTCATGATAATCTAATGGGCCTTCCTTTATACATTACTGTCTTCTTCTCTCTGGTTGTCTTGAAGATTTTTTCTTTGTGGTTAATTTTTGAGAGCTTCAATACCATATGCCTTGGAGAAGCCCTGTTGGGATCGATGTGTTTGGTGTTCTATTTGCTTCTTGGATTCGACAATCCAGTTCTTTCCACACGTTTAGAAAGTTCTCATTGACTATTTGTTTGAATATATTCTCTGTTCCATTCTCCCTTTCTTCTCCTTCTGGTATTCCCTTTATTCTTATATTGCTCTTTCTGATGGAGTCAGAAAGTTCGTGTAGAGTTCTTTCATTTCTTTTAACTCTCTCTCTTCTTCCATCTGTGTCATTTCCAGATTTCTATCTTCAAAGTCACTGATTCTTTCTTCCATCTGGTCAGCTCTATTACCTAAGCTGGCTATTTCATTCTTCATTTGTTTTATTGAGTTCTTAATCTCCAGAAATTATATTTGGTACTTCTTCAAAATTTCAGTCTCTTTGGTGATATATTCATTTTGTTCTTTGGTTGTGTTTTTGAGCTCATTAAACTGCCTGCCTGTGTTTTCCTGCATCTTATTTAGTTTTTTCAGAAGTGCTATCTTGAATTCTCTGTCATTTAAGTCACACATTTCCATGTCTTTAAGATCACTTGCTGGAGACTTTTCATTTTCTTTCTGAGTTGACTTGTTACCTTGGCTGTTCATGGCAACTAATGAATTATTATTTCTCTTCCTAGGCATCTACAATATGGGTTCTGCAACAGGTTGACAGGAAGAGGTCTTTCTTTTGCTTTCCAGTAGGTGTTGGTAGAATGTTTTATTTTCTCTCCTACTGCAGCCTTTTATTCTGTCTCACGCTATAGTGTTATATTTTCTTTGCACTCTTCTGGCTTCTCACACATGTGGGTTCCGTGGAAGGTGGGCTTCTCCTCTGTGAGCAGGATGCCAAGGTTTCAGGATACTGCCTCCATGGGGTGGTGTAGAGATCTTTTCAAGTTCCAAAGCTTTTCCTGCATCAGTTTCAGAGACTGTGTGTTTCAGCAGACTGTTTATCCCTGCAGGGATCTGCCCATATAGGTGGGGGCAGGGGTGGAATGGGTTGTGAGAGGTGGCTCTGAGCAGTGGTGGTGACCACCAGCATAGCCAGTCCTGCACCCAAGGCTCCCTCCCCTTCACTGGAACTATCAATCGTTGGGCCAGGAGTTTGCGGCTGTACACAGCAGTTCTCAGAACTGCAAATATTCTATTCTTTTGATCTGACACTACTACCTTTCTTCTTCTAGCACTGGGCACCATGGGGTTGGGGCGAGCTCTGAGAGGGCAGAGACGGGTGGGCTAGGCTTTGTGCCTATGCCTTCCACCCTCTGCTCGGCAGTGAGGGCTTAAACCACCGTTTCACTCCTCTTCCCTCAGTCTTTGCTCTGCGCTCTCTGCCGTGAGTGTTGGGTTCAGCCATGTTATATGCTGATCTCTCAGGTGGGACATTGGGCTATAAGGGGAGCACCAGCAGTTTGAATTTTTCCCTTTCCCACAACTGCGGCAACTCCAGAATGCAGGGAGTTTGGAGCTCCTTTCTCCAGTCTGTGTCCAGAGGCCCACGGGGCCTACATTTCTGCACTTCCCTCTTCCCTCCTCCCGTGCATGCCCAATTTGCCCACCTTTAGATGATTTCAATTGTACTTCTCTTAGTCTTGCCTGTCTGTTGTGCGGGAGACCTTTGTGGAATTATAGCTGTTCAATTTGTTGTAAATTCCAGGGCAGCTTTCAAGAGGCTAACCTCACACTGCCATTCCTATGATGTAATCTGTCTCGTTTTTCTTCCTTAACTACTCATGATATCTCTAGTGACACAACTCATGTAAGTCTGATACTCAAAGATGTAACAAATGGGGATAATTTAATGCTAAAAGAGCAGAAGTTGTTAGGGCTACATGAGCTTACAGTGGAAAGTTTAACCGTTGGCAAGGTCTAGATGTGCTACACATAACTGTAGCAATCTACACATTATTACCTGGTGAGCAAGGTATGCACTGTCTGTTATAGAGCATCCCAGGTCACTGGAGATTGACAAATATGCTCCTTGTCAGATTTGTCTTCATCATCAAAGACAGAGCATTTGTTGATTAAATTCCCCACATGCTGCTATTATTAAATGAGAGAAAATTTTTTTTTCTCTTCTCTTAGAAGTTGTTTTGTTAAGCTAAGATTGTTTGCAGATTAATTCTGGAAACCCTCTAATTGCATTTTAATTATCTTCATTTAACCCTGTGCCAAATTTGCTAAACAATTTTGTTTTGACCATTCACTTTATGAATGAAAAATAAAGCACAGTGTTTTCCTTTGTGAGAATAGTCTCTTCAGACAGCAGCCTTGCTGAGATTCCCTTACAAATCACTGATGGACACTAAAGAAGCTAGCTATGCAACATGTTTATCTGTCAGATATCAGTTTTTTTGTTTTTAATTGTGTTTTCCTAACCTTATTTGCATGTCCAATACCATCTGGCCCTTAGTCATTGTGATCACAGGAGCCACTTAAAACAACTCAGAGAGTATGATATGCAGACCAAGTTTCATGCCCAACAAAGAGGCCAATAAAATTATATGAGTGCTTCTCATCAGATGCCCTCTTTCCCACCACCAAGAGATCCTACCCTGCCGTATGGGTGCTAGACCTTTGCTGTCCTTGTAGATGCAAACAGGATCACAGGGCCACAGACATGAGCAGGGTTACATGGGAAAATTATGAGAAACGTGAAGGAGGTCAAGGATGAAAGCTTTGTTTGCAGGCATATCCTAGGATGCCAAGTTGCAACCTGGAATTTTTACAGCACTTTTAAACCCCTGACAATGAGAGTTTATAATGGAAATACTGCCAGACCTTTAACTATAGCGACGCCACTATAATATTTATAAGTAACTTACACTCTTTCCAAACACATGTACTCATTACTGTGTCTCTGCTTTTGCCTCACTTCAGGGGAACCTCTCTGTATAAACACAATAGATTGGCTTGCTTATACTTCTAGACTCTAATTGCTCTCCATCTCTATCTGTTAGAAGAAAGCCAGCACCCGGGGCCAAGCCATGAAGTCTCTCCCTCTGCCATTCATACAGCTACAGTGTTCTACAATACACAGACTGCTTTTCTCATTTTCGGCTGTTAGCGTTGGTCAACATGCACATCCTTTAGCATTTTATTATAGAGCTTATTTCAAAGATGGTACCTGAAGAAGAACTAACTGGTTCATTGGAGACAACTTGTGAATACACCAAGTCTGACAGAATCTTACCATTAGGCAGGTTCTAAGGAAACAAGGAACCAGGCAGTGCACGTTAGTGAAAGGCCACTCAGAGTACTGACAGCTTATCTATTCCAACATAAGTAGGTTTCCAGGGAAATTGATTGCTTCATAGTGATGAGGAATGACAAGGATTTCCTAACTTTTCTATGCAAACCTCCCAACAATTACATGTCTGGGCACAAAGTCATGCTGAGCTATTGATCTGTGTGACAGCATGTATGGCCTGCAGATGAGAAGACAAACAAAAGGAAATGCACCTCCTTCTGGACGGGCATATAGTGAAAGCCAGCTCTTCATCACAACTCAGGTCACTGGATATCCACATCTGCTAGATGGAATACAGAGCAGTGCTTCCATCACTCATGCAGGCTGCAACCAGCTTTGGGGCCCAGCCTTCAGAATACAGGTATGAGTTTATTGGTGGTGACCTCCTGGCCTAAGACTTCCAGACAGAAATAAATCAGGACTGTGAATCAAAGATTTGTACACATAGATGTTATTTCTAGATTCCAAGTTCACAAAAATAAGTGAAAGTTGCACCATGGAGCTGACTTATCAGGTCCCTTGGTACCCAAGGGACATGGCTGTTGGGCCATCAGGCATGACCACACTAACATTCTCCAGCCAAATGTCATCTCTCAAAGTCAGATAAGAACCCCCAATGTTGATGGCTTATCATGACAACACACAGACATGTGGAATATATAAGAATGCAGACTAACTCATTCAACAAACATAATTCTAGAGTAATTCCACGCAATTGATATGTAGCTAACTCAAGTTAAATGGCTCAGTAAACACACCATCGCTATAAAACATGGAAGACATCAGGGAGAACTTTAGCTGGCTGAGCACCTAACTTTAGCAATGGGAAGGAAGATGGCATCTTGTGTGAAGAGCCTGTTGCATGCACATTCTGGCACACTTTGTCCTTGAAGTAAAGCAGTAGAGCTTTAAGGGACAAGCCAGGAAGAAGCAGCCAAATTTGCCCACAGCAGATGAATTTCCATTTGCTCACAGACTGTAAGTAATGCTGGTCAGTCATCAGTGATGTCTGTATGCTGACACTTCTGTCAAGCTACATGACCAGCAACCCTGTGATCAAATGAAAGGAAACTCTCTCTAGTAATGAGCAAACTATCACTTTAGTGTTTTCATTGTTGAATAAAGGAAAGCAACTTAGCTGGCCTGTCAGTATTCAGCTATTAAGAGAGATTGATACACAACAATTTCACTTACTCATTATTACAAAATCATACATTCAAGTACCCACTCTGTATTGCTGCTTCTTTTTCCCCAAAATTTCTGGCATTGTCAGCACAACAAACTAATTCTGCTATTATATTAGGAGCAATCACTGAGACTGATATGTGAGTGCAGTCTTAATGAAAACAAAAGTGTCCTGGACATTGCAAAGGAAAAGTGATACAGTAATATAATTGGGAGGCTCCTACAGAAAATAAAACATGGAAGGAACATACAAATACCTTCAGCTCAAGTTATGATCATGTCAAAAAAAAAAAAGAAAAGCACATGGAAGAAACATTATTATTTTCCTTTCTTTGTACCAGGACAAGACAACAATGTAAAGGAAGTAGGGAAATCACCCACCATCCTGGAATACCCCAGACCGCAGGAGGTGGAGTTGGCCTGCAGATTTCAGAGCTGAGCAATAGCAATACAAAGTTGAGGTAGACCTGGGATTTGTGGTCATGGCTGTAGAATTTTGTGTGAGCTGGGACCCTTCTGTGGTCAGGGTAGCTGCATTGCAAAAATGAGCCAGGACACCTGCCCTGGGTTAGAACTGTCACTGCAGCCCCATGCAGTCTAATTTAAGCACCGTGTTTTGCAACCAGTCTATATTTGACTAGTTAATTTCATATAACACTTGAAAAGAGGAAGCAAATGCTACAATTTTAAAGAACTATTTGGCAATCAACCCATGAGGAATAACAGTCCTAAATTTTTAATTGTAGGGGAAAAAATCCTCAGAAAGTTCATGTTAAAAGTTTTGGGTTTTATTTTTTTTTCCTCCTGTTTGTCAGCATTCCCTCTAGAAAACACAAGAAGAAAAGATTTAAAGTTGCCTAAGCAAATAAATAATTGAAAAATTCCACAGTCCTTCTCAAGAGAAAGGTGACATGATGAGAAATCACTTTATTTCCAATTGGAATACATTTTCTTTCTTTCTTTTTTTTAATTAAAATGTACTGGGGTGACAATGGTTAGTAAAATTACATAGGTTTCAAGTGTACAATTCTGTAATACATCTTCTATATATCACATGAGGAAAAATAGAAAGGATCACTTTGCAAAGGTAAAACGAAAGCTAATACAGTCATCATTTTGCACATGAAAGAAAAAAATTAAAATAATGTGGATAATGTTATTCCCTTTTACACGAAAATATTGCCATAACATGGAAGGGAACTGATAAAGTGCAGAGGTGTTATTTACAAAGACTCCACCCTCCAAACGAAGGAGACTTCTGAATTAGACAGGAATGCCTTTTCCCCAGGGCAGGCACTTAGCATACATGGCGTAGGGGCCAACTCCATTCAACAATGTCATCCAAGACAGAAGCTCAGAATAAGGCAAATGATAGCAGTGAAATGAAGAAAACTTTAAATGAAATCATATTCATTTCAAATTTAGATGCATTAAATCCAAGCACATATGATATAAACTCCATTTGTACTGAGGTTAAATAAGTAAGTTAGGCAGTAACCTGGCCCCACTCAGCTTGTGGAAATCTAGCTTAAATAACTGTGAACTTCTCTGCCTTCCAGAACCACAATGAAATATGTGTTACTAACCCTAGTACAAAGATCACCTCATCCAGAAAGAAACGCTGTTACACCTGTTTGGCATTGCCCACTGTGCAGTCTCTCCCAACTTTAATTTAGGCCTTAGAAGAATGGCTGGATGACCTATGTCAGAAAGCAGGTGGCATTTGGTGAGTCACCCTTGGAGAAAGTCACATTTTACTTCTGTGAAAAAAGAGCAGCTTTGACCTACTAACCTGAAGTCTCTTTCTGGAGAATTACATTAAGTCTTTTGGGGGGAATTACGTAAGTTTGATCTGGGGAATGAAGTGTCCACTAAGATACAAAATTTGAATGTAAACTCTAAATGCTCCTTTTCCAAATACATCTTGTGATACAATAAACATATAATGAAAACATTTTCACTTACTTTTAGCTTCATTGATCCAATTACGTGTTTCAACCCTGCAGTCAGATTTCAGCCTCTGGAAGATTTGTTTAAATTGACATAAAGCTCATAAAAGATGCATCTCCCTCCCTGTAAAGGATGAAAGAAGAATTATCTGAACGATGGGAAGGATTTACTTAGAAAAGTGAACTTCTCCCCTGCCTCTCTTTATAGTAAGCACTTTCTTGGGCAGTATCCTTCCAGCCAACAACAGAATAGGCTCTTCAAGTGAGTATGTGGATAAAGAAACAGTCAGAAAACAACTCTCTTAAACAAATAAACAATGTATGCTTGAACCTCATGTTCCTAATCTCTGCCATCATTAATCACATTCAAAGTTTGTCTCTAAGAGCCTAAGTAAAGAAGTGGGAGGTAGGGAGGAAAGGAAAGAAAATAAACTCCTGGGTCAAGTTAGATCTGTGAGACACATAGAAGACGAGAACCCACCTTTTCTGCCAAAAACAACTTCAGGAAACTTGTTAGAGGGTGGCCAACGTGGATATTATGGAATGATTATGATGGAAATCAAACTGTGAGGTAGGAATCAACTCATGGGCCTAACACGGGATATTATTTCAGCATTCTGAAAATGAGCGTCATCTGGATTTCAGTAGAAAACCTATAAGGGGGTCTGAAAGTACTTCATCCAGGTACACATTTATGTCTTTTGTTTAAGAAAAAGAAAGAAACTAGAATCACAAATATGGTTGACCAAGACCATATCATAAAGAGATGTGAATATAGCCTTCGGAGATACAAGAATGAAGAAAAAAGGAGGAGGCATAGAGAGCAGAAGCCACCTAATGTCCCCAGTCACAGCTCCACATCGCTTCTCTTATCACATCAGAACCGGACATGAAAATGAGCAACATTATAGGGCCATCTCCCACAGCTGAGAACAGAACAAAAAGGCAATAAACACCCTTTAATTTCTTACCTGCTGTTTGTATTTCCTTTCCATTTTTCAAAATTTCAGATTCCCTTCAGATCCTAAATAACTCCATCATCATTTTCACATTTACAAATGAAATGTTCTGTGCCAAAGAAATCTAAGTAAGTGTGAGGTCAGTGGGTTGCCTAGGGCCATGTTCCATAATGTAGTGATGAGAGATCATCCCTTAGAGAGCCAGGCTGGGCATCACTGTGTATTTTTTGTATATCCTACTTATGACACAAGAATGTTCCTGATTTATAGCAATTAGTGAAACAATAGAATGTTCTCCTTTTGCCTTTCACTGTTGTGTCAGAAAAACTGCTGATTGCTTTTTGGTTGAAACCTGTCTTGCTGGTTGTCAAAGAGCACTATTCAAATGATGAAAGCCAGGTGGGTCACTACACATTTGATGAGACAATAAGATTTACATGCCAAGGGCTGACATAGGCCAAGGGTTCATCACCAACTCATGGATATCATCAGATTAATCAAAGATATACCTGCCAGTTCAAACCTTTCCCAGAATCTGGCCCATTAATAGACATGAGAATTAGAAAATAGTCATTTAAATAAATGTCTTATTGCTTAAATATCTCACATAGGCTTTCATCCTTATCCCTAATAGCAAAAACCTTAGAAATTTGTTGTGTCTTTGCTAATTTAATAATCCCTTCCCCAAGGGAAAAAAAAGAGCAGCTGAAAGTTATTATCCTGATACATCTCACTTATAAGTTTTATCCTTCAACACATTAAAAGTCTTAAGTGTATATCTTCCTGGGAATATTTGTAAGTTGACACTGTAACAGAGAAATAAACAAAAGTAAACTGAACAATGAGTAGATCAAGGTATAGTGCTACATAATAAATCAGAGTTATGAAAACAGTATTTTCCCTGCTTGGAGTAAGGCCCACACTAAAGCATTTACCAGCTTTTGGGGAAAAAAAGTTATTACATTCTAATGTAATTTTGAACTACTTTTAATATAATTTTCCTTACAGAAACCTACGTTGAAATCCTAAGTTATATTTATAATGGCCAAAGACATGAGGCCAGGAAGCTTCAGGATACATCACACACACTCTTATCAAAGGATAACTATCTACTCCACAGAACATCATTATGTTTTTTTATGTTCTTTTGATGTAAATGAAATGTAAACCCAAGGGGCTCCAGCTGCTGGGATATTGTATAGACACTCAAACGGTCATCCAACTTTATATAATCATCTTACTTTGAATTTTTGGGATGTGAATAAAAGTGCATTCTCTCTGATGTCATTTTCATAGCAGCTAATAGCAACTAGTATGTAGATAAAGTTCTGTGAGTACAAACCTGGCAATGAGACACACTTTCAATTTTGTACATGAAAAGAGTCAGATGTCAAACATACCTAAAATTTCAAGGTCAAGATTAAGAAATCAACCATAGGATGCAAAAGAAAAGAGAAAAAAAAAAAAGCAAGCGAGATGTAGGGGGAAGAGAAAGAATGGGGTATATTTTGACTGAATGAGTATGTTTTGCTTCTTGGATAATACCATACCCTTTTTCTAACTATGTATTGAAAAGTTGGCTACAAATGTACATAAGATGTGATCATCTTGTAGCTTAAAATAATCTCTCTGAAACTGTAGTTGCTAAAACTTTCTGGACAGCCATTCAGATTTAGGTTTAATTATAGTAAATCTTATTGAAAAAATAAAGACAGTAGATAATTGGGTTTTTTCGTTAGCTAAATAGAGTCCAAGTTTTAAACTACCCATGAAAATATGATGAAAGTATGTACTACATAAGGTAAAGTATAACATTTTATGATATGCTTTCTGATCTTAATGATTTAGCTCCAAATATACTTTCTTTTTCTGTAATTAGAAAAACAGTGTTAGCCTGATTAGATAGGAATATTCCTGCCACACTAAGTCGTATTTTATGACAATAGAATTCATGGAAACATGATATAACATAGACATATTACAGTGAATCCTGAAACTTCTGTGATTGTAGAGGAAATTTTGTGTTTATGTTGTAAATGCACATATGTGAATTTTTCTGCAGAGAAAGGACTGCTCCTCCTTTATACTATCCAATGATAACCTGACCTTAAAAAAGAATAAGAGCCCTTCAACCCTTTCCTTTCAGTATTGCTATTTTAGTATATATTTTTATTCTGTCTATTCATTGACTTCTTATTCAATAATAATTATTGGATAACTATGTAGGATCCAAAGACAGATAAGCCAAATGTATTCCCTGCCTTCAGGGTTCTTTGGACTAATTTAAAAATGCAGGTGGCAAGAGAAACTGAGGAAGACATTCAAATTGCTAAGCAAACAGGATGTTCTATCTCAGCCCAGGGTATCAGGGAAGGTAACTGAGCAATATTTGATGTTTCAATCTATTACAGTTACTGTCCTTACTGTCCACAAATTATTCTATCCATCGCCTCTTCATGTTGGTTCCTGAGTCTTTCTGACATAATCCCAGTAGACTTTGAGAGTTTTCTTGATTTCCTGATTAACAAGATATTCTGGTCTTATCTTGTGTGCTTCCCACTCCAGACCTAGAATTTGCCAATCCTCCAAGAAGTTCTTGTCTCTTTTTTTCTTTTTAAAGATTTTATTGGGGAAAGGGGAACAGGACTTTATTGGGGAACAGTGTATATTTCCAGGACTTTTTTTCCAAGTCAAGTTGTTGTCCTTTCAATCTTAGTTGTGGAGGGCGCAGCTCAGCTCCAGGTCCAGTTGTCGTTGCTAGTTGCAGGGGGCACAGCCCACCATCCTTTGCGGGACTCGAGGAGTTGAACCGGCAACCTTGTGGTTGAGAGCCCACTGGCCCATGTGGGAATCGAACCGGCAGCCTTCGGTGTTAGGAGCATGGAGCTTCAACTGCCTGAGCCACCGGGCCGGCCCCACTCTTGTCTCTTTTAACAGAAAATAATATTTAGATATCACAGTCTGGATGTTAAGGGTTCAAAATTCAACATTTTTAAAATACATTTTTCAGTTATAGTTGATATGCAATATTGCCATATTTTGCCATGTACAATGCACACTTTTTTGTCCAAATTTGTGAGGGGAAAATAAGGATGTGCATTATATATGGGTAGTACTAAACATTAAAACGAAAGATTTTTTTCCCCTGAAAGTTTGGGCCAAAAACGTGGGTGCACATTATACATAGGAATGCATTATACATGGTAAAATACAGTATATTAGTTTCAGGTGGATAGACATTTATATACCTTACAAAGTGATCACATCAATAAGTCTAGTATCAATCTGGCACTATACATAATTGTTACAATATTAATGACTATTGCTGTAGTCATTATGCTGTACTTTATATCACCATGACTATTTTTATAACTGCCAATTTGAACTTCTTAATCCGTTTTATGTTTTCTACCAATCCTCCAATTTCCCCCACTCCCACCACCTAGCTACCATCACTTTGTTCTCTGCATGTACTATGAGTTTATTCCTGTTTTGTTTGTTCATTTATTTTGTTTTCTTAGATCCCACATATAAGTGAAATCATCGAGTATTTATCTTTCTCTGTCTGACTTTTTCACTCAGCATAATGCCTTCTAGTTCCATCCATGGTTTTGTCAATGGCCAGACTTCATTCTTTCTGACGTTTCAGTAATATTCCAGCATATGTGTACCACTCATCTACAGGAGGATACTTTGGTTGCTGCTGTAGCTTGCCTATTGTAAATAATGCTGCAATGAACAAAGGGGTGTATATAGATTTTTCAATTACTGTTTTGGATTTCTTTGGATAAATGTCCGAAAGTAGAATTGTTGGGTCATGGTAGTTTTGTTTTGTCTATTATTTTTTGAGGAACCTCCATACAGTTTTCCATAGCGGCTGCACCAATTTACAGTTCCCCCAACAGTGCACAAGGATTCCCCTTTCTCCATATCCTCACCAACACTTGTTTGTTGATATATTGATAATAGCCATTTTGACAGGTATAAGGTGATGTCTCATTGTGGTTTTGATTTGCATTTTCCTGATGATTAGTGATGCTGAGCATCTTTTCATGTGTCTGTTGGCATCCATATATCTTCTTTGGAGAAATGTCTATTCAGGTCCTCTGCTCATTTTTAAATCGGATTGTTATTTTTATGATGAGCTATATGAGTTTTTTACATATTTTGGGCATTAACCCTGTATTGGAAGATCTGACAATTAAGTTCATGAACTTGTTGCAATGATGTAACTAAACTTTTTTGATATAAGAGGGATTATTAATTATGAATTTGTACCAACAGGACAGTTAACCAAGTTTACTATTTGCAAGTGCTGAAAAGGCTGCGTGAAAAAGTTAGACAACCTGAACTTTTTGCCAACAATTCATGGCTCTTGCATCACGACAATGCACCAACTCACAGGGCACTGTCTGTAAGGGAGTTTTTAGCAAGTAAACAAATAACTGTATTGGAACACCCTCCCTACTAACCTGATCTGGCCCCCAGTGACTTATTTCTTTACCTGAAGATAAAGGAAATATTACAAGGAAGACATTTTGATGACATTCAGGACATCAAGGACTCTGATGGCCATTCCAGAAAAAGAGTTCTAAAATTGCTTTGAAGGGGGGACTAGGCACTGGCATAGGTGTATAGCTTCCCAAGGGGAGTACGTCAAAGGTGACCATAGTGATATTCAGCAATGAGGTATGTAACACTTTTTTCTAGGATGAGTTCGCAAACTTAATTGTCAGACCTCATAATTGGCAAATATCTTCTCCTATTCAGTAGGTTGTCTTTTCATTTTGTTGGTGGTTTCTTTTGCTGTGCAAAACTTTTTAGTTTGATGTACTCCCATTTGTTTATTTTTTCTTTTGTTTCCCTTGCCTGGGGAGATATACCAGAAAAAATATATGTCACTAGGAACAATGTCAGAGTTTACTACCTATGTTTTCTTTCAGGGGTTTTATGGCTTTGTGTCTTACATTTATGTCTTTTATTCATTTAAAGTTTATTTTTGTATATGGTGTAAGACAGTGATCTAGTTTAATTTTTTGCATGTATCTGTGCATTTTCCCCAAAACCACTTATTGAAGAGATTGTCTTTAACGCATTGTATATTCTTGCCTCTTTTGTCATAGAATCATTGACTATATAGGCGTAGGTTTATTTCTGTGCTCTCTATTCAGTTCCACTGATCTAAGTATCTATTTTTATGCCAGTATGATGCTGTTTTGATAACAATACCCATATACTATCGTTTGATATCAGGTAGCACAATACTTCCAACTTTTTTCTTCTTCCTCAAGATTGCTGTGGCTATTTGGGGTCTTTCATAGTTTCACATAAATTTGAGGATTATTATCATTATGCATTACCTTCTAGCTCTCTGAAAAATGCCATTGGTATTTTGATAGGGATTGTATTGAATCTGTAGATTGCTTTGGGTAATATGGGCATTTTAACAATAAAAATTCTTCCAATCCATGAGCATGCTATATCCTTCCATTTATTTGGGTTTTCAGTTCCTCCTTTCAATGACTTATAATTGTCTGAGTTTCAAGGTATCTTCTGATTTCCTTGATTTCATTGTTAAGCCACTCATTGTTTAGTAGCATGTTGGTTAGCCTCCACTTTTTTGTGTTTATCAGTTTTTTTCTTTTAATTGATTTCTACTTCAATACCATTGTGATTGGAGAAGATAATAGATATGATTTAAATCTTCTTAAATTTATTGACTTGTTTTGTGTCCTAACATGTGGTCTATCCTTGAAAATGTTCCAGACTCAGGCAGGGTCCCAGGGTGGGGTGAGGAGATTCCTGCACTGCAGGTCCCGGTGGAAGGGAGTGGAGACCATGCTGGTTCCTGCTGCAGTAAAGGGGAGCAGATGGGGCAATAAAGACTCAGAGACATAGTTGAATTGTACAAAACCATGTTCATCCTACAAAACAAATGTGTTGCTCCCTCTGGCCTTGGAGGGGGAGTGGGGGTGAGAAGCACAGGCCTCCTATGATCTGTGGTCCACCAGTGCCAAAGGAGTTCGCAGTGGTTCTGAGTGAAAAAGGAGGTTGGAGCCCTTCCTGGGAGATCCATGTCCATGGCAGTTAGAGGTGAGCTAGGGGCATAGGGGCCCCTGAAAGGGGAGGGTTGTATGGAGTGGGAGAACCTGGGGGTGGGTAGGGGTTACAAAAGAAAAAAGAAAAAGAAAAGGAAAATGTTCCATGTGTACTTGAAAAGAATGTATATTCTGATGTTTGGGGTGACATGTTCTATTAATATCAATTCAGATTATCTGGTCTAATGTGTCATTTATGGCCACTGTTTCCTTGTAGTTTTTCTGTCTAGATAATCTATTGATATCAGTGAGGTGTTAAGGTCCCTACTATTATCATGTTACTGTTGATCTTTCCCTTTATGTCTGTCAATATTTACTTTATAAATTTAAGTGCTCCTACATTGGGTGCGTAGATGCTTCCAAGGGTTATATCCGCTTATTGTATCAATCCCTTCACCATTATGTAATACCTTCTTTGTCTGTTACATCCATTGTTTTAAAGTCTATTTTGTCTGATAGAAGTATTGCTATCCCAGTTTTTTTTTGTTTGTTTCTTTGTTTCCCTTGGAATGATATATCTTTTTTCCATCCCTTTACATTCAGTCTCTGTGTGTCTTTTGATCTGAAGTGGGTCTCTTGTAGGCAGCATGTGTATTGGTCTTGTTCATTCAATCCATTCAGCCACCCTATGCCTTTTGATTGGAACATTTAGTCCATTAATGTTTAAAGTAATTATTGATAGGTATGTAATTTTTATCTTTTTATTAACTGTTTTCTGATGGGTTTTTTGGTTCTTTGCTTCCTTCTCATTCTCTTGTTCTTTTCTTTTGTATAATATGTTTATGATTGTCTATGTGTTATGTTTAGATTCCTTTCTCTTTATTTCTTCTATACCTCATAGGTTTTTGGTTTGTAGTTATCATGTACTTATTTGTGGTTATCATGTCTTACATGCACTTCTATATGTACTTATCATACATACCAAACTGTTTATAGCAGTCTATTTTAAGTTGATGGTCACTTAAGTTCAAACACATTCTACAATCAGTACAATTTTTACTCATCTCCTCCACCCCCTCCATTTATGTTTTTGTCACTATTTTTTTTTTTACTTTTTTTGTTTGTATGTTACCCTTACTTTATCACGGTATTTACATATGATTTTCCTAATTTTGTATTTTAACCTTAGTATACTAGTTTTAAAATTGGTTGATTCACTGCTTTGACTTTGCATTTGTCAATGAGATTTTTTCTTTCCCATATTTTCTTATTTTTAATTTTGATCTTTTCTTTTCTACTTAAAGAAGTCTCCTTAACATTTATTGTAATGCTGGTGTAGAGTGATGACTTTCCCTAGCTTTGACTGTCTGGGAAACTCTTTATCTCTCTTTCAATTCTAAATGATAACCTTCCTAGGTCAAGTAATCTTGATTGTGTTTTTTTGTTTTTCATCACTGAATATTTTGTGCCATCCCCTTCTGACATGCAAAGTTTCTGCTGAAAAAATTATCTTATAGTCTTATGGGAGCTCCCTTGTATGTAACTAGCTGCTTTTCTCTTGCTACTTTAATATTCTCCCTTTTCTTTAACTTTGGTATTTTAATTATGATGTGTCTTGTTATGGGCTTCTTTGGGTTCAACTTGTTTGGAACTCTTTGCACTTTCTGGACTTATATGTCTATTTCCTTCACCAGGTTAGAGGATATTTTCAGTCATTGTTTCTTCAAATGTGTTTTCAATCCCTTACTTTCCCTCTTCTATTTCTGAGACTCCTGTGATGTAAATGTTGGTATGTTTCATATTTTCCCTGGTGTACCTTAAATTATTTTCTTTGTTGTTGTTGTTGTGATGGGGTTTTTTCTGCTACCTTGTCTTCCAGATCACTGATTTGATTCTCTGCTTCATCTAATCTACTGTTGATTCCCTCTTGTATATTCTTCATTTCAGTTATTCTATTGTAAAGTTCTTATTCATTTTTTTAATGTTTTCTGTCTCTTTGCTGAAATTTTCACTGAGTTCATCTATTTTTCTTCCAAGTTCATTGAGCATCATTATAACCAGTGTTTTGAATTTTTTATCTGGTAGATATCTTATCTGTGTTTTATTTTGTTCTTTTTCTGGAGTTTTGTCCTTTTCTTTCCTTTGGGACATGTTTCTTTGTCTCTTCGTTTTGGCTGACTCTCTGTATTAGTTTCTATGTATTAGGTAGATCTGCTACATCTTACAGTCTTGAAATAGTGGCCTTATGTACAAGGTGTCCTGTGGGGCCAGTCAATGGTCACCTGAGCCAGGTGCTCCAAGGATGTCCCCTGTGTCTGTTGTTTTGTGCTCTTCTGATGTAGTTGGGCTTTGTTGCTGCTGGCAAATCAGTGAATGGGAATGACGCTGAGACTGTTTGACTGAGTGCTAGATGTGACTACATTGAATGAGCTGTTGTGAAGGGCTGACCTTGGATTGCTTTAGTGGGGCTCTGGTGCCAGCTGAGGCCACCCATTGAATGTGTCAGTTGTATAGCTAGTTGGGTGGGGCTCTAGACATGTCTGAAGCTGGGTGCCAGGTGTGTTTAGTCTGGAGCCACTTGGGAGGGGCTCTGGTGCCAGCCAAGGTCAGCCTCCACTTGTCCTGGGCTTGGGGCCACTTGGTAGATTTACAAAGTGATCATAGTTGTTGCCATTTATGTGGGGCTTGGAGGCACTTGGGAGAGTCTACACTGTGAGCTGAGGTTGGCTACCAATTTTGCTGTGCTTGTGACACTGGTGTGTGCTACGATGCATGCTGAGTCCAGCTTCCTTTTGTGTTGGTCTTGTGGCCATTTAGTTGGAGCTACATTGCAGACCAATGTAGCTACCACTTATGCCAAGTTTAGGGCCATGTGGTGGGAGTTACAATGCAAGTTGAGGCTGGTCACTGATATGCTGGACTTGGGTTCACTTGGCAGGAACTACAAGCACTCTGAGGGTGGCCACTTCTTGTGTGGGGTTTGTAGACCTCTGAGAGAGTCTGCAGCATGAGATGGGTTGCCACCACTTGTGTGGGGATTGTGGACCTTTCACAAATTTTTCAGCATGAGCCTAACTGGTTACCACTCCTGTGAGGTTTGCAGATTTTGGGGTAAGTCCACAGCATGAGCCAAGGCAGGCCATTAGTGTGGAGTAGCTACTGGAAATGTTGGGTGGGGCAAGGTCTCAGGGAGATGCTGAGGTGGGGCAAATTCTATTAATCGAGGTTAGGGAGAGTGACAGATATTGTGCCCACCTGCACTGGGCCAGCTGAGTGGGAGGAAAGTTCAACAAAGGAACAGTGATGTCTGCCAGCACTTTCTTCCCCTGAGAAAGTTCACCCAACCCTTGCCCCTCCAGCCCTCTACCTGAAGTTAGTCGATTTTGTTCTTCTGCATTTATCCCTCGTTCTTTCCAAGCTGCTATCCCTTCACTGGGAGTACAGGCACTTTAAGAGCTGTGCCCTGGTCTCCCACAGCCTTTTGTTTCTCTCAGACATAGTCCCTGCTGGTTTTCACAGCCAGATGTTATGGGGACTCCTCCTCCTGGCACAGGTGCCCTGGGCTGGAGAATATGGTGTGGGACTTGGACTGCTTGCTCCTTATGGAGGTCCTATGCAGCCAATCTATCCTTCTTTATTAATTGCCACACAACAGGTGTGGGACCTACCTGGTTTGCATCTCCAACCCTTCCACCCATCTTGATGTGTCTTCTTTATATAATTAGTTATGGGAATTATGTTCAGCTAGTCTTTGAGTTTTTCTCATTGATGGTTTTTTCTATAATTTAGTTGTAATTTTGATGTAATCATGGGAGGAGGAGAGCTCAGAGTTGACCTATTCTGCAATCTTGACTTTGCCCCAAAATCAATATTATTAAAATGACAAAAAGAAATTCAAACTTTACATGGGAAATTTAGTTTCTAAAATCATATAGTTAAATAAAAATGGTGTTACAGGAGACAGCATGAAGTAATAGGAAGAAAACTGATAGATCTAAACCCAACCCAAAGTCCACCAATTTCAAGTCACTTAACCTCTCTTAGGTTATCCCCTCATGTCCAAAATGTTTGAGAGTAAATGAGAGTTGTTAAAGCAGCTGGAATTTTACATGTGAGAGCATATACCATACTTCATTGAATTTAAAAGGTCATAAATTGCAAGATGCCTGTCAACTTCCATGGCCATGCATTGCCATTAGAATAAAGGTCAAATTACAGCCTATCCTGTCAGGCTTTGCATGACTGGCCTCATCAATCAGCTCCAAGACTTTGCACAGGGTCTTCTCTCTGCTGGAAACACTCTCCATAGAGTCCATTCCTCCATTGTTCAGATTTCATTTTAAATAACTTTATGTGGCAAAGAAAAAAATGACTTCTTTGTTTTATCCTCTCAGTATGTGACATAGGAGCCTGTTGTTTATAACCTGGGTTATCAGATCATTTCTTCCCACATTCACCCAGTTATAATATTCTGCCTAAAGTCTTTGTTTGAAACTTGAAGATCAAAATAGTCAAACTTCATATAATTACACATTAGGGAGTGCTAATGAAATGGGTGTTTAAAGCCCTTTTGTTGAAGCATGATTAATTGCATCAATGGAATATCATTTTTAGCACTGCAGTGGAAATTCTGGAAACCAATATTATTTCTTTTCAAACTTTGGTAATAACATTAAAACATTTTATAAACAATGATGAAGCTAGTTATAAAATATTCTTATGGAAGTTAATCTAGAAGCATCTCTAAAAGGGTAATAAATATTGTAGTCTCCAGAATTATATGTCACTGGAAAGAAATACTGATTCCTCTACTGATTAGGTGTGGGTCAAGGGGAATAAAACTACTTAAAATATCTGACCATCAGTTTTCTCTGCTAAAAACTGAGTATAATGTCAGATCATATCTCATAAAATTGTCCTAAGTATTAAATTGAACAACGGAGGTAAAATGATTAAAATATTGCCTTTGAGAGTTCTGCTTCCAACCAAGATAGAATATCAGGGGCCAATTTGCCCTCCTGGCTAAAATAAAAATAAATGAATACATACATATATACATACATACATGCATACATACATACACAAAATATATGAATGGAAGATGTTCAAGACACTGATATTAGGCAAGAAAGAACAATAATCCCTAGCAGACAGGAAACAAACTAGGGGAGCTCTGACATTGCCTGGCTGACCAGTTTTCAGGGTTCTTGGTCACAGCACATGGAGGGGAACCCAGGCAGAGGCTGGCAGCCACCTGAGTTGAGAAGATGAAGTTGAAATTCCACAAAGAACATGAAAAGTAGCATTGGCAGAATTGGAGAGGAGAGAAAACTTCAGAAATCTGAAAACAGTCCCTCTCATGTATTTAATTCAGCACTCATCATTGCAGCATGGCTGGGGAAAATAACATCTAAAAGGAATAGAGGTGAGAGTACCAAGTTTTCACACAATGCTGGGAGTAGTGTCTGCTCCCACCAGTCAGAGTGAAAGAAACCATGACTCACCAGACATTGGATAGAGTACTCCGAAGACTTTTAACTCCATTGTTGGAGAAAACTTCAGTTTTAATGGGGTTTGTACTCCATAGCCCAAGATAGAGTACTGCCTGGTCCCACCTGCCAAATCTTAGAAGCAGTGCATGAACAGATCAAAGCATTTCCAAGTAGCTTCACTGGATCCTGGAACAAAGCTCAAAAACATCTATAGAAACTTACAATATCCAGCACCCAACAAGATAAAATTCACAATGTCTGGCACACAATTAAAAATTACCAGGCACAAAAAAAGCAGGAAAACATAACCCAGAATGAGGAGCAAAATCTGTAAACCAAAACCAACAAATGATATAGATGTTAAAATTAGCAGAAACATTAAAACAGTTACTATACCTATATTCCACAGGTACAAAAAGTTAAGTAAAAATATTAAAGATATAAAATAAGACCCAAATTAAACTTATATAAGTGACAAATAAAACATCTGAAATGAAAAATATACTGGATGGAATTAATGGCAGAATAGATATTGTTAAAGAAAGTATTAGTGAACTTGAAAACACAGAAATAGAAACAATAAAAAATGAACCAAGAAAGAAAAAGAGAACCAGAAATAATGAACAGAGCATCACTGAGCTGCGGAACAACTTCTAAATAGGAGTTCCAAGAGAAAGGGATGGAACTAGAAATAATATTTGGAGAACTAACTGAAAATTTTCCAAATTTGATTATAACCAAAAAATTGCAGATTAAAGAAGCACAACAGAACTCAAGCAATAAGAAAAGAAACTAGAACAGGACACATTATGATAAAATTGCTCAAGATCAGTAATAAAGAGAAAAATCTTTAGAGCAGCCAGAAAGAAAAACTAATACAAAACATATTACATAGAGGACCAAAGATAAATATGATAGCAGGTTTCTAACCAAACCAATACAAGCAAGAAACAGTAAGGCGACACACTTAAATACTGAAACAAAAAAACTGTTTGTTTTCATAGAATTCTTCAGTGGAAGGGAGGGTAATTTTTCAAAAATGAAGGCCAATAAAGATTTTTTAAGACCTACAAAAGCTGAGACAATTCATTACCAGCCAACTTGTACTACAACCAATGATAAAGGAAGTTCTTCAGGCAGTCAATTCATCCAGAGAACATCACAATCATAAATATTTATTGGCCGCATAAAAGAGCTTCAACATAAAATTAATAGAAGTGCAAGGGAAAAAACCAAACATTGAAATGTAATACCATTCATGAAAGAAAATTTAATCAATTGGACTTCATTAACATGAAAAACTTTTTCTCTGAAAAATACACTGTTAAGAGAATAAAAAGTTAAGCAACAGACTAGGAGAAAATAATGGCAAAACATCTATCTGATAAAAATACTTCTTTCAAAAATACACAAGAAGCCTTAAAACTCAACAGTAAACAAACAACCTAGTTCAAAAATGGGCAAAACACCTGAACATTTTACTAAAAACCATATGCAGGTGGAAAATAAGCATTGAAAAGATGTTCAGCATCATTTTTCATTAGGAAACAGAAAATTAAAATAAGAATGAGATACCACTACACACATTAAAATGCTTAGAAAAACACTAATAATATCAATGTTTGGTGAAGATGTGGAGCAATAAAAACTCCAAATCATTAATATGAATGATGGGAATATAAATTAAATTACTTTTGACTCTGGATCAAAATGGTGGCGTGAGGTGAGCCTCTGGAAATCTCCCCTAGAACTTACATCAAATTGAAGAACTATAACTCCACAAAAGACTCCCTGTACAGCAGACAGGCAAGACAAAAAGCCTCACTATTGAACTCACCTAAAGGTGGGCAAATTGCGCAAACAGGGCAGGAGGGAAGGGAGTAGTGAGAAGATGGAGCCACGTGGGTGCAGGACACAGACCTACCTCAGTGCTCCAAGCTCACTGCATCCCGGAACTACCGCAGCTGTGGGAGAGGGAAGAACTTGGACTGCTAGGGCTCCACTTATGGCCCACAGGGCTGAGGGGACAGCATATAACATGGCTAAAGCCAACACTCATGGCAGAGACCTCGGAGAAAAGACTGAGGGAAGAAGGCTGAAAATGGTGGTTTAAGCCCTCACTGCCGAGCATAGAACAGAAGCCTTAGGCACTGAGACTAGCTGCCCCCTCCTTACCCTCCCAAAGCTCACCCCGCCCCCACCTGCCCAGATCAAAAACAGAATATTTGCAGTTCTGAGAACTGTGGTCAGCAAACACAGACTCGCAGCCCAACTAGTTCCGGCAAAGGGGAGGGAGCTGTGGAAGCAGGACTGGTTGTGGTAGTGGTGGCCGCAATTGCTCTGGGCCAATTCTCACACTCACCAGGCCCCTGTCCCCATCTATCTGGGTGGATCCCTGCAGAAGTAAACAGAACTGCTGAAACACACGGGCTCTGACCTGGTGCAAGAAGAGCTTCAGAACTTCAAAGCTCTCCATTTCCCCACAGGGATGCAGTACCCTATGACCCAGGCGAACTGTTAACAGAGTAGAAGCCCGCCTTCCATGGAATCCCCCCATTGTGTGAGAAGCTGGAATAGTGCAGAGAAACATAACACTACAGTGAGAGAGAGAAAAAAAGGCAGTAGTCAGAGAGAAAATAAAACATTCTACCAACACGTACTGGAAAACAAAAGACCTCTTCTTATCAACAGAACCCACTCCTGTAAATGTCTAGAAAGAGAAATAATAAATCATTAATTGCCATGAATAAGAAAGGCAACAAGATAGCTCAGAAAGAAAGTGAAAAGTCTCCAGAAAATGAACTTAAAGATATGGAAATATGTGACTTAAATGACAGAGAATTCAAGATTGCATGAAACACAGAAAGGCAGTTTAATGAATTCAGAAACACAATCAAATAACAACATGAACATTTTACCAAAGAGATTGAAATTTTAAAAAAGGACCAAATAGAATTTCTGGAGATTAAGAACTCAACAGAAGAAATTAAGAATGAAATAGCCAGTATAGATAGTAGAGTTGATTACATGGAGGAAAGAATCAGTGACACTGAAGATAGAAACCTGGAAAAGACATGGATGGAAAAAGAAAGAGACTTGAGACTTAAAAGAAATGAAAGAAATCTACAAAAAATTTCTGATTCCATCAGAAAGAGTAATATAAGAATAATGGTTATACCAGAAGGAGAAGAGAGAAGGGACCAGAGAGTATATTCAAATAAATAGTCAATGAGAACTTCCCAAACTTGTGGAAAGACTGGATCCTCAAATCCAAGAAGCAAATAGAACACCTAATACCTCAATCTCAATAGGCCTTCTCCAAGGCACATTGTATTGAAGCTGTCAAAAATCAACGACAAAGAAAGAATCCGCAAGGCAGCCAGGGAAAAGGAGACACTAACCTACAAAGGAAAGCCCATTAGATTATCATCAGGTTTCTCAGCAGAAACTCTACAAGCCAGGAGGAAGTGGAACCAAATATTCACACTATTGAAAGAGAGAAATCATGAGCCAAGAATAATATACCCAGTAAAGATATCCTTTAGATATGAAGGAGGAATAAAGACCTTTCCAGACATGCAGAAGCTGAGGGAATTTTCTAATACACGACCTGCACTACAAGAAATACTAAAGGAGGCTAGTTGACCACCATCAACACGGACAATTTGTGGCAACCAAAACACAAAAAGGGGAAGAGTAGAGGCCTGAACCGGAATATGGGAATGGAGAAAGTAAGCGTGCTGAAGAAAATGGAATACTCTAAATATCAAACTTTCTTTTACATAAACTTAAGGGTAACCACTCAAAAAAAATCCAGAACTGAAATATATACTGTAATAAAAAAAACAGAGGGAAAAATCATAGAATACCATCACACAGAAATGACAGACAACAACAAAAAGGCAAAGAAACAATGGAGACACAGTTTTACCAGAAAATAAAGATAGAATGATAGGAGATCCTCACATATCAATAATCCCCTTAAATGTAAATGGACTGAACTCACCAATAAAAAGTCACAGAGTAGCAGATTGGAACAAAAAACTAAACTCAACCATATGCTGTTTCCAAGAGACACATCTCACTTACAAGGACAAGCATAGACTCAAAGTGAAAGGGTGGAAATTGACACTCCAGCAAATGGTATCCAGAGAAAATCAGGTGTAGCTATACTGATATCAGATGTAACAAACTTCAGGGTGAAAACGGCAAGAAGGCACAAAGATGGACATTTCATAAGGGTAAAGGGAATTATACAACAAGAAAACATAACAGTGATCAATATTTATGCCTCAATCACAGAGCAACAAAATATACCAAGCAACTACTAACAGAACTAAAGGGAGAAATTGACCAAAACACAATTATACCAGAGGACCTCAATACATCATTGACAGCTATGGATAGAACATCCAAACAGAAAATACATAATGAAATAGCAGCCCTAATGACACATTAGATGAAATGGACATAATTGACATTTATAGAGCAATTCATCCTAAAACATCAGACTATACAATTCTTTCTACTGTACATGGAACATTCTCAAGGATAGACCATATATAGGGACATAAAATCAGCCTCAGCAAATTTAAGAAGATTGAAATCACACCAAGCATATTCTCTGATCACAAGGCTTTGAAATTGGATATCAACTGCAAAAAGAAAGCAGGAAAAACCACAAATATGTGGTGATTAAACAACATACCTTTAAAGAATGACCGGGTCAAAGAAGAAATTAGAGGAGAGATCAAAAGATACATAGAAACAAATGACAATGAAAATACATCCTACCAAAATTTTTGGGATGCAGCGAAAGCAGTTTTAAGAGGGAAATTTATATCATTACAGGCCTATATCAAGGAATAAGAAAAATTGCAAATAAAAAACCTCACATTACACCTTAAAGAATTAGAAAAAGAAGAACAAATGAAACCCAAGGTCAGCAGAAGACAGGAAATAATAAAAATCAGAGCAGAACTAAATGAAATGGAGAACAAAAAGACAATAGAAAAAAATTAATGTGACAAAGAGCTAGTTTTTTGAAAAGATTAACAAAATTAACAAAGCCTTGGCTAGACTCACTAAGATGAAAAGAGAGAAGACTTAAACAAAATCAGAAATGAAAGAGGGGAAGTCATCGTGGATGCCACAGAAATACAAAGGATTATCCAAAAATAATATGAAGGACTATATGCCAACAAATCAATAACCTAGAAGAAATGGACAAGTTCTTAAAAACATACAGCCTTCCTAGGCTGAACAGTGAAGAACTGGAAAATCTAAACAGACCGATCACTGGAAATGAAACTGCATCGTCATCCATAACCTTCCCAAAAGCAAAAGTCCGGGACCAGATGGCTTCACTAGTGAATTCTACCAAACCTTCAAAGAGGACCTAATACCAATCCTGCTCAAACTCTTCCAAAAACTTGAAGAAGAGACAGTACTCCCTAACTCATTTTATGAGGCCAACATTACCCTGATTCCAAAACCTGGTAAGGACAACACACAAAAAAGAGAACTACAGACCAATATTGCTTTCGAATACAGATGCAAAAATCTTGAACAAAAATCTAGCAAATCAACAACAATGCATTAAAAAGATTATTCATCATGACCAAGTGGGGTTCATCCCCAGGGCACAAGGATGGTTCAACATCCACAAATCCATCACTGCAATACATCACATAGACAAAATAAAGGACAAAAATCATATCATTATATCAATTGATGCAGAAAGAGCATTTGACAAGACACGACATCCATTTATGATTAAAACACTTAATAAAATAGGTATAGAAGGAAAATACCTTAACATAATAAAGGCCATATATGACAAACCCTCAGTGAATCCCATAATTAACGGTGAAAAACTGAAGCCCTTTGCTATACATTCAGGAACACAACAGGACTGTCCCCTATAACTTCTGCTTTTCAACATTGTGTTGGAAGTCCTCGTCAGAGCAGTCAGGCAAGAGAAAGAAATAAAAGGCATCCAAATGGGAATGAAGAAATAAACTGTAACTCTTTGCAGATGACATGATGCTATGTATAGAAAACCCTAAAGACTCCACCAAAAAGCTATTAGAAACAATCAATGAACACAGTAAAGTTGCCGGCTGCAAAATTAAGATGCAAAAGTCCATTGCATTCCTATATACTAACAATGAAATCTCAGAAAAGAAATACAAAAAACAATTCCTTTTTCAGTTGCAGCAAAAAGAATAAAATACCTAGGAACAAACTTAACCAAGGATGTGAAAGACCTATATGCTGAAAACTATAAGATATTTTTGAAAGAAATTGAACAAGACACAAAGAAATGGAAAGACATTCCTTGCTCATGGATTGGAAGAATCAACATAGTTAAAATGGCCATGTTACCCAAAGCAGTATACAGATTAAATGCAATCCCCATCAAAATCCCAATGGCATATTTTAAAGAAATAGAACAAAAAAATCATCAGATTTGTTTGGAACCACAAAAGACCCCGAATAGCTAAAGCAATCTTAAGAAAAAAGAACAATAATGGAGGTATCACACTTCCTGACTTTGGCTTGTACTACAGGGCTACAATAATCAAAACAGCATGGTATTGGCAGAAAAACAGACACATAGACCAATGGAATAGAATTGAGAACCCAGAAATAAAACCACATAAATATGGACAGATAATTTTTGACAAAGAATTTAAAAACATACAATGGAGGAAAGACAGCCTCTTCAATAAATGGTGCTGGGAGAATTGGATAGCCACGTGCAAAAGAATGAAACTGGGCTGCTATCTGTCACCATGTACCAAAGTTAATTCAAAATGGATCAAAGACTTAAGCATAAGACCTGACACAATAAACTGCATAGAAGAAAACATAGGTAGTAAACTTATGGACCTTGGGTTCAAAGAGCATTTTATGAATTTAACTCCAGAGGCAATGGAAGTAAAAGCTGAAATAAACGAATGGGACTATATGAAACTTAAAAGCTTCTGCACAGCAAAAGAAACCATCGACAAAATAAAGAGGCCACCAACTGAATGGGAGAAGACTTTTGCAAACACTGCCTCCGATAAGGGGCTAATGTCCAGAATATACAAGGAACTCATACAACTCAACAACAAAAAAACAAACAACCCAATTGAAAAATGGGCAGAGGACTTGAAGAGACATTTCTCCAAAGAGGACACACAAATGGCAAATAGACATATGAAAAAATGCTCAACATCACTAATCATCAGAGAAATGCAAATCAAAACCACAATGAGCTATCATCTCACCCCAGTCAGAACGGCTATCATCAACAAGACAAATAGTAACAAGTGTTGGAGAGGCTGTGGAGAAAAGGAACCCTCATACACTGTTGGTGGGAATGCAGACTGGTGCCTCTGTTATGGAAGGCAGTGTGGAGGTTCCTCAAAAAATTATGAATAGAATTACCATATAACCCAGCAATCCCTCTCCTGGGTATCTACCCAAAAAATCTGAAAACATTTATCCATAAAGACACGTGTGCTCCAATGTTCATTGCAGCTTTGTTTACAGTGGCCAAGACATGGAAACAACCAAAATGTCCTTCGATTGATGAATGGATAAAGAAGTTGTGGTACATATACACAATGGAATACTATTCGGCGGTAAGAAAAGATGATATAGGAACATTTGTGACAACATGGATGGATCTTGAGAGTGTAATGCTGAGCGAAGTAAGTCAGACGGAAAAAGCAGAGAACCATGTGATTTCACTGATATGTGGTATATAAACCAAAAACAACAAAAGAACAAGACAAACAAATGAGAAACAGAAACTCATAGACACAGACAACAGTTTAGTGGTTACCAGAGGGTAAGGGGTGTGGGGGGGAGATGAAGGTAAGGGGGATCAAATATATGGTGATGGAAGGAGAACTGACTCTGGGTTGTGAACACACAATGGGATTTATAGATGATGTAATACAGAAGTGTACACCTGAAATCTACGTAGTTTTACTAACAATTGTCACCCCATAAATTTTAAAAATAAATAATAATAAAAAAAGAAATGAGTGGAGAGTATAAGACAAAGGTAAAAGAAACTGCCTGTGGAACTGTACTCCACTTGATAAAGGAGTATGGGTTAACAATTCCAAAACCACTATACATGTGTATTGGAATTAAACAATTAAGTAAATGGTTGACAAAGAATGGAAGACAGGTTTCTCACTGCTGGAGTGGGAGGTTATAGAGAAACACAGAATGTTCTATATGATAATATATGAAAGTTTGAGACATAAACATGGGCTCATGTTTAGCTTAATAAGATGCAGATGGTTTTACATAAAAATATTTATAGATATGTGTATGAACATGTATTATTATACACTCATATTTCCTTAATCTGTCCACTGAAAGAATTTAGAAGCAATGAGCACCATGCATACCCAGAACCCAAATCTTGTTTTTTAATACCATTCTCCAGTAAAAGTAACCAGAGCTCATTAGAAATGGCTGATTCTAGGCCTCAAGCAGGAAACATGCAATATGAGCCAGGAACATGTTTTAGTACCAAAAAGTAAGGATGTTCTAAATACCTACCACCACCACCACCACAAAACAAAAAAACTACAATGGGATATATGAAAAAAGGGATATAGGACCCAACCTAAAGAGTTCCTAAAGGTCAATGTCAAAACAATTTTAACAACACAATAGCTCAAAATATAAAGCAAATATCCAGGATTCCATAATGATATAAATAAATGATTGAATATATAAATGGGCAATATATCTCTAATACAGAAGAATGTCAAATATTTACATAAGCTTGTACCCTCAATGATGAGGGATATATCTACCCCTCACCCCCACCATATAAATGTGGGCTTCACATAAGACAGGGTATGATCAAAACATATGGTGAATGTTTAAATACCAAAAAAATTACAGTAAAAGGCACATTGCCATTAATCACCCTTAAAATATTCCCCCTCACTTTGAACACACTTATCCCATGCTCTTGACACTTTCTGAAGCAGTTCTGGAAGTCCTCTTTCATGAGTGTCTTTACCTGTGCTGTCGTGGCTGCCTGGATGTCTCAAATCCATTCAAAACATTTACTTCATGGTAATTTTGACTTTGGGGAAGAGCCAAAAGTTGCACAGTGCCAGATCCAGTGAATAAGGTGGATGAGGACACACAATAATGTTTTTATTTGACAGAAATTCCTGTACCAGATGCAATGTGTGACATGAAGCCTTTCAAAACATACCATGAATGTTGCTGCCGAGTGCCATTCAATGGAAAGAGGGGGATGTTCAATATGGGAAACAGTGCATTGGACCTTAGTAAGAGTGTGTGACAAGTTTCAGCTTGTTTGGTGCAGTCAGGTGTGAGCTTTGGTTGAGAGAATGTGTGTTTTAAAGTGTGCCATAAATCATCCTCCATCATGACAATGCTCCATGTCACACATCACTTCTGGTACAGCAATTTCTGTCAAATAAAAACATTACGGTGTGTCCTCATTCACCTTTTTCACCATATCTGGCACTGTGTAATTTCTGGCTCTTCCCCAAAGTCAAAATGACCACAAAAGGAAAACGTTTTGAATTGATTCAGGACCTGGAGGCAGCCATGACAGCACAACTAAAGACACTCACAAAAGAGGACTTCCAGAACTGCTTCAGAAAGTGGCAAAAATGATGGGATAAGTATGTTCGAAGTGAGAGGGGGGCATTTGGAGGGGGGTTAATGGCACTGTGTCTTTCACTGTAATATATTTTTTTTATTTAAAAACTCACCATATTATTTCATCACACCTCATAGTGACTTCCTTCTAAAGGGTATAGTATTGAAAAGGGGTGGTGGTGGTGTGAGGGGTAACTTTACAGTACAGAAAACTGACAAACACCACATCAGCCAGGTAATCAGGGCAACATCAAAAGTGATGTCATTTTGATAGTGTGTACCCTTGATATGATGTGATGAGAATAGCAATTTACCTCTGTGATCTTTCTCCCAAAAATTCATAACACCAGTATAATCATGAGAAAAACATCAGGCAACTCCAAAAAGAGGGACATTCTATAAAAACACCTGACCGGTACTCCTCAAAATTGTTGATGTGATTAAAAACAAGGGAAGTTTGAAAAACTATCACAGACAAAAGGAGTATAAAGAGATATGATGATTAAATGTGATGTGGTATTCTGACTGGAAGTGCACTAGGTGAAAACTTGGGACATACCAATAAAGTATGGACTTTAGTGAACAATGTAACAATATTGGTTTATTGAATATGGCAATAAGGGAACAATAAAGGAAACTAAATGCAGGCTATACAGGAATCATCTCTACAATGCAACTTTTATTTCAATTTAAATCTATTCTAAAACAATATGTTTATGGAAAGAATAACTATTTTTTAAAAAACAGTGCTTGGCATGTTATTTATTAATTATCAATATAAACTAATTTTTGTTCACTATTAGTATTTATTTATTATCAGTACTGTTAATTAACAATCACTAATTTATTTTTAAGCATCTATTTGTTTAAGCTTCTATTTGTTCAACTGTCAGTGAAAATCTCATACTACAAATTTAAATTTCTTAAGATAATGTAGTACACTAATAGTCAAGCCAGGAGTAGATATAGATTTCTAGATCATTCTAGAGATTCTCATTTTGAAAGTAAAAATACAATGTTATGCATACAAAATTAGGTTCAGAGCCCTTAAAGGGCTCACTTGTAACTGAAGGACCCTGGAGCTCTTTTTCATTGGTTTCACAGTTTTCACCTCTGGATCAATCTAAACAAATATCTCTTACCCCAATTTAGTGATAAATTCACAGAGTTAGGAAATTTACCAACTATTTCTGATAATTTAGTATAAATTGCAGGAATTTATTCCTAGCAATCTAAGTGGCCCTACAAAAGAGGAATAAATTGGCAGAAAATATAGTAGGTTAAAACATGGGATAAGAAATATAACAAGAGGCAATACATTAATCCAAGTAAGTCATCATACAAAAATCATCCATGTAGACAATCTGAGGACCATTGGTCAAAATGATATACCATGATTGATTTGCATGAAAATTCTAAGACCTAACAATTGCTAAAAGAATAAAATATTTCCCATAGTTCTCTCAGCTAAGTGTCATACTTTCATATCCTGATGAAGTATCTCTTGGTTTCAAGCATAGCTTTGGTAGGTAAGGAGGAAGAAATGAAGAAGTGCACAACTCCATCAAAGGCCGGTCCCTGAACAACTCACAGGTCTAAACATGAGTGCAAATAGAATCTGTCTTTTTGTAATAACTCTACTTGCCTGGGATACCAGCTGAAGCTCCCCCACCAATCCTAACACACAGGTAATTAGCTGCTGTGAAAGCTGAAGGGTCCCAACATGTTTGAGCAGGTTGGCATCAAGGGTTTAAGATGCACCTGTTTATGATTAGCTACAATGGATTCCATACACCACACCTCATTTCTTGGAGGGAAGGAAGAACTTGTTTGAGCAATGATCACCACCTTTTCTCTCATCCAGTTGTGTTGGTTATTGACAGAGCCGTTTCAAACTTGTTCACCTGGTCTGCTTTTAATGTTCTTTCTCTCCAAACCTGCTGTGAATTCATTTATTTAAACTGCCTCATTAAACTCACCAAATAACTCTTCTTTCCTTCTCTTTGCTGTCATAGGGTGACTTGGTCTCCCAGAATATGTTGGTGCCAAAATACCACACCTGCTCTGAACTATAGACTCCCAGGAGCTCTGCTGAGTTGCTCCTTCTCATCATGGCTAGAGCCAAGTGTCGTGCGGGAGACCCTGCTCGCTGCGCCATTTGTCATGCAGGGTATCAGGGGGGTCTCTGCTCCCGCTCCCCATACAAGAACACAGGATATGGTGAGGCCAAAAAGGAACACCCACGGAGCCATAAGTAGGGGAGTCATACCACTATATTCTCTCTGGCGGCACTATACTCTCAATGGAGGCTGGATTCACACTGTCCGCAAACCGCCATCCACACTTGCCAGCCCAGCCGCCATCTTCTTGCTAGCCCCCGTTCTTCCTCTCTCTTCTCCCTCTCTCTGCTAGCGTAGCCACAGCAGTTATATTAGTGGCCAATGGCTCACTGGTTACAGCTGACGGCCAACTAGCCACAGCTGATGGCCATCCCATCACAGTTGATGGCCGTTTACTACCTGAGCCAGCACCCGTCCACGTGAGGCCGAGAGCCTGGAAACTACTCTCTGGGGCTCTGCCCCCACACCAAGGCTAAGAGAAGAGGTGGTGTCATGCAGGGTCTCTGCTCCCAATCTCTGTACAAGAATGCAGGATATGGCGAGGGCAAAAAGGAACACCAACAGAGCCATTGATAGGGGAGTTGTCATGCGGGGCGTCGTACAGGGTGGCCTGCAGGTTCTCTGCTCCCGCTCCCCACACAAGAACGCAGGATATGGTGAGGCCAAAAAGGAACACCCACGGAGCCATAGGTAGGGGAGTCATACCACTATATTCTCCTTGGCAGCACTATACCCTCACTGGAGGCTGGATCCACACTGTCCGCAAACCGCCATCCACACTTGCCAGCCCAGCTGCCATCTTCTTGCTAGCCCCCATTCTTTTTCCGCTAGCCTAGCCACAGCAGTTATATTAGTGGCCAATGGCTCACTGGTTACAGCTGACGGCCAACTAGCCACAGCTGATGGCCATGCAATCACAGTTGATGGCCATTTACTACCTGAGCCAGCACCTGTCTATGTGAGGCTGAGAGCCTGGAACTTGCTTTCTGGGGCTCAGTCCCCACAGGAGTCATGCCCTATAATCTCTTTGGCAGCAAGGTTGGAGACACAGGAAGCAGGAGCCACATGATCCGCAACCTGCCATCCACTTCTCTGCCAATCAACCTCACTTGCTAACTGCAATCCGCCATGCTAACTGCAGTCCTCACTTGCCAGCCACCATCATCTGCTACTGTAGCCAAAGCAGTTATATTAGTGGCCAATAGCTCACTGGTTACAGCTGATGGCCAACTAGCCACAGCTGATGGCCATCCGATCACAGTTGATGGCCATTTACTATCTGAGCCAGCACCTTTCCACATGAGGCCGAGAGCCTGGAAACTGCACTCCTGGCTCTGTCCCCACAGGTGGGATTCTAAGTCTTTCAGTGGGCTTTTCATGAAGTTCTTTTTGTGTTGTTTCTGTCCAAGAAAGATAGTTACGGAGTGACACACAGGAGAGCATGGAGCAATATGCACTAATCATGGACATAATGTGGATAAATTCCCATCTCCTTTGTCACTGATGGAACCAAGAGCCAAGAAGAAATACGGTGTAGGGACAGAGTCCCAGAGAGCAGTTTCCAGGCTCTCAGCCTCACATGGAGGGGTGCTGGCTTGGGTAGTAGAGATATCCATCATCTGTGACTAGTTGGCCATCAGCTATAAACAGTTGGCCATTAGCCACTAATATAGCTGTCATGATTACGCTGGCAAGGAGGTTGGTGGGTTGGTTGGTTGGAAGAGAAGCGGATGGTGGATTGCAGATCATGTGGATCCTACTTCCCATGTCTCACCCGGGCGCCAGCAAGACTGGGGTGCAGGAAGACCCCTTATTGGGGTACTGGCAGATGTTTGCTTTTGTGTCTTGACCAGCTGCCATCGAGAATATAGTGGTGTGACTCCCCTATCTACCCTATCTATGGCTCTGTTGGTGTTCATTTTGGCCTCACCATATCCTGTGTTCTTGTGCGGGGAGCAGGAGCTGAGACCCTGCATGACATAGGGTAAGTGAGTGTTTCATCATCATCCTAGGTCATTAGATAGAGCTAATGAAAATTCCAAATTACCATCAACTACTAAAAGCAAATTGTTTTTCTATCAAACATACCTAATGCCTTTTTGTTCAATTTGCCTTCCTTCAAAAGATAAATGCTTTTTGGTCTTTCTCACTGTGCAATGGATAATATAAACACCAAACCCACTCCTACAACACACACTCACTTGAGATTCAAGGATTCAGGTATGAGTTTTACAGACCACCCATTTAAACAGAGGGGAAAATAAGAGGTTGCCAATCTACTTTCAGGAGTGAGAACTAAGACTGAGGAGACAGAACTAGAGAAAGGGTGTGTCCATCCTCAAGAATTTCCTCAAAATTTCTCCAGTTAAAGGTTCACCCCCAATCCCCACAGGCCACCCAACTTTGTAGAGTTACAATTAAGAAAGGAAAGGCATGGTCCAACAACCCAACCCAAATACAAAGAATCTTTCTCCAGGCCACAAAGTCCTCGGGCATACTAGGACTCTTATGTGAGCCTGTGACATGGGTGATTGCCAGTGCTGGTAAAGATTTTTCTATGATTTTTGCAGATCCTTACAGTCCTAGATAGATCCCAGGGGCAGCACTAGTACTGGAAAAGTGATGAAGGACATGCCCTATTCTGTTTCCATCCTCTCCCTCAGCAATCTGTCACTGCCCACAAGACAGCCTATCCTTAGATCCTCTGCTCCTCACCAAATATATTTCAATATAATAAAATAGGAATTTGAGGTATTAGCTTGCAGGGGAGAATTTAGGTAGATGAAAAAAAAAAAAAAATGATGGTACATAAGGTCTTTTTCGATCCCTGAATTTAGTTACCTGACCCAAGGATAACAGTGATTCCTATAATTTAATAGTGCATCAAAATAATCTGGAAAACTGTAACAAAAAGACAGTTTCAATGCCCAGAGTTTCTGATTGATTGGGGTTGGAGCTGGGCTATGCACATTTCTGATTCTATGCATACCAAAATTGAAGAATAGATAATTTATAGGTAAGGTGACTCTATCATGTTCTCCTGTAAGCCAAGACCATGTGGCATTGGGATTCTACACCGAACTTCTGAGTTTAATTATCATTTTAGTTAAATTCTACTAGAAACCTCAAAACAGTTCGTGTATTTAACAAATATTTATTGAATGCTTACTGAGCATAAATATCAGGGGAATATATATCTATATCATTTCTATATTTATACAATGTATATGTTAGCTTATATATAAGAATATAAATATATATGTTTATACATATATATTTTGACCCACTGATATATTCCCTATGACTGTGTCTCAAAAGTTGTTTCTTGAAATTTAAAAAAATTGTATTAAAACATTGGATTTCATTTTCATGTTATGTAAGCCAATGCCAGACCTAGCATTTTTCAGAAACTAAAATACTTTCAAGTTCAACTTTTGTGTCCATGTGGAGGAAATTATAAGCCATTCTTTAAATAGAGGTTTTTTTCACCCCACCCTCCAATATAACTTACATTTCAAAATCATGTTTATTAAGAATTCTAGGATTGGTAAGCATTGTGTCTTGAAGAGCTGCTCAGCTGCCAACTTGTTGTCTCTGTGAAATCCAGGTACCTCTTCCTAAAATGGGGTTGAACAGCACTGCAAGGGGCATATTACAAAAAGAAACCTGGCAAGGCAGGACTATTTACAATCAGAGTCAAAATGATATCCTCCAAAAATGGTTTAAACACAACTCTTATCCTGATATAGCTACTACAGAAAAGCTGGCCAAGGAAATTGATATTCCAGAGTATAACATTCATATTTGGTTTAAAAACCACAGAGTAAAACAGAGACAATTGGGATCTGGATGGTCCATAGGAAAAGATCAAACCCAGGGACAGGACCAGCATTAGGCTTCGACTCAAGAATACTTACCAGAAGAAGCCAGACAAGACCAGACATCCATCACAAAATCTCAGTCAAACATCCTAGTTTAAACCTTTCGTAGGAACTGATTCCCTGATATTGCAACCAGGAAAATACAAGCTAAAAATATAGGCTAAACAAACAGACATTCTGGAATCAAAAATCCATATGGTTTCAAAAGCAAAGATCTCTATCCCCAGGGCAGAGCAGAAGTGAGCCTGTGAATTCCTTGTTAGATGGCCCAAGTGGGACACTAGACCTGACAGCTCAGTAGCACCAAATTGACCTGTCCACTCTCTCAGGCTGGTCTCATCACACTCCTTCCTCCAATTCTTTCATCAGGAACCAAACATTTATACCTGCTCTTCTCACATTCTTATGTGTCCTTTGTCCCTTGTGTGAGCCAAGGACCAAGTGTCATGATGGTGAAGCCCATGCAGGCTGTGCAGGAAGGACTCACACTCTACTCTGACACTTACAAATTATCTGCCATTCCACTGACTCCGGGAGGGTTCTCTCCGAAGCTCACACTCCTTTCTGGCCCCCAAACCAAGAAAAACGCCAGAATCACAAAGAACAGAGTCACCCAGGAGCACTGCATTTGAAGGATTATTGTAAGCCTCATCCTGAGCACAAAAAAACACCAATTACAGGATATGGGTCACGTGGACTTACCTTACATTATGCAGTGGTAGGATGAGTGCTGCCAGGCTCTGATTGCAGAATGGGATCCTAGAGAACGGACACACTGATCCACTATGGCCACAGCACACACAGTCAGCTGGAGAACCATCTCATCCCCTTGATCAATTGCACCAATATGTACAAACCTCAAGTCTTTAGGTCAACTCCCACTCCACAGGTTTTCAGAAAAAGATAGTCCTGAAAATTTCTGAGTCTTGTTCTGATCCACAGAAAAAAGACACTCCAGGACACCAACTGTGCCTCAGTGAAGATTTTCAGACTCTGCTCCACATGATGCAAAGCTCACTTTCAGGAGGAGGAAAACAATGTGATTCTCAGAACCTGGTCCAGACCTCCTTTCTTTGGAAGCAGAATCTGTGCAATTTAAAGCATGATGAACAATTAATTCATCCTGTTCAGTACAAGACTAATGCAGGGTGCAGGAGAAACCCAAATGAAGGTTTTAGTCTGTATTGTGAGCAATGGCTATCATCTATACTCACTTCACTGAGTAAAGGATTGCTTCCAAGCTCCATACTGCCTCCATACCATGGGCACTAGGCAGTGTACACATCTGTTGAATCCTTATCAACAAAAGCATTTTACTGACAAATATGACCTCTTTCCTGTAATTACCATGTCCTGCAGTCTGGAAAATCTACAAACTGTAACCGAACCCAGGTGAGAATAGGTCAAGGGACCAGTTGGCACTTCTTTCTCTTCTGGCAAGATGTGAAAACAAACTTGAAATTAGTTTGTCATATACAAAATAAAGGGATGCTCTGTTTTTACTGATGATGTGAGTTCATGAAACTGAGTCTTTCCTGAAGCTCTAAGGGTTTAAATTGGGAACTAGAAATTACCTTAGTATCCATCACTAAAGGAATAATTAAATGAATTAGGATAAATCCAGCTGACATAAAAATGGCAGCATGAGGTGAGACCCTTGAAACCTCCCTTGGAATTTACAACAAATTGAAGAACTGTAACTCCACAAAGCACTCCCTGAGCAGCAGAGAGGCAAGACTGAGAGGCGCACTACTAAAATCACCTAAAGCAGGACAAATTGCGCGAGCAGGGGAGGAGGGAAGGGAGAACTGTGGAGACAGGGCCGCATGGGTGCAGGGCACAGACCTAGCTTGGTGCTTCAAGCTCCCTGCATTCCGAAACTACCACAGCTGTGTGAAAGGGAAGAACTCTAACTGCTGGGGCTCCGTTTGTGGCCCATAGGGCTGAGCGGACAGCATATAACACAGCTGAACCCAACGCTCATAGCAGAGACCTCGGAGCAAAGACTGAGGGAAGAGGGCTGAAAATGGTGGTTTAAGCCCTTACTGCAGGGCAGAGAACAGAAGCCTTAGGCACTGAGATTAGCTGGGCCCCTCCTTATCTTCCCAGATCTCGCCCTACCCCCACCTGCCCTGTGCTAGAAGTGGAACCCTAACAGTGTAACATCAAAAGAACAGAATATTTGCAGTTCTGAGAAATGTGGTCTACAGACACAGATTCTCAGCCCAACTGGTTCTGACAAAGGGGAGGGAGCTGTGAAAGCAAGACTGGCTGTGGTGGTGGTCATCGCCATTGCTCTGGGCCACCCATCACAACCCAACCCACCCCTGTCCCCACCTATCTGGGCGAATCCCTGCAGGAGTAAACAGAATGGCTGAAGCACACAGGCTCTCAATCTGGGGCAGGAAACTTTGAAACCTCAGAAGCTCTCCACATCACCCCACGGAGGTGATGCCGTATGACCAAGGCCACTGTTCACAGAGGAGAAGCCCATCTTCCAGGGAATCCCCCCATTATGTGAGAACCAGAACAGTGCAGAGAAAACATAACACTATAGTGTGAGAGAGAATAAAAGCCTGTATACAGTAAAATATTCTACCAACACTGGAAAACAAAAGAAAGACCTCTTTCTATCAACCTGTTGCAAAACCCACTCCTGTAGGAAGAGAAACAATAAATCATCAATGGCCATGAATAACCAAAGCAACAAGACAGCTCATAAAGAAAATGAAAAGTCTCCAGAAAATGAATTTAAATATATGGAAATATGTGACTTAAACAATAGAGAATTCAAGACTAAAGATCTTAAAAAACTCAACGAGATGCAAGAAAACACAGAAAGGCAGTTTAATGAACTCAGAAACACAGTCAAAGAACAAAATGAACATTTTACCAAAGAGATTGAAGTTTTAAAAATAACCAAATAGAATTTCTGGAGATTAAGAACTCAATAAATGAAGAATGAAATAGCCAGCGTAGGTAGTAGAGTTGACCACATGGAGGAAAGAATCAGTGCCATTGAAGATAGAAACCTGGAAATGACACACATGGAATAAGAAAGAGACTTGAGACTTAAAAGAAATGAAAGAACTCTACAAGAACTTTCTGACTCCATCAGAAAGAGAATAATGGGCATACCAGAAGGAGAAGAAAGAGAGAAGGGAACAGAGAGTATATTCAAACAAACAGTCAATGAGAACTTCCCGAACTTGTTGAAAGAACTGGATCCGGGAATCCAAGAAGCAAATAGAACACCTAATTACCTCAACCCCAACAGACCTTCCCCGAGGCACATTGTATTGAAACTGTCAAAAATCGATGACAAAGAAAGATCCTCAAGGCAGCTGGGGAAAAGAAGATGGTAACCTACAAAGAAAAGCCATTAGATTATCATCAGATTTTTCAGCAGAAACTCTACAAGCCAGGAGGGAGTGGAACCAAATATTCAAATTATTGAAAGAGAGAAATTATGAGCCAAGAATAATATACCCAGCAAAGATATCCTTTAGATATAAGGGAGGAATAAAGACCTTTCTAGCTACAGAGAAGCTGAGGGAATTTTCTAACACACGACCTGCACTACAAGAAATACTGAAGGAGGCTATATGACCAGCATCAATAAGGGTAATTTGTAGTAACCAAAACATAAAAGGGGAGAGAATAAAGGCCTGAACCGGAATATGGGAATAGACAAAGTAAGCATGCTGAAGAAAATGCAATACTCTAAATATCAGACTTTCATTTGCATAAACTTAAAGGTAAGCACTCAAAAAAAAAAAAAAACAATCCTGAACTGAAATATATAATGTAATAAAAGAAGAAACAGAGAGAAAAAAATCATAGAATACCACCATACAGAAATAATAGACAACAACAATGGAGACACAACCGTACCAGAAAATTAAAGATAGAATGATAGGAAATCCTTACATATCCATAATCACCCTAAATGTAAATGGATTGAACTCACCAATAAAAAGACAGAGTAGCAGATTGGATCAAAACACTAAAACCAACTATATGCTGCCTCCAAGAGACACATCTCAGATACAAGGACAAAGAAAGACTCAAAGTAAAAGGGGGGAAATTTACTAAGCAAATGGTATCCAGAGAAAATCAGGTGTATCCATACTGATATCAGATGAAACAGACTTCAGGATAAAAAAGGTAATAAGAGACAAAGATGGACATTTGATAATAATACAAGGGAATATACAACAAGAAGACATCACAGTCATCAATATTTATGCCCCCATTCAGGGAGCACCGAAATATACCATGCAACTACTAACAGAACTTAAGGGAGAAATTGACCAAAACACAATTATACTAGGGAACCAAAATACATCATTGACAGCTATGGATGGATCATCCAAACAGAAAATAAATAAAGAAATACCAGCCCTAAATGACACATTAGATGAAGTGGACATAATTGACATTTACAGAGCACTTCATCCTACAACATTGGACTATACATTTTTTTCTAGTGTACATGGAACATTCTCAAAGATAGACCATATATAGGGACATAAAATCAGCCTCAGCAAATTTAAGAAGATTGAAATCATACCAACCATATTCTCTGATCACAAGGCTTTGAAATTGGATATCAACTGCAAAAAGAAAGCAGGAAAAACCACAAATACGTGGTGATTAAACAACATACTTTTAAAGAACAACCAGGTCAAATAAGAAATTAGAGGAGAGATCAAAAGATACATAGAAACAAATGACAATGAAAATACATCCTACCAAAATTTTTGGGATGCAGCAAAAGCAGTTTTAAGAGGGAAATTTATATCACTACAGCCCTATCTCAAGAAACAAGAAAAATCCCAAATAAATAATCTCACCTTAAAGAACTACAAAAAGAAGAACAAATGAAACCCAAGTTCAGCAGAAGAAACGAAATAATAAAAATCAGAAGAGAACTAAATGAAATAGAGAACAAAAAGACAATAGAAAAAATTAATGTGACAAAGAGCTGGTTCTTTGAAAAGATTAACAAAATTGACAAACCCTTGGCTAGACTCACTAAGATAACAAGAGAAAAGACACTAATAAACAAAATCAGAAATGAAAATGGGGAAGTCATCACGGACACCACAGAAATACAAAGGATCATCCAAGAATAATATGAAGGACTATATGCCACCAAATTCAATAACCTAGAAGAAATGGACAAGTTCTTAGAAACATATAGCCTTCCAAGGCTGAACCATGAAGAACTGGAAAAACTAAACAGACCGATCACCAGTAATGAAATTGAATTAGTCATCTAAAACATTCCCAAAAGCAAAAGTCCAGGACCAGATGGCTTCACTAGTTAATTCTCCCAAGCCTTCAAAGAGGATCTAATACTGGTCTTTCTCAAACACTTCCAAAAAATTGAAGAAGAAACAATGGTCCCTAACTCATTTTATCAGGTCAAAATTACCCTGATACCAAAGCCTGGTAAGTATAACACAAAAAAAGAAAACTACAGACCAATATTTCTGATGAATACCGATGCAAAAATCCTAAACAAAATTCTAGTAAATCGAATACAACAATACATTGAAAAGATTACTCATCACGACCAAGTGGGGTTCAACCCAGAAGTACAAGGATGGCTCAACATATGTAAATCCATCAATGTGATACATCACATAAAAAAAATAAAGGATAAAAATCATGTGATTATATCAATTGATGCAGCAAAAGCATTTGACAAGATACAACATCCACTTATAATTAAAACACTGAATAAAATAGGTGTAGGAGAAAAACACCTTCACATAATAAAGGACATATAGGACAAACCCTCAGCTAATCTCATAATTAACGGTGAAAAAATGAAACCCTTTGCTCTACTTTCAGGAACACGACAGGGCTATCTTTCACCATGTACCAAAATTAATTCAAAATAGGTCAAAGGCCTAAGCATAAGACCTGAAACAGTAAACTGCATAGAAGAAAACATAGCTATTAAACTTATGGACCTTGGGTTCAAAGAGCATTTTACGAATTTGACTCCAAAGGCAAGGGAAGTAAAAGCTAAAATAAATGAATGGGACTACATCAAACTGCAAAGCTTCTGCACAGCAAAACAAACCATCAACAAAATAAAGAGGCAACCAACTGAATGGGAGAAGATATTTGCAGACAGTGCCTCTGAAAAGCAACTAATATCCAAAATATACAAGGAACTCATGCAACTCAACAACAAAAAAGCAAACAACCCAATTGAAAAATGGGCAAATGACCTGAAGAGACATTTCTCCAAAAAGGACATACAATGGCTAAAGACATATGGAAAAATGCTCAACATCACTAGTCATCAGAGAAATGCAAATAAAAACCACAATGAGATATCAGGTCACCCCAGTTAGAATGGCTATCATCAACAAGACAAATAGTAACAAGTGTTGGAGAGACTGTGGAGAAAAATGAACCCTCATACTGTTGGTGGGAATGCAGATTGGTGCAGCTGCTATGGAAGGCGGTTTGGATGTTTCTCAAAGAATTACAAATATAATTACCATAGGACCCAGCAATCCCTCTCCTGGGTATCTACCCCCCAAAATCTGAAAACCTTTATTCTTAAAGACAAATGTACTCCAATGTTCATTGCAGCTTTATTTACAGTGCCAAGGCATGGAAACAACCAAAATGTCCTTCAATAGACGAATGGATAAAGAAGTTGTGGTATATATACGCAATGGCATACTATTCGGTGGTAAGAAAGGTTGAAATAGGACCATTTGTGACAACATGGATGGATATTGAGACTATAATGCTAAGCGAAATAAATCAGACAGAAAAAGCAGAGAACCATATGATTTCACTGATATTTGATAGATAAACCAAAAACAACAAAAGAACAAGACAAACAAATGAGAAACAGAAACTCATAGACACAGACAATTATTTAGTGGTCACCAGAGGGTAAGGGGCGAGCGTGGTAGATGAGGGTAAGGGGGATCAAATATATGGTGATGGAAGGAGAACTGACTCTGGATGGTGACCACGCAATGTGATTTATAGATTACGTAATACAGAACTATACACCTGAAATCTATGTAACTTTACTAACAATTGTCAACCCAATAAACTTTAATTTAAAAAAAAAGAAAGAGAATTCAAAATAAAAAAAAACAAAAACAATTGGATCTTGTATTAATTTTTGCTCCAAAAGACGCATTAGAAGGCGGACGCGTGGCTCGGTTGGTTAGAGCGTTAGCTCTGGGCATCAAGACTGCCAGTTTGATTCCCTCATGGGCCAGTGAGCTGCGCCCTCCGCAACTAGAATGAAGTCAATGAGCTCAGCTCCCAGGTGGCCAGATGGCTCAGTTGGTTGGAGCGCGGGCTCTCAACCACAAGGTTGTCTGTTCAACTCCTCGACTCGCGCAAGGGTTGGTGGACTGCCCCTCCTGCAACTAACAACAGCAACTGGACTTAGAGCTGAGCAGCACTCTCCACAACTAAGATTGAAAAGACAACAATTTGAGTTAGAAAAGTCCAGTAAGTACACACTGTTCCCCAATAAAGTCCTGTTCCCCTTCCCCAATAAAATCTTTAAAAGAAAAAACGAATTAGGATAAATCCATAGTACTGAGTATATCTCACTTATAAGTTTTTCCTTTGACTACTTAAAACATACAAAAAATTACAGGGAAACGTTATAGCAATAAGATACAGTCACTGAATATAGTCTAATGATGTTAATATTTCCACATTTGGGGGTTTGTCATATATACAGAGTGCCAAAGAAATGTATGCACATTTTAAGAAGCAGGAAAAAAACTGTATCAAAATTACAAAGTGGTAACCACTTTGAGCACCATTTTTTTTTTTTAATTGGGGAAGGGGAACAGGACTTTATTGGGGAACAGTGTGTATTTCCAGGACTTTTTTCCAAGTCAAGTTGTCCTTTCAGTCTTAGTTGTGGAGGATGCAGCTCAGCTCCAGGCCCAGTTACCGTTGCTAGTTGCAGGGGGCGCAGCCCACAATCCTTTGTGGGACTTGAGGAGTTGAACCATCAACCTTGTGGTTGAGAGCCCACTGGCCCATGTGGGAATCGAACCGGCAGCCTTCAGAGTTAGGAGCATGGAGCTCCAAACGCCTGCGCCACCAGGCCAGCCCTTGAGCACCTCTTGTAATTGCAGAAGTCAAACGTGATTTGTTTTCATCTTCTATTATCGATATATATTGAATATTATATTTTAGTAGAGTTTTTCTTTCTTAAAATGTGTATACATTTTTTGGATATATATGTGTGTGTGTGTGTGTGTGTGTGTGTGTGTGTGTGTGTGTGTGTGTGTGTGTGTGTGTGTGTGTATTCATTTTATTATAAATTATGTTAACCTAAAACCTGGAATAACCATTCTCATTCTTTTCCTTTCTTTTGAAATTTTAACTTCTAAAAATAGATTTTGGTGTATGAAGATGTATGTGGGTTTACCTTGGTACAACAAAAGTATCCTTGAAAAATATTACTTCTTTGTTCATCTGGGAAAAAAAAAGGATTCTAGAGATATAGAATACGTAATGATATACAACTAAGTAATACGCATTGAGTCCTAGATTTAAAATATTTCCATTTTCTTTCACCAAGAGTGTTTCCTTTCCTCTTCTTTTCCACTCCTCAGTGCTACAAAGATTTCTGTTTTTCTTTGACATGGATTAGGGAAGAAATCTTAATTAATTGTGTAATATTGAATTTCTTGAATATGAGTGCTGTCCTTTAAGTATCTCTTTTAAGAAAATAAAGCTAGAGAGAATTCCAATACAAAGTGTGAGAAGCCCAGTTGAAATCTGTCTTGTGTTTTCTTTTAGTTGATGACAGGATACTCCTGTTTTCATTAAAAACATGGCATACTTCTAGACTTATATATTTGTTATGTTCACCCAAGACTTCCTTTGCTGATGTTGATTTCAAATAGTGTAAATGGAAGGCTCTTGTCTTTGGTGAGAGTTTACATTCAATGCATCAGAACTTCAAGGTCCAGATCTTTCATCTGCCTCCTATCACTTTGCTGAAGACCTCAGCTCTGGCATTTTACTACTCTTTCAAATGTATTCCTTTACTTTCACTTTCCCCCAAGTTTTAAAATGCCTATTGTATTTAGGTTATTTCATACATGCTCAGTGATGGAGATGAAAAAGGAAATTCAGAAATACAATCAGACCTAAGTGAAATTGTCTCCCTTTAAATAAAGGACTATGCTGTGTGGCATGAACAGAAGTTGAAGGACATAGTGTGGGGAAGTCTTTATTATTCTGACTTTAAGCACAAATTCTGACCCAAATAAACTACTGAGTAGGCGTCCAGAGACCCATGGTATCCAACAGCAATTCCGTGGTGATGGAATTATACTGTGCACCATCCTGTCCAACAGGGAACAGCTAGTCCTAGGCCTACTGAGCACTTGAAATGTGACTAGTGTGACTAAGAAAGTAAGTATTAGTTGTATTTAATATTAATTAATTTAAACTCAAATAACTACATGTGGCTGGTGACTACTTTAATGTACAGTGCAGTTCTAGACTCTGGAAGAAATCAGAGGGACTTTGAAAGACTTGATAAGAATGAAACATTGGGTCTATGGATGCCTCAAGAGTCAGGATCAGCTCCATATTGGTCATTGTATGAGGCAATTCGATGTCACCACAACAGTGTCCTTGCCCCCTGCTTTCCTGGAAGACGTAGGGTACAAGGCTGGCTCAGAGAACACATAAGGATGACCCTCCACCTTCTCCACTGAGGATTTACACTGCACCCCAAGCAGGAAACAACTTCCTACACTGGAGAGGCTTGGAATTCATTCTATCCAGAATTTATTTTATACTTACCTATATGGAAGGTTAAAAAATCTAAGTGGCTGCCTCAAGAATGGTGTCCTCTGGCACATGGCAAAGGGAGGAAGTAGGAATGAGCTGCTGTGTCTGTAGGAAATTGGGTGTTATATGTAATATATTTATATTTAATATATTTGTGATGGATTTGATTATGAAAGTGGCTGTCTATTTGTGAAGCTGGATGACTAGCAAAATTGTTTTGGTTAGCAAACATTCCAGGAGATGTGAGAAATTCCAGATGGTCTCGATGACCCAGGACAAGAAGTGGAGTATTAATGGAAGACACCCCCTGTGCATGTTCAGGAAGCTGGCTTGTCCCCTCCTCTCCTGTTGCTCTTCAGCTACCTGGTACCCACCACTGTGGCAAGAGCCACCCCTCCTCTGTGGTCTCCTGCCCTCCAGGTTCTCACACCTAGCCCTAAACATATTTACATATGAGAACCTAGTGCATTCTGCAACATATTCCATTTCTCTGAAAATAAGACCTAGCCGGACAATCAGCTCCAATGCGTCTTTTGGAGCAAAAATTAATATGACTAGGTCTTATTTTACTATAATATTATATAAGACCTGGTCTTATAGTAAAATAAGACCAGGTCTTATATTATTTTTTTGTTCCAAAAGACACATTAAAGCTGATTGTCTGGCTAGGTGTTATTTTCGGGGAAACAGGGTACATGTATGTAATACACTGGAATGCTTCACATCCATGTTTTCATTTGATAATCTGAAGCCTAAAGAGGCCAATACAATGATTTAGAATAGGAATGAGTACTAACTAACAACAAATCCAGGATAGGATCTTATAATCCTTTTTTTCAACTACGCTTAAGGTACTGTATGTGTTTAGAAAATACTAACTTATCCGTGTTTAGAAAGTACTTCCTATCTATGCTTAGGAGTGTCAATGCCTAGGAAAAAAAATGTAGTAGTAAGTATGTTTGTTTCTGCATGATACCTCTAAAGATAAACTTGTTCAAGTCACATTATTCAGAGAACAGACATTTCCATCCAACCTGAACCTCTCTGGTTTCCTCCTTCAGTTCAGGTTTCAGCTCCTTGGGGAGCTGGAAAAGGAAGCAAGCCGGGCATATGTTCCTTCCTCCCTGATCACCTGCCAATTACCCTTTGCCCACATCAGCACTTACAGAACCACAAAGACGTGTCAATTCCTGGAGCAAACTGCTGCACAGATTCTGCTCTAAACAGCTGGATCTGTCTTCACACATCCTCCTGCCCTCCTTCTTCCTCTACTCCCTCCCTTCCTTTTTCTATTCTTCCCCTCTCCCTGCTTCCCTCCCTTTTTCCATTCCTCCTCTCTCCCTCCCTCCTTTTCTTCCCTAAACATTGAGAATTTATCATGTACTAGGTACTCGGTGAGATGGAGAGATACAGCAATAATTAAAATGAACATAATCTCTGTACTTGGGGACTTTAAGCTTTAGAGAAGAAATAAAAATTAAAAGATTAGATAATTAATTTAAATTGTTATAAATATCATGAAAAATGCAGGGAAATACGAAAGGATTGAACCTGGGGCAAACTTCCCAGAGGAGGTGATATTTGAAGCATCACTATGACTGCGACACCACAACACTGTCCAACTGGACTCTCTACACTGATGGCAACGTTGTCAGCCCTGTCTGTTGTGGTGACTATTAGCCATATGTGGTCACAAAGTACATGGAATGTGACCCGCATGACTGACAACTGAAATTATGAATATCTTGTTCTGACTATTTTGTTGGACAAAGCAGGTTTTGGTGGTCTAGCCGAATGGAAAAACAACAAAGTGGGAATGAGACAAGGGGAGGTGAAGTTAAGAGAAGAACAAAGAAGGAGAACTGGAGGAAGGGAACAGCAATGGGGTGTCTAACAGGCAAAGAGGTCCTTAATAACTAGGTCTATTACTGAATACATTTATTTCTAAAAGTTCTGAAAATGAACATTTTCCAACACATTTAAACCATTTCACTTAGGATAATTTGGGGATTCAATTCATTGGATCAATAAACATTGTATTGAGTGCTTACAACAATCCTAGGTTTATCTATACAATGCCACCTAAGACAGGCACAAGCTCTACTTTCTGCAGTTTCATATCCACAAAATCACACAATCACATAATTGCCATCATAGCATAATGAGATAATTATTATGAAAGGGGAAACTTTCTGGAAAATTATTTGCTTATAAAAATTCAGAGCCATTAAAATAGTCATATATTTTGATGCATCAATTGCAATTCCAAGAGTTCATTCTGGGTCAATAAAGAAAACAGAGGCATCCACAGGGTTTTATGTGTGTTGTTTATTTAAATGAAAAATAACAGAAACAAAAAGGGAGTCTGAAGCATGAAGAAATGATTTATGACACATCTAATATGATAGAGTACTATGCAACTATTTAGAATCATAATAGTAGCTGACTACACTCAGTATGTAGCAAGCCTTTTATACCAATTAAAAGTGAATCTTCAAATCTACCATGTAAAACTACCATGTCTTATTATTCAGTATGCCATTTTATGGAGGACACTGTAATGAGGGGAAATGTAGTTAGCAGCTGAAAGAGTTGGAGTTTAGACTTTATTTGATTATGGAACCAGAGTCCTGATTTCTCCCTGCCTTTTAGTCATGATTTATAAACAATGCTTAACAATGACATGGGGAAATGGATATACCATGATGTAAATGAAAAAAAAGGACAATATAGAACAGTATGATTCCTATTTTGTAATTACACACACACATACACACATGCACACACACATTTTATTTCTGACTAGTTCTTAAAAGTGTCTGTGCCAAAGCATCGACATGTGTGTATGTGATTGTAAGCAAAAATAAATATCCCCAAATGTTAATAATGGTATATGTTCTCAAAACCATGAAGTGATTTTGAATTTTTATGCTTATTTTCTTAAACTTTCAATAGTATATGTTACTTTTACAATAAAAACGAACACCACAAATATTGTCCCAGAAAAGTTTATCTCTCACTTAATTTTGACTTCTGTACTTAAGTCTATTTTCATGTTAATGAATTTTAAAACTTTACAACAGAATACAAATATTAGAAATTTTATTATTCACTGTATGCTTTGATTTCACTGACTTACTGATCCATGAATATTTTGAAATCCTTTCTGATCCTCTCATCTTGCTGGAGAACATTGTTTCCTGTCTTTGTATACATTTTAGAAACACGTATGGAAACCATTAATTATTCCAAAAGAATGAATTTATCATTAGGATTTCTGTATACTTATTTATTTCTGGTCAAAAGTAGGTTATGAATGACGTGAAACAAATGATGGCATGAAGTGAACCTCTTGAAATCTTCCCTGGAATTTACAACAAATTGAACAGCTATAATTCCACAAAGGACTCTTTGCGCAGCAGACAGGCAAGACTAAGAGACATGCAATTGAAATCATCTAAAGGTGAGCAAATTGGGCAAGTGGGGGAGGATGGAAGGGGGAAGTGCAGAGATATGGGCTGCGTGGACCAGAGGACACAGACCAGAAGAAGGAGCTCCAAGCTCCCTGCAATCTGGAGCTACCACTGTTGCGGGAGAGGGAAAATTTGGACTGTTAGTGCTCCCCTTGTGGCCACCTGAGGGATCATCATATAATATGGATGAACCCAAAGCTCACATCAGACAACTCACCCCATGGAGGAGGTGCCCTGAACCCAGGTGACCTACTCTCAAAGAGAAGCCCACCTTCCAGGGACCCCTCTCCATTGGATGAGAAGCCAGAACAGTACAGAGAAAATATAACACTACAGCATGAGAGAGAATAAAAGGCTATCATTGGAGAGAAAATAAAACATTCTACCAACACCTACTGGAAAGCAAAAGAAAAGACTCTTCCTACCAACCTATTGCAGAATCCACTTTTGCAGATGCCTAGGAAGAGAAATAATAATTAATTAACTGCCATGAATAACCAAGGTAACAAGTCACCTCGGAAAGAAAATGAAAAGTCTCCAGAAAATGAACTTAAAGACATAGAAATATGTGACTTAAATGACAGAGAATTCAAGATTGCAGTTTTGAAAAAAAACAAGATGCAAGAAAACACAGACAGGCAGTTTAATCAACTCGGAAACACAATCAAAGAACAAAATGAACATTTTGCATAAGAGATCGAAATTTTAAAAAAGAACCAAATAGAATTTCTGGAGATTAAGAACTCAATAAAACAAATGAAGAATGAAATAGCCAGCTTAGATAATAGAGCTGACCAGATGGAGGAAAGAGTCAGTGACACTGAGATAGAAACCTGGAAATGACATTGATGGAAGAAGAGAGAGACTTGAGAATTAAAAAAAAAAAAAAAAAGAAAGAAAGAAAAGAAAGAACTCTAAAAAACTTTCTGATTCCATCAGAAAGAGCAATATAAGAATAATGGTCATACCAGAAGAAGAAATGGAGAAGTGAACAGAAAGTATATTCACAAATAGCCAATGAGAACTTCCTCATTGTGGAAAGAATGAGGATTCTCAAACCCAAGAAGCAAATAGAACATCAAATATATCAATCACAACAGGCATTCTCCAGGCGTATTGTATTGAAGTTGTCAAAAATTAAAGACAAAGAAAGAATCCTCAAGGCAGCCAGGAAAAAGAAGACGGTAACCTGCAAAGGAAGGCCCATCAGATTACCATCAGATTTTTCAGCAGAAACTCTAGAAACCAGGAGGGAGTGGAATCAAATATTCAAACGATTGAAAGAGAGAAATTATGAGACAAGAATAATATATCCAGAAGAGATATCCTTTAGATATGAAGGAGGAATAAAAATCTTTCCAGATGTACAGAAGCTGAGGGAATTTTCTAACACACGACATGAACTACAAGAAATACTGAAGGAGGCTATTTGACCTGAAACCAAAAAGCAAAAGAATACAAAACCATGAGTAGTATTACAAACAGACAGAAGCAGGAAATGGTTACCTCTACACCAAATAAGACACTATACTCTTAAACATAACATACAGGGTGAAGAAGAAGAAGAAGAAAGAAAAAAAAAAAACACTTAAAAAACAACTTGTTATTGCAGCACAGAAATCAACTCATAGCATAAATAGGGATAATTTGTGACAACAAAAACTTAAAAGGGGAGATAGTAAAGGTCTGAACCAGCACAAGAGAATGGAGAAAGGAAGCATATTGAAAAGAATGGAATACTCGAAATATCAAACTTTCTTTTACATAAACTTAACGGTAACCACTCAAAAAAAAAAAAAAAAAAATCCAGAACTGAAATATACAACAGAAAAAAAGAAGAAACAGAGGGAAAAATCATAGACAACCACCACACTGAAATAATAGACAGCAACAAGAAGGTAAATAAACAATGGAGACACACTCCTACCAGAAAACCAAAGATAGAATGATAGGAAATCCTCATATATCAACAATCACCCTAAATGTAAATGGACTGAACTCACCAATAAAAAGGCATAGAGTAGCAGATTGAATCAAAAAACTAATCCCTACTCTATGCTGCCTCCAAGAGACACATCTCAGCTACAAGGATAAATATAGACTCAAAGTGAAAGGGTAGAAATTAACACTCCAAGCAAATGGTATTCAGAGAAAAGCAGGTGTAAGAATTCCGATATCAGATGAAAGAGACTTCAGGATAAAAAGATAACAAGAGACAAAGATGGATATTTCATAATGATAAAGGGGACCATACAACAAACAGACGTAACAGTCATCAATATTTATGCCTCCAATCAGGGAGCACGGAAATATACCAAGCAACTACTAACAGAACTAAAGGGAGAAATTGACCAAAACACAATTATACTAGGGGACTTAAATACATCATTGACAGCTATGGATAGAACATCCAAACAGAAAATAAATAATGAAACAGCAGCCCTAAATGACACATTAGATGAAATGGAGGAATTGACATTTATAGAGCACTTCATTCTAGAACGTCATACTACAGGTAACCCCCATATAACACACACTTTTAAAAAAAATTATAGTTAATTGGGGTGACAATTTTTAGTAATGTTACATAGATTTCAGGTGGGCACATCTATAACATGGTTTTGCTCTAACAAGGTTTGAGAATTGGGGGAAACCCTCGTACAACACAGCATCCTTGAACACGGTTTCACTTTCACACAGTTCAAGAATTAGGGAAATCCCCAAACAACACAAAACACAATAAGAGCTTTTTTTTTTTTTTTTTTTTAAATTAGTTTCGGGTGCACAAAACAATGAAATAATGACATTTATCATTTATACCCCTCACAAAGTGATAGCTCTCCTCCCCCCATCTACTATCCCTCTGACATCGCATACAGCCATTACATTTCCACTGCCGCTATTCCTTATGCAGCACTCCACTTCTTGTATATAGATATAGATAGATAGATAGATAGATAGATAGATAGATAGATAGATAGATAGATAGATAGATAATTATACCTGACATTCATTATTATTCAGCTTCAGTTTCAGGTGTACAGCACAGTAATCAGGCACCTACACCATCCCTGAAGTGATCTCTAATAAAACAGGCGTCAATCGGATACCCTACAGTCTTTACAACATTATTGATTATATTCCCAAACTGACTTTTGTATCCCTGTGGCAATCTTGTGGTTACTGATTGTGCTTTCTAATCCCCTCACCTTCTCCCTCATCCCCACCCCCTTCCCAGTAAGAGCTTTTAAGAGCAAAAGATATCTAATTGAAAATTAGGGAAATCCCAGAAAAACACAGAATGTAATAAAAGCTTAGTAGTGATGAGGAAGAAAACATTATTTAATACATATTAATATGTTACACTTTTGGTGAAGAATTGCTTTCATAAGGATATTTCTCTTAATTATAAAATGATAATAGTATGTTTTGTTTTGTTTTAATTTTTGGAACCTAACCCCATTTTTCGTACTAGTTCTTTGTTTCATATAGCATGGATTCACATAACATGGCATTTTTAAAAAACTTAACAGCCATGTTATATGGGGGTTACCTGTATACAATCTTTTCTAGTGTACATGGAACATTCTAAGGGATAGACCATATATTGGGACATAAAACTAGCCTTAGCAAATTTAAAAAGATTGAAATCATACCAAGCATATTCTCTGATAACAAGGCCTTGAAATTGGAATAAACCACAAAAAGAAAGCAGGAAAAACAACAAAAAGTGAACAGTAAACAAAATACCTATAAAGAAAAAGTGGGTCAAAGAAGAAAGAAGAGGAGAGATCAAAAGATACATAGAAACAAATGAGAATAAAAATACATCCTACCAAACTTTTGGGATGCAGGAAAAGCAGTTTTAAGCAGGAAATTCATATCATTACAGGCCTATCTCAAGAAAGAAGAAAAATCCAGATAAATGACTTCATGTTACACCTTAAATAACTAGAGAAAGAAGAACAAATGAAACCCAAAGTTAGCAGAAGGAAGGAAATAATAAAAATCAGAGGAGAACTAAATGAAATAGAGAACAAAGAAATGGTTCTTCAAAAAGATTAATAAAATGGACAAACCCTTGTCTGGATTGACTAAGATAAAAAGAGAAGAGACACAAATAAACAAAATCATATGAAAGGGGAAAAGTTACCTTGGATGTCACAGAAATACAAAGGATTATCCAAGAATACTATGAAGGACTATATGCCATCAAATTCAATAATCTAGAAGAAACGGACAAGTTCTTAGAAACATATAGCCTTCCTAGGCTGAATCACGAAGAATTAGACAACTTGAATAAAATGGTCAACAGTAAGGAAATTGAATCAGTCATTTGAAAATTTCCCAAAAGCAAAAGTCTGGGACAAGATGGCTTCACCAATGATTTCTACCAAACATTCAAAGAGGATCTAATACTTGTCCTACTCAAACTCTTCCAAAAAATTGAAGAAGAAACAATACTCCCTAACTCATTTTATGAGGCCAACATTACCCTGATACCAAAACCTGGTAAGGACTACACAAAAAAACAAAACTACAGACCAATATCTCTGAAGAATACAGATACAAAAATCCTAAACAATATTCTAGCAAATCGGATACAACAATGCATTCAAAAGCTTATACATCATGACCAAGTGGGGCTCATCCCAGGGGTACAAGGACGGTTCAACATATGCAAATCGATCAATGTGACAAAAGAAAGGATAAAAATCATATAATTATATCAATAGGTGCAGAAAAAAGTTTGACAAGATGCAACATCCATTTATAACTAAACCACTTAATAAAATGGGCATTGAAGGAAAATATCTTAACATAATAAAGGCCATATATGACACACATTCGGCTAATATAATTAATGGTGAAAAACTGAAGTGCTTTGCTCTACATTCAGGAACATGACAGGGCTCTCCCCTATCACCTCTATTTGTCAACACAGTATTGGAGTCCTAGCCAGAGCAATCAGTCAAGAGAAAGAAATAAAAGGCATCCACATAAAAAATGACATCTGTGTCACTTTCCACAGATGACATGACGCTATATAAAGAAAACCCTAAAGACTCCACCAAAAAGCTATTAGAAACAATAAACAAATACAGTCAAGTTACCGGCTACAAAATCAACATGCAAAAGCCTATTGCATTCCTATATACTAACAATGAAACCTCAGAAAAAGACAAAAAGAAAAGCAATTGCTTTCACAATTGCAACAAAAAGAATAAAACACCTAGGAATAAACTTAACTATCAAAGTGAAAGATCTATATACTGAAAACTATAAGACGTTTTTAAAAGAAATTGAAGAAGACAAAAAGAAGTGGAAAGACATTCTATATTCATGGATTGGAAGAATCAACATAGTTAAAATGTCCATATTACTCAAAACAATATACAGATTTAATGCAATCCCCATCAAAAACCCAAAGGCATTTTTAAAAGAAATAGAACAAAAAATCCGATTTATATGGAACCACAAAAGACCACAAATAGCCAAAACAATCCTAAGAAAAAAGAACCAGTCTAGAGGTATCACAATCCCTGACTTCACCTTGTACTACAAGGCTACAATAATCAAAACAGTATGGTATTGGCAGAAAAACAGACACATAGACCAATGGAATAGAATCGAGAACCCAGAAATAAACCCACATAAATATGGACAGATTATTTTCCACAAAGGAGCCAAAACATACAACGGAGGAAAGACAGCCTCTTCAATAAATGGTGCTGGGAGAATTGGAAAATCACGTGCCAAAGAATGAAACTAGACTGCTATGTCCCAAAATTAACTTAGTGGATCAAAGACCTAAACATAAGACCTGAAACAATAAACAGAAAAGAAGAAAACACAGGTACTAAACTTATAGACCTTGGGTTCAAATGAATTTGACCCCAAAGGCAAGGGAAGTAAAAGCTGAAATAAATTAATTGGACTATATCAAACTGAAAAGCTTCTGCACAGCAAAAGAAACCATTGACAAAATAAAGAGGCAACCAAGAGAATGGCAGAAGATATATGGAAACAATGCATCCAATAAGGGGCTGATATCAAAAATATATAAGGAACTCATATGACTCAACAACAACAACAACAACAAAATCCAATTAAAAAATGGGCAGAGGACCTGAAGAGACATTTCTCCAAAGAGGACATACAAATGGCAACTAGACATATGAAAAAATGTTCGACATCACTGATCATCAGAGAAATGCAAATGAAAACCACAATGAGATATCACCTCACACCAGTTAGAACGGCTATCATCAACAAGACAAATAATAAAAAGTGTTGGAGAGGCTGTGGAGAAAAAGGAACCCTCATACACTGTTAGTGGAAATGCAGATCTGTGAAGCCGCTATGAAAGGCAGAGTGGAGATTCCTCAAAAAATTAAAAATAGAATTACCCTATGACCCACCAAGCCCTCTCTTGGGTATCTACAAAAAACATCTGAAATCATTTATCTGTAAAGATATATGTGCTCAGATGTTCATTGCATCTTTATTTACAGTGACTAAGACATGGAAACAACCAAATTTTCTTTCAATAGAATACTATGGAATACCAATGGAATACTATTCTGCCATAGAAAATGATGAAATAGTGCCATTTGCGACACCATTGATATATCTTGAGATTATAATGCTAAGCAAAATAATTCAGACAGAAAAAGTCGAGAAGATGATTTCACTGATATGTGGTATATAAACCTGGAAACAACAACGGAACAAGGCAAACAAATGAAGGAACAAAACCTCATAGACACAGACAAGAGTTTATTGGTTACCAGAAGGTAGGGGGAGAGGTGGTAGATTAGGGTAAATAGGGTCAAATATATGGTGATGGAAGGAGAACTGACTCTGGGTTGTGAACACACAAGTGATATGTATGATGTATTACAGAATTGTGCATCTGAAACCAATGTAACTTTACTATCAATTGTCACCGCAATAAACTTTAATTTTTTTTAAAAAAGTAGTTTATAAAAAATGTTGTTACAGGACCACTTTCTAAATGGTCCTCTAAAGTCCCTATGCATTCTTCCCTTTTAATAATTTGGCCCAAAACCTTGGTTGTTCAGAAGTTCTTTTGTTCCTTCAAACATATTTTTAAATGTGTGTACAGTCTAGATAATATTTTTTTGATAACTTGAATCACTGAAAACAAAACCCATCATAATTCTCACATATGGCAACACTTCATCAATATCTTTATAGTGTAGCCTCTATAACTGAGTCTGACTGTGTCACTGACCCTCAAGAATGATTGAGTCTTCAGAGTCTGTCTGGTATTGCCTATCATGTTCTGGAATCCGGTGGCCCTTATCCACTTCGCCTATGAAATCACTCTAGGATTGGTGACAGTCATGTTCCTTTCAGCATCTAACATGCCACAGAGTTCAGCAGGTGACTGGCAAGAACTGATGACAATAGTGTAAAAGAACACGAGACGCTGTTGACCCTGCTCTCTCCTGGGACCTCTTGATCCTCACTATACAGGCTGGCTCAGGACCTACAATCTGGGTGGGTCCTGCACTTCAAGGGTTGCTCCAGCTGCAGCCTCAGCAAGCACTCTTTGCAAACCAGTATAGATACCTGGACATTCATCATCTTGTCCCCTCCCATTTCCTTCCTAAGATATTCTTTTTTTTTTTTTTTAATTTATTGTGGTGACAATAGTTAGTAAAATTACATAGATTTCAGGTGTACAATTCTGTATTACATCATCTATAAATCCCATTGTGTGTTCACCACCCAGAGTCAGCTCTCCTTACATCACCATATATTGGATCCCCCTTACCCTCATTTCCAACCTCTCACCCCCCTTACCCTCTGGTAACCACTAAACTATTGTCTGTCTATGAGTTTTTGTTTCTCATTTGTCTTGTTCTTTTGTTGTTTTTGGTTTATATACCACATATCAGTGAAATCATATGGTTCTCTGCTTTTTTTCTCAGACTTATTTCATTTATTATTATACTCTCAAGATCCATCCATGTTGTCACAAATGTTCCTATATCATCTTTTCTTACTGCTGAATAGTATTCCATTGTGTATATATACCACAACTTCTTTATCGATTCCTCTATCGAAGAATGTTTTGGTTGTTTCCATGTCTTGGCCACCGTAAACAAAGCAGCAATGAACAATGGAGCACACGTGTCTTTATGGATAAATGTTTTCAGATTTTTTGGGTAGATACCCAGGAGAGGAATTGCTGGGTCATATGGTAATTCTATTCATAATTTTTTGAAGAACCTCCACACTGCCTTCCATAACGGCTGCACCAGTCTGCATTCCCACCAACAGCGTATGAGGGTTCCTTTTTCTCAACAGCCTCTCCAACACTTGTTACTATTTATCTTGTTGATGTTAGCCATTCTGACTGGGGTGAGGTGATATCTCATTGTGGTTTTTATTAGCATTTCTCTAATGATTAGTGATGTTGAGCATTTTTTCATATGTCTATTTGCCATTTGTAGTCCTCTTTGGAGAAATGTCTCTTCAGGTCATTTGCCCATTTTTCAATTGGGTTGTTTATTTTTTTGTTGTTGAGTTTCATGACTTCCTTGTATATTTTGGATATTAACCCCTTATCAGAGGCACTGTTTGCAAAACTCTTCTCCCATTCCATTGGTTGCCTCTTTATTTTGTCGATGGTTTCTTTTGCTATTCAGAAGCTTTTAAGTTTCATATAGATATACAGATTTAATGCAATCTCCATCAAAATTCCAATGGCATTCTTTAAAGAAATAGAACAAAAAATCATCAGATTTATTTGGAACCACAAAAGACCCCGAATAGCCAAAGCAATCTTAAGAAAAAAGAACAATAATGGAGGTATCACACTCCCTGACTTTAGCTTATACTATAGGGCAACAATAATCAAAACAGCATGGTATTGGCAGAAAAAGTGACACATAGACCAATGGAATAGAATTGAGAACCCAGAAATAAAACCACATAAATACGGACAGATAATTTTTGACAAAGAAGCAAAAAAAATACAATGGAGGAAAGACAGCCTCTTCAATAAATGGTGCTGGGAGAATTGGATAGCCACGTGCAAAAGAATGAAACTGGACTGCTATCTGTCACCATGTACCGAAATTAATTGAAAATGGATCAAAGACTTAAGCATAAGACCTGACACAATAAGCTGCATAGAAGAAAACATAGGTATTAAACTTATGGACCTTGGGTTCAAAAAGCATTTTATGAATTTGACCCCAAAGGCAAGGGAAGTAAAAGCTAAAATAAACGAATGGGACTATATGAAACTTCCTAAGATATTCTAAGCAAACATTTTTCTAACCCAATTTCAAGAACTGTGTGAAAGGTGGTAAGTGGGTAGACAAACACATACACATACACACACACACACACACACACACACACTCACATACAGACCTTACATTGTAAACTCCAAGTCATATGGGTTTGGACTCTGGCTCCCATTTATTTGCCAGGATTCAGATTACTGAGCAAATGAGAAGAGTTGATCCAAAACAAATCAAGTTATCTCACAGGCACATTGTAAGGTGCAGAGCTAGCATTTTTTATATTGTGCAATTAAGGCTGTGACAAACATCACACAGGGCATTAGTCTCCAAATTGCGATAGAAATAAATCGGCTTGGCTTTGAAAGTTTTCCTTTAAAACTCCGATTCCATTATTTGTGCGAGAGGGAGAAAGTCTGCTGTCCTTGACACAGGAAGTAGATAACACCTATCAGTAGGATTCAAACCACCTGCTTGAGGTGCCTTAGTGAAGACTGCAACTGGCCATATGCTCTCCCACTTCTGGACCACACCTTCCGGACTACTGAGGCATTTCAGAGTGGGCAAAATCCTTTATATTCAGCATTGAAGACCCCAGATGTGTAAATCATCATAGGTTGTGGAATTTCTACCAAAGGTTGAAGAAAAGTTATACTCCCTACCTTCAGAATATCACAGTTTAGAATTTTACAGGTTCAAGAGTTGACACAGAGTCCTCATTTTCCATATAAAAAAAAACAAAAACACACAATACTGAAAGACAAGTCCTATTACATAGTGTCTGTTCTTCTGAGTACAAAGCAATCCAGAACCTTCACCACAGACTCGTGTATAAAAGATTAACTGAAATGCCAAATGTAACAGTTGCCACTGGATTTCTTTGCTCCATTATAAGACTGCTCTATGTTGTTCTTAGGAAAACCCTCCCTGCTTCAACAAACATCAACACTTAGACTTTTACATTTGTGTTGTGTTTTTATGTTATTTTAATTCTTTTTAATGATTCTAAAGTCTGAATGAGTCAAAGAGTGTTGACACTGGAATTATATTCCTCACATGCATTTTTGCCATGAAAAGCCTAAGATAAACTGAGTGGTTCAATTCCAAATTTTATGGAATTGAGGCAAATAGCAAGTAGCAAATCTGTTACTGACACCTGAAACTAGCAAGAAATAGAAAAAGTTGAAAATGGAGGGAAGTGAACTTAGAGCCAAGATTATATGGGTCATCTCACTGGGGACAGGGAAGGAAGGGAACAGACAGGAATTAGTTGTAGTGCTTCCTCATGACCACAGTTAATTTTCCCCTTTCTCTTTACATGTATACTAAGAACCACCAACCTCTTCTTATTAATACATAGAATATAACTGTTTCATACAATTGCAGCTATTGAAAAAGGATATTGCAAACATGAAATCACCTTCTAAATATAAAAACTGGATATATGAGGACACATGCCTGCAACATTCTTAAGAAAAGCAATTCAACAGCAGAACAAGAAGTGTTCTCTTCCCATGCTTTTGTGTGAATTCTTTGTGTAAATGTGTGCCACATGTCAGGCTGTTTACAGAGAAAAGGGTTTTGCTTTCTGAATCACACATGTCTTAGACATGTCAACTCTGAGGGAAAGTAAAATGGAGAAACAGCTTGTCCAGTAATGCCTGTGTTCATGAATAGGGGTCACAGGCCACCAAGCATAACCAATCAGAACCAAGCATGGCTCAGGGAAGGTCAAGAAAATACCTGACTCACAGTTTAGTGAGTGACAATCCCTCTGAGTCAGAGAGATACCTGTGCCATAGCATGAATTATCTTCGCAGGGTCTGGAAGGAAAATGGAGAATAATACAGGATGTAAGTGAAAAACTCAATGGCTTTGCCAACTTTCTTCTTCTCCACATAGGCTTTGACTTATATACACACCCATGCACATACACACATAAATGCACATCACACTCCCCCATATGTAGTCCTGAGAATGCCAGAGGGTCTTTCTGATGCCAAGATGACCATCAAAATTCTCCCGTTTCATTTCTTCACAAAGGGTTTGTGGAGAAAAGAGATTAATAGTAAGCCTGAAGGGGTGGCAGAAGGGGGACTTTGGATGAATTAGCATTCGTCCCACTGTTTTCTGCTTCTCACATCTCTGAAGAAGAGGTGTCTGCACCTGCCAAGACTAACTGCTATGCCTGTGCTGAGCATGTCCCTCCCAGCACACCAAGGGCCTTCCACCATCAGCCACACCCATTCTTGGTTAATCTTGAAACTCTCATTTATCACTAAAGCCTCTCCTCCACATGGAAATGTTAACTAACAATTATAACCTTGATGACAATGACCTCTAATTGAACATTTACTATTTGCCAGGTTTTCAACTCAGTATTGTGCATGCATTTTTATCATTGAATCTTCAAGTTGACTCTATTTTAATGCCCATTTTAGAAATGATAAAAATGATACAAAATCAAACACAACTCATTTGTGTTGCATAAGACCGAAGCAGCCTGACTCTTCAATTCCATGATCAGAATTACCAGTAAGCATCTCCCATGTAAAAGACAAAACCAAACTTCCCTGGCTGGGCATACTTTTCCATTATTCCATCATTTCTACTTTTTTCATAGGGAAGTGGCTACTCTTAGCTGGTCTTTTGGTCTACCAAGTAGGTCTGTAGCCTGACCTCTCATCCTGTGTGCAGACTCCCCTCCTCTCCTCATCCTTTGGAGGTCCTTCCATGCTTCCTTGGCTCTTCCTTCAGACCTCCTCTCACTGTTACCACAGTCTGGGCTTACTCCCATAGCAGTGCCTAACTCCTCCACCTCAAGTTCATGTCTTTCTCCTGCACTTCATACCCATATGTCCAAGGGCCACTGGGATCCCACAGGCACCTTAAGTAGACCTATAAATTCACAATTTTCTCTGACCCCCTCACTGCAAACATTCTACTCTTTAACTCCCCACCCCCAAAAACATCCACCACCAAACTCCTCTTTCAAGCCTGAACTCTGAGTTATCCATTTCTTATCACACCTCTGGGAACACAATCAATCACTAAGTTGTCCACCTCTGGTTTCTCCCTCCTTCCCAGTTACAGCCCTTTTCACATATCCTTGGTCAGTGCCTTTGCTTCGGCACCTACGTGCCTGCTACAACAGTCTCTGCCCTAGTCTCCTTGCCCCACACTGACCTGCGAGTAATCATTATGAAATGTGAATCTGAAAGCATTAGATTCTGAGAGATTATAAAACGTGAATCTGATGTGCCTACAAGTTCCATGAACTTCAGCATAAAGTCCACATTCCTCAGCACTCTGTACAGGACCCTTCATTTTCTGAGCCACGACATAAGTCTCAGGCTCATCACTCACTATTTTGCACCTGGACCCCATGTTCAAATCTTGCCAAATTGTCCTCATTCCTGCTCCTTTGCACCTTGCTTACATTGATTGAAATGCCTTTTGGCTTACTTGTTTCTCAACAATCAGGCATCATTTCTACTAGAACTATTTGGCCATTTTCCATACCTGTCCACATCTTCTGTCATATCCACCAAGTATCCTTCCTTTCTACCATTCATGATGACTTACTGAACACCAACTATAGGCCAGGCACCATGTTGACATCTGGGCATTTAAAGCTGCCCTCAGAGACCTTGTGGTCTAGAGGGAAGGAAAAATAAAATAGACAGATGTCAAGGGACAGGCACTGCTGCCCCAAATCATCAGAGCTTCCCAAGCTCGAAGAGCCTGTCATTGCTTTCTAATGGTTCAGTGCTTGGGTGTGAAGGATTGGATAGGAAGAAGAAAAGAAACTTGTAACATGTATTTTTTTATGCCTCTGGTGCATATCATTTCATGTACCAATTTAAAGGCATAAAATTACATCTGAGAATGTTCAAAATATAAATTATTTCCTTACTTCCTCAGTCAGTGACTCAAATTTTAAAATTACATGGAGGTTTGCACTCTTTCTTGGACAACTCTAGGGGTCTGTGGGTCCCAAACAGGCAGCAGCTGGCCTCGGTGTGCTCTGAGACTTTTGCTGAGTAGCTCCAGGGCTCAGCACTGGCACAAAATTGGAATCTACATTAACCTGGTGAACACCATTCATCCCACCTGGTGACACCCTGAGACCCAGTCTCATTCAACTCATATGTGGCTTGAGGCTCTGTTAGTGGTTGAGCCTTACAGGAGCTAGCAGGTGGCAGCAGTCCTCAGGGTGTCCTGGATTTTTGCAGAGCTACTCCAGGCCCACAGTTTGCAGCATGGCCTCTCTCATACACCTCCACATCCATCACAGGCAGTGAACAACCATGGATCACTCTGTAGCTCCTACCAGGGAGTCACCAGCGAGTCACAGGCAGTGGCTGACCTGGACCTGCACCAGAGCCCCTCCAAAGAGGCCCAAGAACCAACATATATCAAGGTCAGCTTTAGATCACAGCAGAGCACCACTCAATTAGCCCCACAAGCATAACAATATTCGCATCACAGGGGTACCAGAAGGAGAGGTGAGCAAGCAAGGAATTGAAAAGTTATTTGAAGAAAATGACTGAAAACTTTCTTAAAGAGATGGCATGCAGACTTACCCACCAATGGAATCACTCACTCTGAGCTCCAGTTCTGGGGCAGCAGCTGGAAAAGCGGTGGGGAATTGAGGTGTCTGGCATGGGATGGGGGTTGGAGAGGAGGATTTCTCATGGATGGAGGCCATTGTTTCTTTGTTGATCCCTTCCCCTTTTCAGTGTGCAGATGCAGTCAGCCACTATATCTGAGTCTCCACCGTTTGTTTGCCACACCCTGGCAATTTGAGACCTGGCCCCGCCCAACTTTTGGGCACACTCAAACCACTTTCAGTAGCTTTTTCTTGCAAATCTCCTGCCTCAGCTCATACTGTAGACTTTCCTAAGGTCTCTGAAAGCTTTTAGGAACCCAGACAAGCAGCATCTGGTTTAAGCATGTCCTGTACCTATGGCTGAGCAGCCCTAAGCCATTAGTAGTGGCAGACAGCCTTGGTTTGTGGTTTGGCCTCTCAAGGTGCTTCCAAGCACAGCACAGGTGGTAGCCATCTGAGGATTTCTTTGTAGCAAGGCCAGTCCTCACAACCAGTGAGCCCAAGAGTCAGTCCCTCACATTGATGTGCAATTATCAACCAAGGCTCAACTACAAGAGGGGGGCACACACAACCCACACAAGGGACACACCTGGAGTACGTGGCTCAGATGACCAGAAAGACTGACCTGCTGAGCCCCACAGCACACCTACTACATAAGGCCACTCTACTAAGACTGGCAGACATAGCAGCTCTACCTGATACATAGAAACAAGCACAGAGAGGCAACCAAAATGGGGAGACAAAGAAATATGCCCCAAATAGAAGAACAGAACAAAACTCCAGAAAAAGAACTAAGCAAAATGGAGATAAGCAGTCTATCAGATTCAGAGTTCCAAACACCATTTATAAGAATACTTAGTGATCTGAGGGAGAACTTCAACAGAGAAATAGGAAGCATAAAAATGGAGATGGAAACCATGAAAAAGAATCAGTCAGAAATAAAGAATACAAAACAGAAATTAAGAATATATTACAAGGAATCAACGGTAGATTAGACGAAGCACAGGATCCAACCAGTGATGTAGAAGATAAGGTAGAAGAAAACACCCAACCAGAACAGTAAAAAGAAAAAAGAATCCAAAAAATTGAGGAGAGTTTATTTTAAGGGACCTTGGGGACAATATCACACATACCAATATTCACATTATGGGGGTCCCAGAAGGAGAAGAGAGAGAAAGGAATTGAAATCCTATTTGAAGAAATAATGATGGAAAACTTCCCTAGCCTGGTGAAGGAAATAGACATACAAGCCCAGGTAGAACAGAGAGTCACAAACAAGACGAACTCAAAGAGGCCAACACCAAGACACATAATAATTAAAATGCCAAACGTTAAAGACAAAGAGAGAATCTTAAAAGCAGCAAGAGAAAAGCAGTTAGTTACCTATAAGGGAGCCCCCATAAGACTGGCAGCCGACTTCTCAACAGAAACTTTTCAGTCAGGAAGGGTATGGCAGGAAATATTCAACGTGATGAAAAGCAACACCATACAACCAAGATTACTATACCCAGCAAAGCTATCACTTAGAATTGAAGGACAGATAAACAGGTATCCAGACAAGAAAAAGCTGAAGGAGTTCATCACCACCAAACCAGTATTACAAGGAATCTTAGATGGACTTCTTTAAGATGGGAGAGTGATTAAGGATGGGTGAAAAGGGGAAGGGATTGAGAAGTACAAATTGGTTGTTACACAGTAGTCATGGGGATTTAGGGTATAAAATAAGGAATATAGTCAATAATATTGTAATAACTAGGTATGGTGCCAGATAGGTACTAGATTTATCAGGGTGATAGATGGGAATGGGATTGGGGGCAGGGTGAAAAAGGTGAAGGTATTAAGAAATACAAATTTGTAGTTAATGCAGTATGGGGAATATAATCAACAATGTTGTAAAGATCATGTAAGATGCCAGATGGGCACTGGGCTTATCAGGGGGATCACTTCATAGACTGTGTGGATATCTGATCAATGCTCTATACACCTGAAGCTGAAGTAGAATAATATTGAATGTTAACTGTAACTAAATATATAGGTATCTGTAGCCACGGGATGTGGAGTACAACATAGGGAAGATAGTCGATGGTATTGTAACAGCTCTATAAGATGTCAGAGGGGTAATTGTTTGGGGGGTGGGTTATCACTTTAAATGTCTAACTATTGCATTGTTTGTACACCTGAAACTAATACAAAAAGAAAAGTTTGTGGTTCAGATATTGAACATTGTTTTCCTTGAAGGAGGATTGAGTGGTGGGCAAGTAAAAGAAAGAGAGAAGAACCTAGATTCCTGCTAGATGTGAACATCTATCAGTTTTCTTGGGTCATATTTGTTTATATATCTTATAACAAGTTCTGACAGTACCTCACATTTCACTCTGTGAAGTTAAAACAACTGATGAATGTTTGGGAATGAAAATACTGGTGAAAACAAGAAGAGAAATGGTAACATTAATAGTGATGCCATTAGATAGACAGGCAGTATTTGCAGTGGTTGAGTACAAATACCAGAGCCAGACTAGTATTGAATCTCATGGATCCCATATTAACTGTGTTACCCTGAACAATGTACTTAATTCTCTGTAACTCATAGGATTATTATGAAGATTATGTGAATTAATGCACATGAGTAATTTCAATTAGAATCTATCACTGTTAAGGACTCAATGTATTAATTATTATTATACTAGTAATATTTATTATTATATTAAATAATTCTTAGCTTAGATTAACCTTCCTCTCTAAAACTTTGTCTAATCACCCAGTTGTCTCTAATATTTATCTTTATAATAATGCCACTAATGTTTGCTGAATATACTACTTATTTGTTTTGTATTATAAATTTGCCACTCCACTTCCTAATATTTTATTTTTCCCCAGTACTGCATTTTATTTTTGATGGTGATATGATGATGATGATGATGATGACAATGCTCATGATGATACCACAGATGATAGCCTCTGTCTATAGTAAACATGAGATTAAATAATTGAATAATAAAATTACATGGAAATTTAATTTTCAAAATCTGTGACTTTTTTTAAAAATAAAAGTTTTATTTCATTTCATGGGTGCCACACAAAAAAGGGCTTGTGTTTTTAAATATTTTAATTTTGTCTGTTATAAACTATGTAACAGCACCCTGATCATAGCTGCCAAGACTATTATTCGGAATGGTTTGCATGGGTCCTGATCTGCCTCTAGAGGAACATGGTCTCCTTCCGTGTATCCTTCACACTTTGGAGATTGCACTCATTTTACGTGAGTGGATTTAAGATCGAGCACCTTATATGACCTGGTTTTAATCTCTAAGTGTTGGTAAAGGAAAGAAGCTTGTACAAATTGCAGCTAACTACAAAGATAGTTGTCATGGGAATGACAGACAGGGATGCAAAGTTCAGCAGGTGCAGGTTCCTCACCTCTAGAGGGACCCATCAGGGACTCCTAGAAAAGGAAAGATCCCAAATAAGCTGACATGCAACCCTGAAAGAAATCTCATTGGTCATTACAAGGACTTTAAAACCTGCTTCTGAGTTTTGGAGGTTTTGTGGCTTTAATTCTGGAATTGCATCCTTAAAAAAAAAAAAAAAAGATAAGGTCTCTTGAGGAGTGTTCTTTCTAATACTATCTTTGTCTCTACCTAACTGCCTCTTCTGATATTAGTTGGAACTGAACTCTTTCAAACCAGAAGACTCAAAGCAAATTGAGTGACCATTAAGACCCTAACATGTCCCTGTAAGGCATTCTCATCTGTAAGGAAATAAGCAAATGACTGTCCATCTTGATACATGTTTGAAAATCACTTCCAAATAAATATGTAAAGGGATCTTCACTGCCCCTGCCACTCCTCTGCCTGGAGTCTAGCCTCATAGACTAGGACACAGCCCAAGTATACCTGAGAAACCCTTGAGGAAAAGACAAGCATCCTTGGCCCTCTCTCCAAGCATCCTTAGCTCTCTCTCCAAGGCCCACAGGGTGAGCATGTGGGAACAGAGGGAAAGTCCTACCTGGGTGAATGGTGAGAAGTACACCCCATGTGGAAGGTGTGGGAACCAGTGATCTGGGTTCTCATTCTTGCTAAGCCCAACACATGCCTGGAAAAACCTTCAAAGAAGGAAAAGGGTTTATCAGTGTACTGTCTTTTACAGACTAACAAAGGGACCTTGAATCCTAACATGTACTTTTCATGCTCAAAAAGTCCTCTGCTTTGGCTGAGTGTGAAGATCCATTTCACATGTTATTTATAGCAATAAATTCCAAAAGGACGTGGCATTGTGTGGCCTCAGCAAATGGGAGTGCTCAATTTTCTAATCTAAGAACGAGGAGGTTACAGGAGAAGATTCTTTCAGCTTCATTCTAGTTCAAAACATCAGTGATTACCCAGAGCCACATAAAATGCTATCATGACTCCTCAGAGCCAAATTCTCTATCCCCACAGCACTTCTGGCCTTGTGGGATTAAGAACTACTTGAGGTTGCAGTTCTGGACATTCTGCCTGGTACCCAGTTGGACATTGAAGGATCCCAGAGCCATAAGAAATCCAGCTGACATTTCCCAGAGAGATAAGCGAGAGGGAAAGCTTCTTAGAGCCTCCGAGTGTAGGACATGCAGACATATTTTCACCACACTTTAGATTGTTTCAACCATTTAAAAGATAAAAACATGAAAATCTTAAAAAATCTGAATTCCTGATAAACTTTATCAAGATAAATAACTTCAATACAAAGAGGTAGTTTTGCCACTTCTGAAAGGACGTTGCTGCCTCTTAAACCCAAGTGGTTTCTGAGGTATGCTTTGGAGTTACTGTCTGCAGTGGTGATGTAGCAATTCTCTGTCTTCAAAAAGTGTATTTGATGGCAGGGAGTCCACAAACATTCCCCTTGTCACAGCCACTAGGTTTCCATTAAAATGAAAAAGCACTGTGTTTAGGCAATAGTTGTCTAATTATTGAAGAATTGAAATGAAAACTGTTCTTTATTTCCCTGTAATCTACAGACATCCACTACTACTGAAAGCTTATAGCCAAAGAGGATTTTAACTATTTGTCAAGCATTTACAGGCAGGGAAGAACTGGCTGCCTTTAGGTTAGTGTGCTATAAAAGAAAGCCAGATTTTAAAATCTGATAAGAATAACACATAAAAAGAAAATTACAGACCAACATCTTTGATGAATATAGATGCAATAATCCTAAACAAAATTCTAGCAAATCGAATACAGCAATGCTTTAAAAAGATTATACATCATGATTAGGTGGGGTTCATCCCAGGAACGCAAGGGTGGTTCAACATACGCAAATCAATCAATGTGATACACTACATAAACAAAATAAAGGACAAAATTCATATGATTGTATCAATAGATGCAGAAAAAGCATTTGACAAGATATAACATTGATTAAAACACTTAATACAATGGATATAGAAGGAAAATACCTTAACATAATAAAAGCCATATATGACAAACCCTCAGCTAATACCATATATAATGGTGAAAAACTGTTTTTGTGCCAATACCATGCTGTTTTGATTATTGCCACTTTGTAGTGCAAGCTGAAATCAAGGATTGTGATACCTCCAGCATTGTTCTTTTTTCTTAGGATTGTTTTGGCTATTTGGGGTCTTTTGTGATTCTATACAAATTGGATGAGTTTTTATCCTATTTCTTTAAAAAGTGTCATTGGGATTTTGATGGGGATTGTATTAAATCTGTATTTTGCTTTGGGCAATACAGCCATTTTAACTATGTTGATTCTTCCAATCCATGAATATGGAATGTCTTTCGGTTTCTTTGTGTCTTCTTCAATTTCTTTTAAAAATGTCCTATAGTTTTCAGTGTATAGGCCCTTCACATTCTTTGTTAAGTTTATTCCTAGGTATTTAATTCTTTTCATTGTAATTGCAAAAGGAATTGGTTTTTCTTTTATTTCTTTTTCTGAAATTTCATTGTTACTATGTAGGAAAGCTATGGAGTTTTGTACATTGATTTTGTAGCCAGTAACTTTACTGTATTTGTTTATTGCTTCTAATAGTTTTTTAGTGGAGTCTTTAGGGTTTTCTATATAAAGAATCATGTCATCTGTGAAAAGTGACAATTTAACTTCTTCATTCACAATTCAGATGACTTTTATTTATTTCTCTTGCCTGATTGCTCTGGCTAGGACTCCCAATACTGTGTTGAATCACAGTGGTGATAGAGGGCAACTCTGTCTTGTTCCTGAACATAGAGCAAAAGGCTTCAACATAAGAAACAAATAATGTTCTACCACAGGAAGAATCTCAACATTATGTCACCTTGGTCATGAAGGACTCCACAGCAACAAAATGTATTTACGACTTTCTGAATGAAGACTTATTGTAATTCATCCTTTATACAAATATGCCGTGCTACTAAGCGTACCATGACTGCATGTGCCTCTGCATGTATAGATACAAACCCCAGAACACAATGTACACACCAACCAGGCTTTTCCCTTTTCTTCCCAGAGATATTTACTTATTTCTGAACTTATAAAAGATAAATAGCTTTGTACTTTCATTTTTCTTAAACCCCATTTGATGAAATCCATGAGCAAATTTATAGAGCAGTTAATGTCAACTCTTCAGACTCTGAGGTATATCAGGATTATTTTAAATAGTAATGAACATATCACAAATTTTATCCCAGGGTTCAGTTACTTACTGGTCTATATCCAAGTATTTTGACCTGAAACTCACATTAAATTATGTTGTCTACTAGAAATTCTAATACTTCAGGGAAGGTATTAAATATATTTTTAAAATAAGATCCCGACCTAAGTAACTTTAGAAATGAGTGAAGTCTGTAGCACCAAAGGCAAAAGAAATTATACATATGCATTCTACTCTAGCTTGTAAACTTGTTTCCCAAAGGGATTAAGATGAATAATTCTGTAACTGCTATAGATGTATATTGGAATTTAATATCCAAGTAACTCAGTAATAAATAGTAGGAACATTGTTTGTCACTGTTGGAGCAGAAGATTACAGTGAAGCAAGGGGAGGAGGCTAGAATATTCTGTGTGATGATGGATGAGAGTGGGAGTCATCAGTATGAACTTCTGTTTTGCTTAATATTGATATAGCTGATTACAAATAGAAATATTTTCAAGCATGTATACATGGGTTACTATACACACACATGCACATCTACTTGCTCTGTAGAATTTAGATGCAGGGACACCCCAGTAGCAACAAGCATATCCAGCACCCAGATCTTGGTTTTCAATGTCATTTTTTAGTGAAAGGAAGCAGGATTCATTGAAGAAATGGCTGACTCTACCACTGGGGCTGGCAATATATAAGATGATGTTGGATGTATCCATCTATTTGACAAAGAAGGAGTAATGTTCAGCAACAAAATAATTAATATTGGATCATAACTCAAAGCATACATACCTATATGTTCATGTGAATATCAACAAATAAGTGATTGGATAAATGAATAAATTGGAAATAAGAGACAAATCTGTATAAAAGAATTCCAAACAATTTATGTAGATACTCTACCCTGTAGGAGGGGAGAATTACTCTCCATTCTTTAAGTGTGGGCTGCATATAGCGACTTCCCTCCAGAGAGGACAGTAAGAAGAGGGGAGTGACTTTACAGTGGAAAAAAGCTGACAATCATTACATAGCCAGGTGATCAAGGTCAACATCAACAAAATTAACCATGTTTATAATTTGTAACCTTGGTCTGATGAAAATGTCAATTTATCTCAGTGTCAAAACCTCATAACACCATCTAATCTTGAGTAAAACATCTAACAAATCCCAAGTAAGGAGTAACCCACAAAATACACAACCAGTACTCCTCAAAACTGTCAAAGTCATTAAAAACAAGCAAAGCCTGGGAAGCTGTGACAGCCAAGAGGAGCCTAAGATGACATGACTACATGTGGTGTTCTTTCCAAAAATCCATGAACACAATCTAATCATGAGAAAACATCAGAAAAATGCTAACTGAAGGACATTGTATAAAATACATGAATAGTAAGACCCCCTCAAAGCTGTCAAGATCATTACAAAATAGTCTGAGAAATTGTCACAGACCAGAGGGGACTTCGGACACCTGACGACTAAATGCAATGTGGCATCTTCAATGGTATCCTGGGACATCAAAAGGGCATGAGCAGAAAAACAAGTGAAATCTGAATGAAGTCTAGAGTTTAGTTAATAGTAATTTGCCAATGTTAATATATTAGATTTGACAAATGTACCATAGTTATGTCAGATATTAGCATGAGTGGAAGAGGGATGAAGAGTCAACAAGAACTTTTTGTATTAACTTACAACTTTTCTGTAAAGCTAAAGTTAATCCAAACTGAAAACTTTGTTAAAAATAAAAATCTCAGATTTCTGGTAAAGATGGCAGAGTAGGTAAACACTGTGCTCACCTATCAGGACAGCATCAATTACAACTACAGAACAACCATCGTTGAGAATCACCTGAAGTCTCGCTGAGCTGAAGCAATACAACTATGGACATACAGAAGAAGCCACTTCAAGACTGGTAGGAGGGGCTGAGACATGGAGCAGAATGATCTTACACATGTGTGGGACAGTTAAAACTTGGGAGGGATATCTCAGCTGTGTAGGTCCTCCGCAGAGGAGTGAGGGGTTCCAGCCCCATGCCAAGCTCCCTAGCCCAGGGTTCCAGTGCAGGGGAGAGATGTTCCCATAACTTCTGGCTGTGAAAACAGCAGATATTATAGCTGAGTGAGTCAAAGGATAGCTGCAGTCCTAGGCACTCACTTCTCTTAAAGGGACCATGCACAGACTTACTCACTGATGTACTCACTCACTCTGAACTCCAGCACTGGGGCAGCAGCTCAAAAGCCAGGGACTTACAGGGAAGAACTGAATTTTCTAGCTTCAGGGTGGGGGCTGTAAGGGCAGCTTTCTTCTGGACAGAGGAGCTGGCAGAAGCCATTGTTTTTTGTTGAGCCCTCCACCTCCCTGGCTGAAGATGCAAGCAGACCTCATATCTGTCTCAATCAAACTGGCTATCTCCTTTTTCTTCCCCATCCTAGTGACTTCCTGAGACCCTGCTCCCTGGGATCTTTTGGCACACCCTAGTTGCTTCCAGTGGTTTTTCTGTACAACCTGCAGCTCATGTTGCAGACTTTCATAAAATCTCTCAAAGGTTCACAAAACCCAAACAAGCAGATTCTGGCTTTGCATGTCCTATACCTCTGGCTGAGCAGCCCTAAGCCCAACACAAGCAACAGCTGTCCTTGGTTCACAGATTGGCCTAATGAGGCAACTCCAAGACCAAAGCAGGCAGCAGCCATTTGTGGATTGTTTTGAGACTCATACCAGGTGGCCCTGGGCAGGGCACAGGCTGCAGCTAAACTTGGCCTGCAGCACATCCCTTTCCGGAAGCCTCAGGGCTGGCATGCCTGGTGGCCAGCTTCGGACCCAAGGGGAGGATCACCCTGCCATGTCCAAGAATGACACACCAAAGGGTTGACTGGCAGGCACCAGAGTCCTACTAAAGCAAACCCTGCTCATTGGGTGAACCCTTGCACCACAGCTCCTCCACTGTAGTCATGGCCACTCCTCACAAAAAAAATCAGCCTGTGGGTCAATCCCTCCCATTGATGTGCACACTGAAACCAAGGCTCAACTACAACAGGAAGGTACATACAACCCATGTCAGGGACACACCTGGAGCACCCAGCTCAGGTGACAAGGGAGAGTGTACCACTAAGTCTCACAGGACATCTACTATATAAGTCCACTCTACTGGGAAGGTAAAGCAGCACTATCTAATACACACAAACAAACACAGAGAGCAGCCAAAATGGGGAGACCAAAAAAGCATATCCCAAATAAAGGAACAAAACAAAGATCCAGAAGAAGAACTAAACAAAATGGAGATAAGCAATCTACCAGAATTCCAAACCTTGGTTATAAGGATGCTCAATGATCTCAGGAAGAACTTTAGCAAACAGATAGGAAATATAAAAATGGAGATGAAAAACAAAACAAAAAACAGTCAGAAATAAATACAATAACTGAAACGAAGAATACATTGGAGGAGGAGGTGACGTGATAGGAATGGCGCCACCGGGGCACACTTTTTGAGTTCTCCTCCAGATCTTATCACAAATGGGACATCTATAACCCATCAAAGGACTCTCTGCTCACCACGCAGAACAGCTAAAAGACTCGTGCAAGGATTACTTGAAGGTGGGCAAATTGGGCGAGCAGGGGAAGAGGGAAGGGAGCTGAGTGGAGACGCAGCCTGCATCTGCAGCAGTGGAAACACGGCCGGCATCCGCAGCTGCAGAGACACAGGGGATCTCAGGACAGAACAAAGAACACAAAAGCCAGGAGGTGGGATGTTTCCCTGCGTCCCAAAGCTAATCTCTCCCACCAAGGGGGAAGCATATCCAGCATTTGAGGCAATAACCTCAGCTGAGACCTCCAGTTGGGTCCTAGGCCGGACAAAGGACAAAAACTCCATACCTAGGCCCCTCCCCTTGCTCTTCCAATCCTACCCCCGCCCTTTCAGAGACTTAAACTGGCCCCTGAACTGAGGAGTAATGTCAGATTACAGAGGAGCCTTAGTGCTCAGGCTCTGGGAAGACTGGCATGAAGCTCTGACCCAGGGAAGAGACTGGGAAGAGTGTGACTTTTGCTGGGCTAGGAGAGAAGAGACTCCTCCACCTCCAGCCACCACCTTTTCTGGCCTGCAGGAAGACTGTGACATGGCTGGGCTGGAAGAGAGAAGACCCCTCCATCCCCAGCCCCCACCCTTTCTGGCCTGCCTAGGGTGGGGCAATTACAACAGCAGAGACACTCCCAGGGATTCAGCAGTAGGTGGCAGACGCAGCTCCCAGCTTTCAGCAGCTCAGAAATCTCCCACCTGCCACACACACACACACACACACACACACACACACACACACGGAAGAAGTGCCCTAAGACTCAGGAGAATTGGACACAGGCCTGATGGTGCTACTCTCAGTGCGCATATGTGCAGGCAAGGGCAGAAACTGCACTGCTTTGTAGAAACTACAGTCCAGACGCCTCAGCCCCACACATCTAAATCTTCAGTCCCAACGTCACACTGGGCACCAGGTGACCGGCTCTGCCTTCACAATACACAGAGGACTCTTTGGTACAGCAGACGACAACCTGGATATTATTTGGTGGGCTTAAGCCAAGACTGGAGCTGCTTTTTGTTTTGTTTTGTTTTGTTTTGTTTTGTCTTTATATCTTTGATATTTTTGCCTATGTTGAGTGTGGGTTGTCGGTTGTTTTTACATGTGAATGTATTTGATTCTTTCTTTGTTGTTGTTGCTGTTGTTGTTGTGCTTGGTGATTTGCTTTGTTCTGAAATTGCCCTACCAGGGGCCAGCTTACGAGCCACAAGATTCAACATATCCAGAGGCCAACTCCAGACCAAACCAGAGTACTACCAGGTTTGACCTACAAGCGACACACCCAGAGGGAATTCTCTACAGGCACAAGAGCCCATAGCGCCAAACCAAATTTAAGTGGTCAACCCTCACACAGCAGAACACCCTGTGGTGGGCAAGGCCAAGTCTCCCAACTAGTCAGCCTAGGAGTTAACCCCACCTACTCACAAGCGGAAAGCAATTAAATATCTTCTATAAGAGGACAATATACACAACAAAAGAGTCACATTTGGAGCACATGCAGAGGAGAGGAACGAAGTAATGCAAGTCAAATATAAAGGACACATACTACATAAGATAACCCAGCAAGAACTCAGAACTCTAGGGGGTCTATCTAATACATCGAAGCAAACACAGAGAGTCAACCAGAATGGGGAAACAAAGAAACATGTCCCAAATAAAAGAACAGAAGAAACCTCCAGAAATAGAACCAAATGAAACAGAGGTAACAAACCTATCAGCGACAGGGTCGAGAACATTGATGATAAGAATGTTTAAGGAGCTTAGAGATGACATAAAGAAGGATAGAGAAATCATAATGATCACCCAGTTAGAACTAAAGAACACAATTGCTGAAATAAAGAACTCACATGTAATACAGAATTGTACACCTGAAATCTATGTAATTTTACTAACAATTGTCACCCCAATAAATTTAATTTTAAAAAAAAAGAACTCACTTGAAGGAATTAACAGCAGGTTAGATGAAGCCGAGGATCGAATCAGTGACTCAGAAGACAAGTTAGCAGAGATCACCCAAACAGAACAACGGAAAGAAAAAAGAATAAAAAACAATGAAGATGCTTTAAGTCACCTCTGGCATAACATCATACGCAACAACATGCACATCATAGGAATACCAGAAGGTGAAGAGAAGAAGCAAGGGATTGAGAACATATTTGAAGTAATAATGTCCGAAAACTTCCATAACCTGATGAAGGAAACCAACATACAAGCCCAGGAAGTGCAGAGAGTTCCAACCAGGATAAACCCAAACAGGTCCACACCAAGACACATTATAGTCAAAATGGCAAAGGTTAAAGACAAAGAGAGAATCCTAAAAGCAGCAAGAGAAAGACAGAGGGTTACATACAAGGGAACTCTCCCATAAGACTATCAAGTGACTTTTCTGCAGAAACATTGAAGGCCAGGAGGGAGTGGCAGGAGATACTCAAAGTGATGGGAGACAAAGGCCTACAACCAAGATTGCTTTATCCAGCAAGGCTATCATTTAGAGTTGATGGAGAGATAAAGAGCTTCCCAGAAAAGAATAAGCTAAAGGAGTTTATTACCACCAAACCAGCATTGCAAGAAATACTAAAAGGACTTCTGTAAGTAGAAGAAAGATTAAAACAATCTAACTACAAATTTCAAAATGACAATAACTATGTACCTGTCAAGAATCACTTTAAATGTAAATGGATTAAATCCTCCAATCAAGAGACATAGGGTGGCTGAGTGGATAAGAAAGCAAGAGCCTTGTATATGCTGTATACAAGAGACTCACCTCAGCTCAAAAGACACACACAGGCTGAAAGTGACAGGTTGGAGTAAAATATTTCATGCAAATGGAAATGAGAAAAAAGCTGGAGTTGCAATACTTATTTTTGACAAAATAGACTTTAAAATGAAGAAAATATTAAAAGACAAAGATAGGCACTATATAATAATGAAGGGATCGACAGAACTCTAGTAATCATCTATGCACCCATCATAGGAGCACCTAAATATATAAAACAGATATTGACTAACATAAAGACAGAGATCAACAGTAACACTATCATAGTAGGGGACTTCAACACACCTCTGACAGCAAGGGACGGGTCTTCCAGACAGAAAATCAATATGGAAACAAATGCCTTAAATGGTACATTGGACCACTTGGATTTAATCGATATTTTCAGAGCATTTCACCCCAATGCTGCAGAATACACATTCTTCTCAAGCGCACATGGAACATTTTCCAAGATAGACCGTATGTTATGCCACAAAACAAGTCTTGATAAATTTAAGAAAATTGAAAGCATACCAAGTGTCTTCTCTGACCACAGTGCTATGAAATGAGAAATAAACTACAGGAAAAAAACTGGAAGACACACAAATTCATAGAAGCTGAATAACATGTTACTAAATAATGAATGGGTCAAGCAGGAGATCAAGGGATAAATCAAAAGGTATCTCCAGACAAACAAAAATGAAAACACGACGACCCAAAATCTATGGGATGCTGTGAAAGCAGTCCTAAGAGGGAAATTCATAGCATTGCAGGCCTACCTAAAGAAACAAGAAAAATCACTAATCAACAGTTTATCTTCACACTTAAGGGGTCTGGAAAAAGAACAGCAAAATAACCCCAAAGGGAGTACAAGGAAGGACATAATAAAGATCAAAGTGGAAATAAATAAAACAGAAAACAGAAAAACAATACAAAAGAACAATGAATCCAAGAGTTGATTCTTAGAGAACATAAACAAAATTGACTAACCTTTAACCAGACTCATTAAAAAAAGAGAGAGAGGACCCAAATTAATAAACTCAGAAATGAAAGAGGAGAAGTGAAAACATACACCACAGAAATACAAAAAATTTTGAGAAATTACTATGAGCAACTATATGCCAACAAATTTGACAATCTGGAAGAAATGGACAATTTTCTAGAGGCATACAACCTTCCAAGGCTAACTCAAGAAGAAACAAAAAAACCTGAATAGACTGATTACCACCAGGGAAATTGAATCAGTAATCAACAATCTCCCAACAAACAAAAGCCCTGGACCAGAAGGCTTTACAGGTGAATTTTACAAAACGTTCAAAAAGGAATTATCACCTATTCTCCTCAAGCTCTTCCAAAAAATCCAGAAGGTGGAAAGGATCCCAAACACTTTTTATGAAGCTCTATCACCCTGATCCCAAAATCTAACGACGACACCACAAAAAATGGAAACTACAGACCGATATCTCTAATGAACTTAGTTGCAAAAATCCTCAACAAAATATTAGAGAAAAGAATTCAGCAATACATTACAAAGATCATACACCATGATCAAGTGGGATTCATCCCTGGTATGCAAGGGTGGTTCAACATCCGCAAATCAATTAATGTGATACAACACATTAACAAAATGAAAAATAAAAATCACATGATCATATCAATAGATGCAGAAAAAGCATTTGATAAAATCCAGCAGCCATTTATGATAAAAACCCTTAAGAAAGTGGGAATAGAGGGATCACGTCTCAACATAATAAAGGCCATATATGATAAACCCACAGCTAACATCATACTCAATGGGGAAAATCTAAAACCATTCCCCTTAAGATCAGGAACAAGGCAAGGTTGCCCACTTTCTCCACTTTTATTCAACATAGTACTGGAATCTAGACACAGCAATCAGACAAGAAAAAGAAATAAAAGGCATCCAAATTGGTAAGGAGGAAGTAAAATTGTCATTATATGCAAATGATATGATACTATATATAGAGAATCCTAAAGACTCCACCAAGAAACTATTAGAGCTGATAGATGAATTTAGTAAAGTAGCAGGATACAAAATTAATATTCAGAAATCAGTTGCATTTGTATATACCAATAATAAAAAATCAGAAGGACAAATTAAAAAGCAATCCCATTTACAATTGCTTCAAAGACTATAAAATACCTGGGAATAAATTTAACCAAAGTAGTAAAAGATCTGTACTCAGAAAATTATAAGACACTGAAGAAAGAAATGAAAGAAGATACAAATAGATGGAAACACATACCATGTTCATGGTAGGAAGAATTAATGTAGTTAACATGTCCATACTGCCTAAGGCAATATACATATTCAACACAATTCCAATCAAAATACCAACGACGTTTTTCACAGAAATAGAACATATAATCCTAAAATTTATATGGGACCATAAAAGACCCTGGATATGCTCATCAATCTTGAGAAATAAGAACAAAGTATAAGGTATAACAATACCTGACATCAAATTATACTACTAGACAACAGTAATCAAAACAGCACGGTACTGGCATGAAAACAGACACATAGATCAATGGAACAGAATAGAGTCCAGAAATAAATCCATGCCTATATGGCCATTTAATCTACAACAATGGAAGCAAGAATGTATGGTGGGGTAAAGACAGTCTATTCAATAAATGGTGCTGGGAAACCTGGACAGACATATGCAAAAAAATGAAGCTGGACCACCTCCTTACGCCATATACAAAAATAAATTCAAAAAGGCTTAAAGAGTTAAATGTAAGATCTGAAACCATAAAATTCCTAGAAGAAAATATAGGAAGAAACTTCACAGACATTACCCGGAGTAAGATTTTTACTGATATATACCCTCGCGTGACGGAAGTAAGAGAAAAAATAAACATGTGAGATTACATCAAACTAAACAGTTTTTTCACAGCCAAGGAAACCATCAACAAAACAAAACGGGATCCTACAGGATGGGAAAAGATATTTGCCAATGATATATCTGATAAGAGGTTAATATCACAAATTTATAAAAAAACTCACTCAACACAACTCCAAAGAAACAAACAACCCAATTAAAAAATGGGCAGAGGACATGAAGAGACATTTTTCTAAAAAGGACATACAGATGGCAAACAGACATATGAAGAAATGCTCAACCTCACTATACACAATAGCCAAGACATGGAAACAACCCAAATGCCCATTGGTAGATGACTGGATTACGAAACTCTGGTACATTTATACAATGGAGTATTACGCAGCCATAAAGAAGAACGAAATCTTACCATTTGCAACAACATGGATGGACCTAGAGAACATTATGTTAAGTGAAATAAGTCAGACAGAGAAAGACAAATAACATACGATCTCACTTACATGTGGAATCTAAAGAAAAGAATAAGTGAATGAACTAATCAGAAACAGTTTTGGAGACATAGAGGAAAAAGTGAGGGTTGCTAGATGGGAGGGGGGTTGGGATAAGGGGTAAGGTGAGGGGATTAAGGGGATTAGAAAGCAGTCAGTAACCACAAGATTGCCACGGGGTTACGAAAGTTAATTTGGGGAACGTAATCAATAATGCTGTAAAGATTTTGTAGGGTATCCGATGGACACGTGTCCCATTTGGGAGACCACCTCAGGGATGATGTATATGCCTGATCACTGCACTGTACACCTGAAGCTGAACAATAATGAATGCCATTAATGAATGCCAACTATAATTATATATATATATATGTATTTATATATTTGTATATATGTGTGTGTGTATATATATATATATATATATACATATATATATATATATATATATACACATATATGTATGTATATACTTACAAGAAGCGGAGTACTGCATTAGGAATAGAGACAGTGGAAATATAATGGCTCTGTGCGATGTTAGAGGGATAGTGGATGGGGGGAGGGGGGTTCACACAGTGTGACGGATATAAATGATAAACGTCTAAGTATTACTTTGTCTTGTGCACCCGAAACTAATTAAAAAAAAATAGACTACATTGGAGGGAATCCACCATAGATTAAATTAAGCTGAGGATGGAATTAGCAATTCAGAAGGTAAGGTAGCAGAAAACACCCAATCAGACCAGCCAAAAAAAAAAAAAAGGATAGTTTCAGGGGCTTCTTGGATAATATCAAGCATACCAACATTCACATCATAGGGATACCAGAAAGAGAAGAGAGAGAGCAAGAAATAAAAAACCTATTTCAAAAAATAACGACAAAAAAATGTCCTTAATCTGGGAAAAGAAATAGATCTGCAGGCCCAGGAAGCACAGAGAGTCCCAAACAAGATGAATCCAAACAGGCCCACATCAAGACACATCATAATTAAAATGGCAAAGGTTAAAGGCAAACAAAAAGTTATAAAAGCAGCAAGAGAAAAGCAGTTTATTCCCTACAAGGGAGCTCCCATAAGACTATCAGCTGATTTTTCAACAGAAACTTTGCAGGCCAGAAGGAATTGGCAGGAAACATTCAAAGTAATGAAAAGAAAAGACCTACAACCAAGATTACTCTACCCAGCAAAGCTATAATTTAGAATTGAAGTACAGATAAAGAGCTTCCTAAACAGGAAAAAACTAAAGGAGTTCATAACGACCAAACCAGTATTACAAGAAATGTTAAAGAGACTTCTTCTAGATGTAAAGAAGAAAAAATATATCAAAAATATGAATAATAAAATGGCATTAACAACATATCTATCAACAAGTACTTTAAATGTAAATGGATTAAGTGTTCCAATCAAAAATAGGGTGGGTGAACGGATAAGAAAACAAGACCCTTATATATGCTGCCTACAGACTGAAAGTAAAGGGATGGGGAAAAATATTTCATGAAAATGGGAAAAAAAGTACTTCTACCAGACAAAATAGACTTTAAAACAAAGGCTACAACAAGAGACAAAGAAGGATCCAGTAAACCCATTTCTGGGTATTTATTTGAAGAAACCCAAATGCTACTTCAAAGGGATGAATACATCAATATGTTCATTGAAGCATTGTTTACAATGCCCAATATGTGGAGGCAACCTGGGTGTCCATCAATGGATGTATGGGTAAACAGTAAGTGGTACATATGTACAATGGAATATTGCTCAGCCATGGAAGGGAATGGGCTCTTGCCATCTGCGGTGGCATGGATGGACCTGAGGGGTATTTTGCTGAGTGGAGTATGTCAGACAGAGAAAAACAGATGCAATATGATTTTGCTTATATGTGGAATCTAAACAACAAAACAAACATAAACAAACATCTAAAACAGAAACAAACTCATAGATACAGGAAAGATTTTGATGGTTGCCAGATGGGAGGAGAGTTGGAAGTGAGTGAAAAAGGGGAAGGGATTAAGAAATACAAATTGGTTGTTACACAGTAGTCATGGGGATGTAGGATATAGCATAGGGAATATAGTCAATAATACTGGAATAACTATGAATGATGTCAGATGCATACTATATTTATTGGGGTGATAGATGGGAGGATGGTTGGTGGACAGGGTGAAAACGGTTAAGGGATTAAGAAATACAAATTAATAGTTACAAAATAGGCATGGGGATGTAAAGTAAAGCACAGGTAATATAGTCGATAATATGGTAATAACTATGTATTGTGCCAGGTGGCTTCTAGACTAGTTACAGGGATCACTTCTAAAATTACATAAATGTCTAAGCACTTTATCTAAGCACATCTGAAATTAATATAAAATAATATTGAATATCAAAATAAAGTAAATAAATATGTCAAAGTTTTTCTTTCTTTTTTATTAAATACATTGGGGTGACATTGGTTAATAAGATAATATAAGTTTCAAGTGTACAATAATATAATACGTCATCTGTATATGGGATTCCGTGCTCATTACCCAAAGTTTAGTTTTCTTCCATCAGCATATATTTCATTCCCTTTACCCTCTTCAACCTCCTCCCATGTCCCTTCACCTTTGGTAACTATCATACTATTGTCTGTATCTATGAGTTTGTTTATTTGCTTTGTTCATTTCTTGCTTTCTGTTTTATATCCCACATGTGAGTGAAATTGTATAATTCTTCCCCTTTTCTGTCTGACTTATTTCACTCAGCATGAGACTTTCATGATTCATCCCTGTTGTCCCAAATGGCAGTATTTCATCTTTTCTTATGTCTGAGTAGTTTTCCATTGTATATATGTACCATATCTCCTTTATCCGATCATCCATCAAAAAACATTTCAGTTTTTTCCATGTCTTGGCTACTGTGAATAATGATGCAATGAACATAGGGGTATATATATATTGTTACAAATAAATGTTTTCAAATTTTGGAGATAGATACCCAGAAGAGAGATTCCTAGGTTGTATGGTAGCTCTATTCTTAATTTTTTAGGCACCTCCATACTGTTTTTGATAGTGGCTATACCAGTTTACATTCCCACCAGCAGTATAAGAGGGCTCTTTTTTCTCCACATCTTCTACAACACATTTTTTTTCTTGTCTTATTGATTATAGCTATTCTAACAGGTATGAGGGGGTATTTCATGTGGTTTTGATTTTCATTTCCTTTATAGTGAGTAAAGTTGAGCATCTTTTCATGTATCTGTTGGACATTTATATGTTTTCTTGGGAAAGGTATCTGTTCAGGTCTTCTACCCATTTTTAATTGAATTATCTATTTTTTATTGTTGAGTTGTATAAATTCTTTATAAAACCTGATAATGACAACACACACACACAAAAATGTACAGACCAATGTCTATGATGAAACAAAATACTAGCAAATTGAATACAACAATACATTAAAAAGATAATACATCACAATCCAGGGACACAAAGATGGCTCAAAATATGCAAATCAATCAATGTGATATAACACATTAAAAAAATAAAGGATAAAAATCATATGATTATATCAATAGATGTAATCAAAGCATTTGATAAGATACAACATCCATTTATGATTAAATGCATAATAGAATGGATATAAAAGGAAAGTACCTCAACATAATAAAGGCCATATATGACGAACCCTCAGCTAATCTCATACTAAATGGTGAAGAACTGAAAGCTTTTCCTCTAAGGTTAAGAACAAGACAAGGATGTTCACTCATATCACTGTTATCTAACATAATGTCGGAAGTCCTAGCCAGAGCAATCATGCAAAAGAAAGAAACAAGAGGCATCCCTTGTCATTTGTCATTTGATGTACAACTCAACAACAACAACAACAAAAACAATCCAATTAAAAAATGGGCAGAGGATCTGAACAGACACTTCTCCCAAGAAGACAAATGGCCAACAGATATATGGAAAAATGATCAATTTCACTAGCTATTAGAGAAATGTAAATCAAAACCACAATGAAATACTACCTCATATCTGTTAGAAAGGCTATTATCAACAAGACTAGTAATAACAAGTGTTGGAGAGATTGTGGGGGAAAAGGAACCCTTATATGCTGTTGGTGGAAATGTAAGTTGGTACAGCCGTTATGAAAAAAGTATGGTTTCCTCAAAAAATTAAGAATAGAGTTACCACATGACCCAGCAATCCCTCTTCCAGGTATCTACCAAAAAAATCAGAAAAAAAAACACATTTATCTGTAAAGATATATGTACCCTGTAACACGGTAGCATTATTTATGATGGCCAAGACATGGAAAAAAACAGTATCCTTCAATAGTTGATTGGATAAAGAAGATGTGGTACATACGAGTACGGACAATTAAGTTCGTGAACACATCCTAGAAAAAGTGCTACATACCTCATTGCTGAATATCACTATGGTTCCCTTCAGAGTACTCCCCTTGGGAAGCTTTGCACTAACAACAGTGCGTAGTCCACCCTTCAAAGCAATTTTGGAACTCTTTCTGGAATGGCCATCAGAGCTGTCGTTGTATTACACTTGATGTTCTGAATGTCATCAAAATCTCTTCCTTTCAATATTTCCTTTATCTTTAGGCAAAGAAAGAAGTCATTGAGGGCCAGATCAGGTGAGTAGGGAGGGTGTTCCAATACAGTTATTTGTTTACTGGCTAAAAACTCCCTCACAGACAGTGCCGTGCATTGTCATGATACAAGAGCCATGAATTGTTGGCGAAAAGTTCAGATCATCTAACTTTTCCATGAGCCTTTTCAGCACTTCCAAATAGTAAACTTTGTTAACAGTCCAGTTGGTACAAATTCATAATGAATAATCCCTCTGATGTCAAAAAAGGTTAACAACATTTTTGCAAGAAGTTCGTGAACTTAGCTGTCAGACTTCATTGTACAATGGCCGTAAGAAAAGACTTCATTGTACAATGGCCATAAGAAAAAAATGAATTATTGCCATTTGCAACAACATGAATGGATCTTAAGAATATAACACGAAGTCAAATAAGTCGGAAAGAAAAAGTTGAGATCATATGATTTCAATCATATGTGGGATACAAAACTGAAAGCAACAAACAAACAACAAACAAAACTCATAGACACACACAACAGTTTAGTGGTTACCAGAGGGTAATAGGAGAGAAGGGTGGTAGAAAAAGAAAAAGGGGGCCAAGTATATGGTGATGAAAGGAGAACTGACTCTGGGTGGTGAACACACAATGCAATATATAGATGATGTATTATAGAAATGTGCTCTTGAAACCTATATAATTTTCCTAACCAATGTCACATCAATAAATTTAATAAATAAATAAATAAATAAATAAACAAACAAATAAATAATAAGGTACCCAAATTAGGAATGAAGAAGTAAAATTGTCATTTTTTGTAGATGGCTTGATTCTTTATGTAGAAAATTCTAAAACTCTATCAAAAGTCTATTAGAAACATACAGTAAAGTTGCAGGATAAAAAATCAATGTACAGAATCCATTGCATTCCTCTATACTATTTCTTTTTTCTGGAAAAGGAAATTAAATCTCAAAGTTTATTTAATCCACATTCTCCTACTTGGTCACAGTTTAATTTTGCAAAACAATGAAGCTTCCACTTTTTATTATTTTTCTGAGACAAATATTCTTAATAATTGTAATATATGTCCTAAGTATACATAAGGATTTAGTAGGATACTTATGATCATTTGAAGATGTTTGGAGGTAAAGTAACCTCAAGGCCACGAAACATCCTGGGCCTGTGGGGAGGCAGACCTCCAGGTGCAGTCCCGTCTAATGTCACTGAGAGCTACATGCACGGAGCCTATGTCCAGCCAAGTTTGATCTCTGAATTGTGTTGAGGGTGTCAGCTTGTGGTGACCAAAGTGTTTTGGGAATCCTTGTGGATAGGAAGTTGCTTTTCACAGATATCAGAAGGATAAACATAAACTTGACCTAGAATCATCTGGATGCCTCCTAGAAAATATTCCTACTCAACATACATTCTAAAGAGTATACTGGGGGCAGAAAGCTAACTCACCAGTGTGACTCCAGGTCTTTCCATTCTATTCCTGCCTATGGAACCCTGGAAACCAGTCCTAGGCACCAAAGCCCTGGTCCTATGGTCCCATGACTGGTGGGCCACATCAGTTCATGCCTCTAGACTTCATAAAGCAGGTAACTGCAAGCAGGTGGAACCCAGGGAAAGCATAAGGAGTCTATTCTGAAACCCTAAATTGGTCCTAAATTGTATCTTTTTTAATAATATCACCTTTTAACAGCTATGGAACTAGAATATGTCATATTTGGTAACATCTTAGAGTCATTTAATTACTATAAATTACATTCCAGTTGTATGGTTAATAAAATTGACTAAAGCATATGGAAAAAGAAGGAGGGGTTAAAGTACATATTAGAGTGACTATCTAAGATCAGTAGAAAAAAAAGTGAGGATTTGCTTTTGGATCATGAAGATGGGAGTTAGGAGGTTGTACACTATAGGTAATATGTACAGAACAAGACTTTGGGCAGCTGCCCTGATCGAGGTCTGTGTCACTCTCTCTTTTTCTTCCCTGATCCCCTTATGGTGTCCTTCCAGGTCCTCACCCAAGATGCCCAGTACACTTTAGCTACCAAAGCCCCACAGTGGACCCCACATAAAGGCTTATCTTTCCTCAAACACCCCAGGTTCTTCTTCTTCTCTCTCTCTCTCTCTCTCTCTCTCTCTCTCTCTCTCTCTCTCTCTCTCTCTCTCTCTGCTTTTGCACAGTGGTACCCAATTTCAAAACTCAGGTAGTTGAACCCCAGGATCAGCACTTATAACAACTATACCCCACTTACTAATAAACCTCTAGAGTATAAAATCCTAGTCATGAAAGTTTACTGAGAACATGTGGAATTTTTCAGGGGCCCTCTAAATCAATGTCTTCCTATCTCTGTGGGAAGCGAGAGGAGAGATTAGTCTGGAAGGAGGAGGCAGACATCACCTGGCTTTTCTCTCCTCAACCCATGAGTGACTGGTCTGAAATCTGAAGCACACACCAGCCATCCCACCCTGTGAGAGAGATACCTGGAAAATATAGAAGCACCATCCATCCCGTTGCTCTGTAGCAATTCAGCTACGGGAAATGGGGTTTGGTTCCTAGGATCTTCCTGAGCTAGTTCTTTAGAGGCCTTGGGCTCTGAGCTGTGCCATCCCCTCAGGAAGACACTTGTTATGGTGGCATCCGCTTCCAATCCTTCAAAAAATATGATGTATGGGCTTCCAGTGGCCATTCACTGGTTCTTTTAACAAATATTTATCAATCACTTTCTACATATCAGGTGATGTTCAAAAGCTGGGCATAAAATTGCTATCTCTGCTCATAAGCACAGACGCTATCTGGAAAAAGAGACAATAACAAAGCAAAGAATCACCAAGAACCTACCTGGCGCTGACTGGTGCTGGGTAGAATGTGTAAGCAGGGGATGCCATAGAGAGGGTGGTTCCCCTAGCTTATTTGCTCTGAAAGGCCTCTCCCAGGAGGTGACTTTGGGTGACATGAAGGATCCAGTCATAGAGAGTTAAAGGCAGAGGAATAGCCATCCTGGAGTGCCCATGGCAGTGACCAGATTGTGCTCTGGAAAGGATAAAGGGTCTATGGTCAGGCAGGGAGACTGGGCAGATCAGAGATTGGAACCCAGGAAAAGGCAAACCAACTACATCAATCATTATCAGGAAATGTAGGGTTACTGTCCAGAGCAATGCTGTAATCTGATCAAGATTTTAAAAGATCACTCCAGCAACTCTGTGGAATCTCTATTGTAGAAGGCCAGATGGAAATGGGAAAACCATGTGGGGGTCTGTTGCCAGTCCAGGCCAGAAAGGATGAGCTGGGCTGACAGCAATGGGGATGGGTGGAGAGGATGTTCTGACTGTACTTGAAGGGAGAGGAAATGGTGCTTGTCAATGGATTGATGTGTGGGATGTGGGACAGAAGGAATCATGAAAGCTCCTATTGTTTTTACTCAAGTGAACTGAGTAGGTAGTAGTCTCATTTCCTGAAATGGGAATTCTGGAGGAGAGAAAAAGTGGCGGCAATCAAGATTTACGTTGTATCCATATTGACTTTGAAAATTCCTATTGGATATTATAGTGGACATGGCAAGAAGGCAGGTGGATGTTTGAGTGGGGTGCTCTGAGGACAGGCCAAGGATGGATATAAAGATTTGGAAATGGTCAGCTTATGAATGGAATTTAAATCCAGGTCCTGGATGGGATCATCCAAGTGGAAATTTCACATGGAAGATACATAGGGCCCAAGCCAAGCCAGGTTTGCAGAGGGAGAGGAGCCAAAAACAATGCTGGGAAAGAGCACAGTGAGAGAAGTAGCAACCCAGGAAAAAGCAAGATCATGAAATGCTAGTGAAGAAAGTATTTCTGGGAGAGCTGCTCACTGTAAGGAGTTTCTAAGAAGCCTGCATTGTGCCTGGCTATGAGTACACCCACAGACCTTTCCAGCTGCTGATATCATCAGGGCAAATAGACCCCTGAAGAGCCAAGTTCAGCCAATCAGACCACTCTCTCCACAAGTCTGAATAAAACAAAGAAATCTCTCTATGTGAAGGTGAAACTCAGTTGCTATTTAAACCATTTTGCTCACTGCATGCACTGACTATTGCAACTCACCAAACAGTAGATTTGGTATTTTCTCTCCAAATCATAGGCTTTCATTTCCAGTTGCTTTGGGGTTGTTCATGAATTCTGACACGTTCTCCACCCCTCTGTCTCCTGATGCTCTGTCTGTCTCCAGGTACTGAATTATCACCTCACAGCTCTGCCCCTTCCCACACGAAGCCTGTTGAAATCCCCTGTCTCTCTCTATTGATCCTACATGGCACACTGAATCTTCTCATTAAAGTCATGAACATTATTAGCCCATTCAACTGTTCAGTTTAATGAGCTTCACACTCACCAGGGGTGGGGTTGGGGGTCCATAATTTTGCAGAGTGAATTAAAGTGGATTGCCACCTACCAGCCTGCATCACATCATCAACTCCTATCAGAGCCCACATCTCTAAGGTGTCCCTGGATGCTCTTCAGGGTGTCTCTGAAGCCCTGAAACCATGGATAACATTGCAGAATCATGTCCATAGATGCATTTTAAGGGGGGGGGGGGACAGTGCAGTTTTACTTCAACCATGAGATATGTGACAAATTTTTTTCTTAAGCTACATTGGATACTAATAGAGTTAGTGGATACTAATCTTATTTCCTCAATAGTCAACTGTAAGCAACTCCAGGTAAAAGACTGCAACTTTATAAATTTCACATTCTTCATGTTGCGTAGTGCAGTAGAAGTGCTGCTGATTTGATGTGTGGCACGTCTTTGTCTCTTAGAATCATTCTTCATGTTGCCTAGTGCAGTAGAAATGATGCTGATTTGATGTGTGGCACGTCTTTGGATCTTAGAATCTTGCTGTGAATAAATCCCTGGTACTTATGTGTTGAATTATGAATTCCTGAGTGACTTTGTTCTAGATTTCCCTTTTCTCCTAGCTAATAATGCTCAAGGTGGTACAAATATTTCACTCAGAACTAACTCTGAAAAGCCATCTCAAGCCCAAACCCTGTCTTTAGAAGGTCCAAGATTACAGCTTTGGTATAGAAGTTGTCTGAGAAAATGGGAAGCTCCAAAAATGTCATCTCTCTAGCCTCTACCTGAACCCTATTCAGATTTTTTTGGTGTTTTTCACTCATTTTTATACAGCATGGTGGTATCTGTTATGTCCAGAAATATTTATGGGCACCTGACATATATTAATACTCCTCCAGACACCACAGGGTCAACTGTGAACAAAATGGACAAAAATCTCTATCCCAATGGAATTCAGCAATAGACAAAATAAGATATATATATATATATATATATATATATATATATATATATATATATATATATATATACATATACATGATACACTCTTTATCAGCATTGTCATAATTTGTTTTATTTCCTTGTTATCGTGTTACTACTTATCTCCATCTAAAATATTGCATATAGTAACATGATAACAAGAAAATAACAAATTATAACAATGATGATAAAGAGTATCATCATAGCTTCCAGTCAAGATGGCAGAGTAGATAAACGCTATGTTGACCTCCTCCCAGAACACATAAAAATTACAACTAAACTACAGAACAACCATCATTGAGAATCACTTGAAGTCTAGCCGAACCAGAATCCTACAACTAAGGAAATAGAGAATAAGCCACATGGAGACTGATATGAAAGACAGAGACACCAAACAGGCTGGTCCCACAACCACATGTGACAGATAAAAATCAGGAGAAATATTTTGTCAGCCGGGGTCCACCCTGAAGAGCGAGGGGTCCCAGCCACACCCCAGATTCCCTAGATCACGATTTAAGAGCCAGAGAGAAATGTATCCATCACTTCTGGCTGTGAAAACAAGCATAGATTGTGGCTGAGTGATTTGGAGAGCTGCTGAGTTCCAGGTGTTTCTCTTACAGAGTCCATGCACAGACTTGCTTGCTGACACAATCACTTGCTCTGAGCTCCAGAACTGGGACAGTAGTTCAAAAGGTGCCAGGGACATATGAGGAGGACTGAATGGTCTGCCTTCAGGGCAAAGGCTGGAGAGGTAGCTTATGCTCAGACAGAAGTACTGGCAGAAGCCATTGTTTCTTGTTGAGCCCTCCCCACACCGAGCATCCACACGAAGGCAGGTCCCATATTTCCATCAAAGTGGCTAACACTGTTCACCATGCCCTGGTGATTCTCTGACACCCCACCCCACCCAACTTGAGTAATCACCCAAGCCATTACCAGTAGGCTTTCCATACAAAAGACTTGCCTTTTGGTTTGTTTGTTTGTTTGTTTTACTTTTTTAAAATATTTTATTTTTTTATTTATGTTTTAAAGACGTATTATTAAAATACAGCTAACATGCAGTATTATGTTTGTTTCAGGAGTATATCATAGTTATTCAACAGTACCCACCTAGCTCTACACAGTGTTATTACCACATTATTGATTTTATTACCTATACTAAAGAAGTGATCACCATGATAAGTTCAGCAACCAACTGACATTCTACCATGTTTTCACAATATAATTGATCTTTTCCTCCCTTTTTAAATTTTCCAATGAGAGTTCACATTCAATATTATTTTATATTAGTTTCATGTGTATAGTATAGTGGTTATACATTTACATAATTTAGGAAGTGGTCCCCCTGACTAGTACCACCTGGAACTATACATAGATATTATGATTATCTTTGACTATATTCTCTATGCTGTATTTTACATCCCCATGACTATGTTGTAACTACCAATTTGTATTTCTTCATCTCTTCACCTTTTTCAACCTGCCCCCAACGCCATCCCATCTATCACCTCAATAGATCTAGTACCCATCTTACACAGTACATAGTTATTACAATATTATTGACTATATTCCTTATGCTATACCCTATATCCCCATGACTACTGTGTAACAACCAATTTGTACTTCTGAATACCTTCACTTTTTCACCCATCCTTAACCACTCTGCCATCCTAAACAAGTCCCTCCAAGATTCCTTGTAATACTGGTTTGGTGGTGTTGAACTCCTTTAGCTTTTTCTTGTCTGGGAAGCTCTTTATCAGTCCTTCAATTCTAAATGATAGCTTTGCTGAGTAATCTTGGTTGTTGGTCCTTGCTTTTCATCACTTTGCATATTTCCTGCCAATCTCTTCTGGCCTGCAAAGTTTCTGCTCAGAAATCAGCTGCTTGTCTTATAGGCGCTCCCTTGTAGATAACTAACTGCTTTTCTCTTGCTGCTTTTAAGATTCTCTCTTTGTCTTTAACCTTTGGCATTTTAATTATGATGTGTCTTGGTGTTGGCCTCTTTGGGTTCATCTTGTTTGGGACTCTGCACTTTCTGGGCTTGTATATCTATTTACTTCTCCAGTTTAGGGAAGTTTTCTCTCATTATTTCTTCAAATGGGTTTTCACTAACTTGCTCTCTTTCTTCTCCTTCTGGTACCCTTATAATGTGAATGATGGTATGCTAGATGTTGTCCCAGAGGCTTCTTAAACTCTCCTCAATTTTTTGGATTCGTTTTTCTTTTCGCTGTTCTGGTTGGGTGTTTTCTGCTACTTTATCTTCTACATCTCTGGTTCAATCCTCTGCTTCATCTAATCTGTTGATTTCCTGGAATGTATTCTTAATTTCCATTATTGTATTCTTTACTTCTGACTGGTACTTCTTCATATTTTCTATCTCCATTTTTATGTTTCCTATCTTTTTGTTAAAGTTCTCCCTGATATCAGTAAGCATCCTTATCACCAATGTTTGGAACTCTGTGTCTGATAAATTGCTTGTCTCTATTTTGTTTAGTTCTTTTTCTGGAGCTTTGTTCTGTTCTTTTCATTTGAGACATGTTTCTTTCTCCCTATTTTTGCTACCTCCCTGTGTTTGTTTCCATGTATTAGGTAGAGCTGCTATGTCTTCTGGCCTTAGTAAAGTGGCCTTATGTAGTATGTGTGCTATGGGACTCAGTGGCTCAGTCATTCTGGTCGCCTGAGCCATGCACTCCAGTTGTGTCCCTTGTGTGGGCTGTGTGTGCTCTCTTGTAGTTGAGCCTTTGTTGACAATTGCACATCAGTGGAAGGGACTGACCCTTGGGCTCACTGGCTGTGAGGACTGGCCTTGACTACAGTGGAAGAGCTGTGCAGGGGCTGACCCTACAGAGCAGAATCTGCCTCAACAGGACTCTGGTGCCTGCCCAATCCACCCCTTGGGTGTGCATTCTTGGAGGCAGCTGGGTGATGCTCATTTTGAAGCTGGCCACTGGGGGTGCCATCCCTAGGACCACCTTAGAGGGGATTTGCTATAGGTCAACTTCAGCCACAGCCCATGCCCCACCCCAGGCCACCTGGTAGGATCCACAAAGAAGTCCACAGGTGGCAGCCACCCATGCTGTGCCTGGATGCACCTTAAGAGGCCAAGCTGCAAACCAAGGCTGGCTGCCACTAGTGCCATGCTTAGTGCTGCTCAGCCAGAGGCACAGGACAATCTCAAGCCAGATGCTTCTTGTCTGGATTCCATGAACCTTTGAGAGACCCTAGGAAAGTCTGCAGCATGAGTCAAAGCAGGTGGTTTATATTACAAAGCCACTGGCAGCGGCCCGAAAGTTGGGAGGGGCGGGATCTCAAATCGCCAGGGCATGGTGAACAAACAGCAGAGACTCCGATATGGCAGCCACCTGTTTCTGCACACTAGGAAAGGGGAGCACTCAACACAAAACAATGGCCTCTGCCAGCTCCTCTGTTTAAGCGAAAGGTGCTTCGCTAGCCCCAGTCCCAAGCCAGACAACTCAGTTCCCCACCATATGTCCCTGCCACTTTTCCAGCTGCTGCTCCAGTGCTGGAACTCAGAGCGAGTAATTCAATGGGTGGGTAAGTCAGCGCATGGTCCCTTTAAGAAAAGTGCCTGGGAGTGCAGCCACCCTCTGTCTCACTCAGTCATAATCTCCACTGGTTTTCATGACCAGAAATTATGGGGACTTCTCTCCCCAGCACTGGAACCCTGGGCTGGGGTGGGACTGAGACCTCTCACTCCTCTGGGGGACGGGGGACTTGCACAGCCGAGATGTCCCTCCCAATCTTTAATGATCACACGTGGATATGGGACCAGCATGTTCCACATTTCTACCCTCCTACTAGTCTCGAGGTGGCTTCTCCTGCAAGCCTTTAGTTGTAGGGCTTGGTTCAGCAAGATTTTAGGTGATTCTCATTGATGGGTATTTTGTAGTTTAGTTGTAATTTTGATGTAGTCTTGAGAGAACGTAAGCACAGCATTTACCTACTGCTCCATCTTGGTATCGAGTCCTCCAAATGGCCTGTCTTGAATCAAGCTACAGAATTTCCTAAAATCTCTAAAAAAACTCACAAACCCCCCAAAAGCAGCATCTGACATTGGTGTGCCCTATACCTTTTGCTAAGCAACCCCAAGCCTGGCACTAACAGCCGCTGGCCTCAGTTCACAACTTAACCTCTCCCGGATACCTCCAAGCCCAGAACAAGTGACAACCATCTGCAAATCACTTTGCAGCTCATACCAAGTGGTCCCAGGGAAGGCACAGAAAACAGCTGAATTTGGACTGCATCAGAGCCTTTCCCAAGAGGCCTCAGAACCCAGTGACCAGCTCCAGACCACACTAGAGCACCACCCAACCACCTCCACAAATGACACACCCAAAGAGCAAACTCAACAGGCACCAGAGCCCAATTGAAGCAAATTCTGCTCCATAGGGTTCACACCTGCACAACAGCTCCTCCACTGTAGTCATGGCGAGTCCTCACAACAAATCATCCTGAAGGTCAGTTCCTCCCATTGACATACCAACAGGAATCAAGTCTCAACTACAACAGGAGGGCACACACGACCCACACAAGGGACACACCTGGAGCACCAAGCTCAGGTGGCCAGGGATGGAGAAAGATATTGCATGTAAATGAATAAAAAAGAAAGCAAAGCTGGAGTAGCAATACTTATACCAGACAAAACAAACGTTAAAACAAAGGCTGTAACAAGAGACAAAGAAGGACCCAGTTATCGCACTTTTGGGTATTTATTCATGGAAATCCAAAACACTAATTTGAAAAGACATATTCATCCATAAGTTCATTGCAGCACTATTTACAATAGCCAAAATATGGAAGCAATCTAAGTGTCCATCAATAGATGAATGGATATAGAAGAAGTGGTCTTCTATGTATACAATGGACTATACAATGGAATATTACTCCGCCATAAAAAAGAAAGGAATCTTGCTTTCAGCAACAACATGGATGGGCCTAAGTATTACTGTGCTAAGTGTAGTAAGTCAGACAGAAAAAGACAAATGCTATATGATTTCATTTATATGTGGGATATAAAGAACAAAATAAATGAACAAACAAAACAGAAACAAACTCATAGATACAGAGAACATTTTGATGTTTGCCATATGGGAGGAGGATTGGGAGAATGTGGGGGAAAAGGGAAGGAGAAGTACAAATTGGTAGTTACAAAATAGTCATGGGGATGTGAAGTATAGCATAGTGAATATAATCAATAATATTGTAATAACTTGTATGGTGTCAGATGGGGATTAGATTTATTCGAGTCATCATTTTGTAAGTTATATAAATGTCTATTCACTATGTTGTACACCTGAAACTAGTATAATATCGTATGTCAATTGTCATTGAAAAAATAAAAAAATATATATTTTTTAAAAACGAGTATTATCATAAACACTTTTATAGCCCATCCAGTGTGCCAAAGACTGGCCTAAATATTCTGCCTGAATTTGCTCATTAATCCTCAGGACAAACCTGAGGCTGGTATGATTACAATCCCAGTTTAAATCTGAGACAGATGAGGGACAAAGAGGAATGGCAGTCAGGTGTGAGGGGAGAGGAGGGCTGTAGGAAAGAAGTAGCTTAGATAGGGCAGCCAGGAAAGACCACCTGGCATCCTGCATGCTCTGGGAATATACTGATTGAACTTGGTTATTGCTCACAATCTTAAAGTTAGCTAGAATCCTGGTGCTGGAGGTCCTATTTGCTCGTTGAGCCAATGTTAGCTTGCCCAACACCCTTATTTCTACCTGTCTATCTATGGTTGCTTTCAAGGAAAGAAAATGAGAAATTTAAAAAAAAGAGAGATGGGAGTGTGTGGGTAACAAAAGCTAATAACAACAGAATGATGATCTTAAAATATCCTGTTAAGTTTAGGTCCTGGTGGATTTTCTTGAAAACAATGTATAGCCCTCCACAGGATAACTGATAAAACAGAGAGATTACACAGAATTTGAATGCAGATAAGACCTAATACATATGTAGGAGCAATTTAATTTAAGGAAAATAAACAGTGGGTGAAGTAAAAAGGTAGCAAAAATTATTTATGTGTTTGGATACTAGCCCATTAGCAGAGGTATTATTTACAAATATCTTCTGGCATTTGGTTGGTTTGCATTTTGTTTTGTTGATGGTTTCTTTGGCTGTGCAGAAGCTTTTCAGTTTAATGTAGTTCCTTTCATCTATTTTTGCTTTTATTTCCCTTGATTTTGGGATCAAATTCACAAAAACCTCTGTGAGACCAAGGTCCATTAGTTTATTACCTATGGGTTTTGTTTGTTTGTTTGTTTTCCATGCATTTTATTGTTTCAGGTCTTATGTTTAAGTCCTTAATCAATTTTTTAGTTAACTTTTGTGTATAGTATCAAATAGCTGTCTAGTTTCATTCTTCTTCACATGGTTGTGGGGACAGAGACAGAAGAGCAGTCTCCAGGCTGTTGGTATCATGTGGAAAGGTGCTGGCTCGGTTATTAGGACATGGAGAAAAAGGAACACTCTTACACTGATGGTGGGAATGTAAATTGTTGCAGCTGTAATCAGATGGCCATCTGCTGTGGTTGGTTGACCATTAGCTGTAACCAGTTAGCCATTAGCCACTAATATAACTGTTGTGGCTACACTGGCAAGTTGGTTGGTTGCAGAGAAGCAGACTGCGGATTGCGGATGTGTGGCTCCTGCTTACTGTATCTCCAACTCAGCCATAAGCAAGAATATAGTGGTATGAACCCCCTATCCATGGCTCCTTTGGTGTTCCTTTTGGGCCTCACCATACTCTGTGTCCACCAGCTGAGATTGGGAGCAGGACCAGAGACCCTGCATGACATGGCTTTCCAATTTCCCCAGCACCATTTATTAAACAAGCTTTCTTTTCTCCATTGTATATTTTTAGCTCCTTTGTTGAAAATTAGTTGCCATACAATTCAACAAGAACAACAACAAAAAAAACCCTGAATCCAATTAAAACATGTACATAGGGCATGAACAGACATTTTTCCCAAGAAAACATACAAATGGCCAACAGATATGAGAAAAGATGCTCAACTTCACTAGCTATTAAGGAAATGTGAATCAAAATCACAATGAGGTACCCCCTCTCACCTGTTATAATGGCTATAGTCAATAACACAAGAAATAAAATGTGTTGGAGAGGATGTGGAGAAAAAGGAACTTTCTTACACTGCCGGTGGGAATGTAAATTGGTGCAGCCATTAAGGAAAACAGTATGGAGGTTCCTCAAAAACTTAAGAATAGAGCTACCATATAAGCCAAAAATCCCTCTTCTGAGTATCTACCCCAAAATTTTGAAAACTTTTATTCGTAAAGATATACGTATCTCTATGTTCATTGCAGCATTATTCATGGTGGCCAACACATGGAAACAGACCAAGAGTCCTTTGATAGATAATTAGATAAAGATGATGTGGTACATATATACAATGGAATATGACTTGGCCAAAAAAAAGGTGAAATATTTCCATTTGTGACAACATAGATGGATCTGATTGAGTACGTGTGGGATATAAAACAGAAAGCAACAAATGAACAAACAAAATGAATAAACAAACTCAGACACAGACAACGGTATGGTGGCTACCAGAGAGAAAGGGGGTTGGGGGGAAGGATGATGAGGGTTAATGAATCAAATATATGGTGACAGAAGGAGATTAGACTTTGGGTGGTGAGCACAGAATGCAATATACAGATGATGTACACTTGAAACTCATAAAATCTTATTAATCAATGTTATTCAATAAATGTATGTGTTGTTTTTTGTTTAATTAGGTAACAAAAGGCTAGCATATATTTATCTAGAAAGATGTAAAGAATTCTTTCCAGAACAAAAAGTTTGGAATGAGAACTTCCACAGCTTGAACACAAACTAAGTTTTACAAACAGAAAAAAAAATGTTTTTATGTTATTTTCCCTAGATTTAAAAGACAAGAGGCTGAAAAATACTTTTCAGAAAAAAGGGAAGCTAGAAGGACAATTGGCATGTGTAAAGTACATTCTTGTATAGGTTCAGCAGAACAATAGACCAAAAAAGATTGACCTATATAGAGACATTTACTAACCCCCTCTCTGAAACCAGGGAGTCTTGCTTAAATGATATCTGATTGAGAGATAATTATGGGGGAAATGCCAATCCCATATTCTATATATGTGCCCTTTACTGCATATTGTCAGAGCACCATGGAGATGACATATGAAAAGAACAGCATGACAGGGAAGGATGGGAAGGAAAGTAATCTTGGAGCCGAGCCAGATAATGTGGAAGTAATTGAGATTTACCAGCATAATTTCCATAATCACTTTTGGACGTTCAATAGCTCAAAAGTGTGCCACAGATTCACATTTATTAATGTTCTGGGGTTACAATGCTTTCGTAGAAGGTGGTTAATCTATTGCGTTTGGAGCAATTCCTGGAGTCTTTCTCAAGAAGCAACGTGGTAGAGACAAGCTCTTCTAACCACATCAGCAGCATGTACCAGACAAGCTGTGTCCTCACACCTGCACTGCCCTATGTTCTTGGTAAGCTGTTTATCTCATCTGTGCTCACAGCAAGAGGTAGCTTTAACAAAGGTCCATTATTTTCTAACTGAGAAGGTAGATATCAAGCAGTACAAAAATCAATAAGGCATTAAAAGTTTCAAATCTCAGTATAAGCAGTGAAACTTTCTACTGAGTAAGAACTGATCAACATTGGCCTGTTTCCCTTTCTCTAGAATACAGAATCATGTTAAATAGATAACAGGTGTGTGTTACCTAGCAGCCTTTCACCTGAGTCCAGGGTGAATAAAAATTTACCCCAGAGCAGGCTCTACATCCTGCTCATGGCCCTGCCATGCTGACAGCTTATCCTGCAAGGGCTCCTCCCACTTGCTTATGTGAAGCTAGTGCCCCACATCAGCATGAGGAGACTGCTGCACAGAGACTGCTGAGCCACACATTGTGGACTCACATTAACTTCTCCTAACAGAAAAGAGATGTGTCCAAAAGACTGCTTGCAATGTTGCTTGATGATTTCCACAGAGCATAAAATGCAACCTCAGAACAACTGTCCTTAGGCAGATGCATGCCCCACTCTGGGCCCAGGGCAGATGTTGCTAACATGCTGTGCGCATCTTCCCACTGAGACTAAACTCAGCCTCAAAGTCTTCCTCTACATGACACTCCAGGCAGCCCACCCAATTATTTGGGAATGAATTCAAGACAAAATCTACTTACCTTCTCTGTTCACTTAGGGAAAGGAAAAAGAAGAAAACGAGCTAAATTCTAGCGTTGACTCCAGTGCTTTCTAATGGTATAGCCTTGGGTAAGCATGTAATTAATCTGAATGCTGGTCTGGTCTGTAGAGTGAAGACGTTAATATATGCTGAGTATTCCTGCATAGGGCAGTGGGAAGGGCAATGTGATAAAGGAAGTGAAAGGGGCCTGCCTACTGTAAAACCATTATCATGCAGGGTGTCATGAGGGGTCTCAGCTCCCGCTTCCCACACAAGAACTCATAGTATGGCGAGGCCAAAAAGGAACAACAACAGAGCCATGATAGGAGAGTCATACCACTATAGTCTCGCTGGTGGCTAGGTTGTAGATACAGGAAGCAGGAGCCACATGATCTGCAATCTGCCGGCCGCTTCTCTGCCAACCAACCAACCAACCAACCAACCAACCAACCAACCAACCAACCAACCAACCAACCAGAGGAGCCACGGCAGTTATATCAGTGGCTAATGGCTAACCAGTAACAGCTGATGGCCGTCTAGTTACAGCTGAGGGCCATCTACTACCCAAGCCAGCACCTTTCCACATGAGGCCTAGAGCCTGGAAACTGCTCTCTGGGATACACTCCACTCCTACAGGGTCTCACCTCACAATCTACGTGACAAGCGTCTTTCGTAAGGGGCCCTGGGTCAGGAACCCAGCCCATGAGAAAAAGTTTCAACCCAGTTCAAGTTATGTCCCAGAGGGTGTCCCTCAATGTCCATCTACTTTCTGGGCACAGCCAGGGTTTCCCAGGGCACCGCCAGTCCTTCTGGGTATAGCCAGGCTTCCTGGGCACAGCCAGGGTTCTCAGGGTACCACCACTCTTTCTGGGCACAGCCAGACTTCCTGGCCACCGCCAGGGTTTCTCATAAATAAGACTGCAGTCTGTGCTGGTGTCAACTAGGGCCAAAACCCTCTGCACATTAGAAGGGGACCAGTGTATGGACCCTTCTAATGAGCAAAGGGTTTTGGCCTCTGCACATTAGAAGGGTACATACATTGGTCCCCTTTTAATGTTCGACGTGGTGCCTCCAGTCCCCACTTGTCCCCTCTGACCGGGTACCTTGGCCCCACCTCTAATTGAGCTTAAAGAAGTTGGCCTCAAGCGGCCGCATGATGTCCTGGAGAGACACGAGTCATGCTTTCCTGGACTTCCCCTTTAGGCTTCGCCGGAATTGCTGCTCTGGACGCAACTGTTTCCAAAGTTCTAACAAGAATGCATTGGGTTGTTGGTCTGTTTTTCCCCAATGAACCCTTCCTGCCACGAGATCACGCCACATCTGCATGTGTGTTACTCTCTGAGGCCCCTGACCTCGCCCCCTTACTTTTGATTTGGGCTTCCAGGTCTCGACTTCTCCGTCCTCCTGTCTTAACTTCTTTTGCTGCCGGCTTCCAACATCCCCCAGGGTGGCCATGGCGGTGGTAACTTCATGGATCTGCCACCCCACATAGGGCATAAGAATGGCAACCAAATATCCAAAAACACCTGCAGGGGCAGTATCCAAAACCAGATCTCATGCTTGTTGTAAAACTTTCGTCATCCAGACCCCACATCTGTTCATCTGTTAGGGTTGAACAGAGCATGTCTCATACCCATTTCACGGATGATTTGAGTAAGTTTCGTATATGATTGTCATTTCCTCACAGGCTCTGGCAGCTCGCCAGCCTCTCCCCATACTGTGCGTACCACAGCGGTGAGCCACTCCATTAGAGTGTGGCTGCCCTGGTCTTGGGCCAACCTATGGCAATTCTATAACATTTGTCACAGGGACGGATGCACCGTCATGGAGGCTAGCTTTTCCATTTCATTTGGAGAACAGAGAATGCTGGCTGCTCCCTCATCCCATAAACGCAGTAGCCAAGCTGAGATCAGCTCTCCATGATGCTGTTGGCACCACCTCCCCAGCTCCTGCAACTCAGTGGGAGTGAAAGGGGTGTAGGTTGTGAACTCAGTCACAGCTGGGTTGCCGGCAGCAATGCTCCCAGGGCTGAAAGGTTGCTCACGTTTTACCTTTTGCTTCAAGATGGGCCGGGCTTGGGAGTTGGGAGCTACATTGTCTCCACTCACAACGACCGCCTCTGCCTCAGAGTCTCCACTGTGGGGCTCTTCCTCTAACAGGCGGACCCAAGCCTCCAGCTCCTCCCACTGGGACACCTTCTCCCATACCTGGGCTATTCCAGCAAGCACTTCCTCCGAGTTATGACACAATGAGATGAGGGCCTCCTCCAACTGGCGGTCCCAAGCTTCCAGCGCCTCCCCTGGGGCTGCTGGTCTAGCACCTGAGCTATTTCATTAAGCATGTCCTCCATGTTACGACGCAAGGCGGTGAGGAACATCCATCCCACAAGGTTGGCTGTACCCTTTTCCTCCTCAGGCAACTGCTCAGCTAGAACCTGCAGGGCCCTCTCCATGCTAGCCAGAGAGCCATCCATGTCCTGCCACTCCTCCTCAGGGGGTCCAACTCCCAAGAACAGTGGCTCCTGGGTACCATACACTGTGTGGGGGCCACCTGTCCTCCTGCCCAGAGTCAGACTCCATTCCTACCTGGCCAGAATCCTGCCCACCATTCCAGGTGTCCAAGTGGGTGGTGGCCTCAGTGTCAGATGCCCACAACTCTAGGAGCCCACAGCAGTAGCGGACCACCAAAAATAAGGTGATGTCCGCCATGGCCAAAAGGGTGGCGTGCCATCCGGAGGCTTAAGAGACCCACCAATTCACCAAGGGGTAACATTTCCCAAGTAGATTGTGCCTCCTGTTCCCGGCGCCACTCCTCACAAGCTTCCTGAAACTGAGCTTTCATATATATAAACTGCTCCATTACCTTTCAGAGAGTTTCAGTCGACACCACACCCTGCTTGCTGCACCATATGTCATGCGGGGTGTCAGGCAGGGTCCCCACACAAGAATGCAGGATATGATGAGGCTGAAAAGGAACACCAACGGAGCCATAGATAGTGGAGTCATACCACTATATTCTCACTGGAGGCTGAGTTGGAGACACAGGGAATAAACATCCACCAGTACCCCAACAAGGGGTCTTCCTACACCCCCTTCTCACTGGCGGCCAGGCGAGACACACACAGTAAGTAGGATCCACACGATCCGCAATCCTCCATCTGCTCTTCTGCCTGCCAACCAACCAAGCAACCAACCAAGGCAGTCACCACAGTTATATCAGTGGCTATTTGGCTAACTGGTTACAGCTGATGACCGACCAGTCACAGCTGATGGCCGTCTGCTACCCCAGCCAGCACCTTTCCACATGAGGCCGAGAGCCTAGAAACTGCTCTCTGGGACTCTGTCCCCACAGAAGGCTAGGCTAGCAGTTACAGTATTGATTTCCTAATTGAAATCATTGTCCTTGAATACTTCATGACCATTAGATATAAAACCCAGTGAAAACGACATCAGCTGAGTTCAGAATTATTCAAAACCGCCACCTTGCAGTAGATAACTCAGCCTGACCCTCAGGGATGCAGGTCTTGAAGCTTGTCCCATCTGAACTCTAATTCTTATTTGCAAATTCCCAGAAGGGAAATTGATGGTCTTTTTCACATAGCAGTTGATGAGAAAGTAAAAATAATTTTTGACTCAGGATGTTGTTTTTCTAAAGTAGAAATCAAATCCACTTATTAATCGCAAATTAATATTCAAGACACTAAACATATAAATTACAACAGCAATCAGGTTCCCTCAGCAAACCTACCCCAACTGCTCCAGAGCCAAGCCCCTGGAAACTCTCCTTCCCACAAGGATTTCCCAAGTGGTAAGCCTGTGTTCTGTTACCCATCCTTGCTGCTGATTTACATGTGAATGCCTACCATCATATTTTAATATGGCGCCAATAGTTATAAAATGAGTCTTTTCTGTAGAGAATATAAATGATCTGTTAGCAATGAAGTAAGGACTTAAAGTTTACAACCTAATATTTGAAGTATAACCACAAAACACTGCAATGGTCCAAAGTTCAACATTGACATGCTTTACTCTGAGAATTCTTCCTGTTGGTTAACCCCCAATTACATGTGACAATGGCTCCATCAAAACCCAGACAGTGTATGCTCACTTGTTTAAAGCAAGCCCGTGGGCAATAAGATAAGACTCCTAAACCTAGCTTGCATAAACTAAAATATACGAACAGGAAAATGCAGAAAACAAATCTGCCAAGTCCTTGAACAATGTTTCAGTTTTCTCATGCCTCAAAATTATTTTCTCATGCCAGAGCTCTTATTTTCTCCAAAGTGATTCTTATGTGAGAGCAAAATCAGAGTAACTTTTCCCATGTACCTTCATTAGATGGTTTAAAGAAAAACTTTCTATCAGGGACAGCCATCAAAGATCCTGAGCTAGACTTAACCCTGAAGTCTGTAGTTTTGCATTTGCTCATCTCACGCTATTTTATTCGTTGTACAAAGTCATGTTAATTTCCATTTACCTGAGAAGCAAAGGTTTGTCCACCTTGGTTCAAAACCTTGCTCTTATCCTACTGAATTTGTTGAGTAAGTTGGATATATTGGTGAAAAACTCAGAAGGCTATGGATATCCGAAACAGCTGCTGAGTATGTGCTAGCAAAGTGCAGCTTTACTATGAAAGTGGAGCTTATTATGTTTACTAGAAGTCCTGGAGATACCAGCCAATCCTCTTTGGTGACTGAACATAGAAAACACTATGGGATTTTGGTCCTCTGTCACCTGAAATAGCAGACGAGAAATCCAGCAACTTTGGGTTCACTACGAGAAGTGTTAAGATTGAAGCAACACCAACACTAGTAAAGCCTCAGGGCCACGAGAACAGTAGACTGTTTGGCTTTGAGTAGCCCATTGCATTGGTAACAATAATATGGGAATATATCAAGTTGGAAAACAGTACAGACAGACCAGCAAAAATCTTATTTTGCTTGTTACTGCATTGTGAAAATCTCATCTTTTGTTTTCTCTTAAGGAATATTATCCAAAAGGTTAAATTTGTTGAGTTAAGATGTCTCCTGAAAAGTTTAATTACTTGAAATTTTGATAGCCATAGTTTTCCTTCCTCAGTGGGCTTCCCACCAAGGTTAATCTTAAATATAGACACTCTCTCCTCTGTTCTTCCAAACTTTCTTTTCTTTCCAACTCATTCAAGTACACAGTTAGGCTCCGTTCCTGTTCTCAGCAAAGTACACGTCATCTCTTCCAGATTTCCTACAGCTGCCTTCCCTGAGTGCATCTGCTGCAGAGTTTCCCTACTTGAAAGGTATCCCAGAAAGCCTTGCTTCATCTAATTCCCAAAGAGATCCCAGAATCCCTTAAAACAACAGATAACAGCTGGCCCAGAGATTGCTGTCCTAACTTTTTTTTTTTTTTTTTTTTTTTTTTTTTTAATTAAATTTATTGGGGTGACAATTGTTAGTAAAATTACATAGATTTCAGGTGTACAATTCTGTATTACATCATTTATATGCTGTCCTAACTTTTAAGGCCACAACCGACAAACTACAAGAATAAAATTGAGTAAGGCACAACCAATTTGCCTGAGCTGCTCTGGACCAACAGGGTGAGGGAGAAAGTGAGTGGTTTGGCTGAGGATGCAATGGGTCACTGATTCTAGTCTGCATGCTTTCCCATCCCTAGCACTGGGCATCATGATATCATAATAATTTCCATTTTGGCAACTACTGCCATATCATAAACACAAAATTATGACTTCATGGGAGTGTGGGCCAAATGAGAAGCAGAACTGTAAGGGAAAGAATACTTGTTAAAGCAAAACTATTTTCAATAATTGAAAGAGGGATTTGAGAAACTAATTCTGGCCAATAACTTTTTTTTCTTCTAATTTTAATGTTCTCAACATTAGAGCCATGTCCAAACACCACTGCTGACACATACATGACAATCTGGAATAAATGAGCCGCCAAGAAACTGTCTGCAGAGCAACATGGGAAGCCAGCTGCTACTGGGAATGCCTTAAATTCCTGAAGCCCACTATCTTCCTACAACATAGGTGGAACCAATTCTCCTACAATTTTGAAATAAAAGAATATTTCTTTTCCTGAGGCCATGTCTCATGGTGAAAAGTAGCTAATTTCTAATGACAAACACTGACAGACCATTTGATTCATCTCTGGGCAAAAATAAGGGGTGCGAGTATCCAAAGTGAAGTAGCAGGAGGAAGGAACACAGATGAGTAGTCTGGAAGGGCCACATGGCATTTGCTCAGCAGTCACCAAACTCCCTCTGGACCAGCAAGGTGAAATGCAGGAAAGTCTGCTGGTGCTGCACCTCCGGATTTGGGTTCAGGGAGACTCCGTAGAAAGCACTGGTCCTACTGCCCAGTACCTGTAGCTTTTGAAAGCTGCACCCTTGCTAACATGTGTTAGAGTAAATGTACTTACCCTAAACAGATGAAGAAAAAATATAAAGTGCATATTGAATTGAGGCCATACAGCAACCAAAGAATAAAATGCAATTTTGCCAGAGCTCACCTCATGAACAGAATGTCATAAACAGAATGATGGGGAAGGCACATTGAGCATTGGAGCTAATAGACTTGATAGCACATGTCATCAATGCCTTTGACACACAGGGTCATCCAGACAATTAAAAGGATCTTAAAGAGTTTCCAAGTAGGGGAAAGAGTTCAAAAAAATCTCTCTTTTTTTTTCTTTTCCCTAAAATGGAACTGTCCCATTTGCATAGAAAACCTCTGGGGAAAAAATATGATTGAATTATTTATGTGAAAAGAATGCCACTCTGGAAGATCCGGGACTCACTCGGGAAATAGGACATGGTGGAAAGTAGTGCAGGTGTCCTTGGAGATGCTGCAAAAGTGAGACACAGTTGCACAGGAAACACTTAGTATAAGTAAGAAAGAAGAAAAAAAAGTGCATTCAGCACCAGGGGATGGTAAATGAGAGGGAGAAAGGAAGTAACTCACAAATCTGAATTGCATCCTAAAATACAATATATTTCGTGCTGATCAACCAAATAGCTGGCAGGAAAAGTATTTTGACTTTTATATCCTTTTCTCCAGACAAAGAACTCTGTGTATCAGTATATATTTGAATAGGTGTGCTTTGAGGACAGCTGCTGAGAAATGACCCTGTTCTTAAAGCAGGAAGAGGGCTAATGCTAATACTGGATAAACACAAAGCCACCTGTAGGAGTCTACAAACTGAATCCCACAATAGGATTTATCCTAAAGACAAAATCTCAACTCACATCATATCAGATTCTACAGACTACTAAAAGGAGTGAAAGACTTCTCTAGGATCTCCAAAAAACATCGTTTATGTCCAACTGACCTCTACCTCTTATTAGCTGTTACTTTTGGCAAGTGACTTAATTTCTCTAACTCAATTTCCTTATGTATAAAATGAGAATAATAATAATACTTACTTCATGGTGTCATTGTGAAGACTAAAGAGTAAATAAGCATAAAACCCTAAACAGTGCCTGAAACATAATGAACTCTAAACAAATGTTGGCTATCATTGTTATATGAAGGTTTGCCCTGTTTGGCACACAGTAGCATTTCCTTCAAAAAGTAATTGTTGATATCACTGTTGTGATTGTTACAAGAAAACCCCCTCATTCTATCAATAGTAAATATCTGTCACAAACAGAACACACTTTTCTGTATTGATATTATACACTTACTCAGAATAATAGTGTATTATTGTACATTTCAGTATGCACTTTCACTTCTATGACATTTTTTTAGATGTCATCTCAACACCCCAATTTCTACTGCCATTTTTATATTTGTTTTTGTTAACACTTCCGTCATTTACCTGCAAACTCCTTTTTTCACCTTTCTTGACTTATCAAATAAGGGAAAAGTGAAAAAGACAATTATTATAAAATCTTGATATTTCTCCCTCTGCTACACAGAAGTAAAAAAACAAACAAAACATCTTTAGTTGAAAGAAAGGAATGATCCTGTGATTGTCAAGAAAAAAAGTGTGATTTAGATTGAAATTGGCCAACAGCACCTATGTGAATCTAATACTCGGCTTCCTTATTAACATGTCTTTCAGTATAGTCTACCTTCAACTTCTCAGGATAAATTGACCAAATGACTTTGTCCAAATTTCTCCTCTGTCAATACTCAGGGTCATCTCCCTAATACATTTATAAAGATTTATATATTATTTTTAATAAAAGTTTTATATTGAAATTGTAGATTCATATGCAGTTGTAGGAACTAATATGAAGAGATCCTTGTCCCTTCTACCCAAATTCCCCCAATGCAATATCTTGCAAAACTATAGTACAACAACACAGCCAAGATATTGACATTGGTACTATCAAGGTACAGATACAGAAAATTTTCATTACCATGGGATACCTCATACTGAAATTTTATAGCCGCACACTCTCTTACCTCTCATACCTACTACCTCCTTAATCCCCATCACCCACTAATCTGTTCTCTATTTCTATAATTTTGTTATTTCAAGATGTGCAACAGTATGTAATCTTTCAGATTGGCTATTTTCACTGAGCATAATTGCCTGGGAATTCATCCAGACTGATGCATGTATTTATAGTTAGTTGCTTTTCATTACTAAGTAGTATAGTAGCCCATGGTATTGATGTGCCATAGTTTAACAATTCACTCATTGAAAAATATACGGATTATTTCAAGTTTGTGGCTATTACAAACAAGGCTGCTATGAACATTCTTGTATAGGTTTTTTTGGTGAGTATAAGCCTTCATTTCTCTAAGACAAATGCCCAGGAATGCAGGTGATAGAACTTCCAGGACTATGTTAAATAAAAGCATTGAGAGTGAACATCTTGTCTTGTTCCTGAAAGCACTTAGTATTTCACCATCAAGTATAATGTTAACTGTATGTCTTTTGTACGTACTCTTTATCAAGTTGAGGGAATTCACCTCTATTACTATTTTTCTGAAAGTTTTTTTTCTTAATCATGAATGCGTGTTGAATTCTGTAAAATGTTTTTTTGTGATCATGTTACATGATATGATTTTCCTATTAATAAAGTAGATTACATTGATTGATTTTTTAAAAAATATTGAACCATCTTTACATCCTTGAAATATAACCTACTTGGTGACAGTGTACAATTCTTTTAATACATTGCCAAATTCTATTTCCTAATATTTTGTTAAATAATTTTACATCTGTATTCTTAAGTGATGATAGTCAATAGTTTTCTTTTTTTTACTTTTATTGGTTTTAGTATTATGGTAACACTAGTTCCATAAAATGAATTGGAAAGTGTTTCCTCCTCTTCTACATTCTGGAATGATTCTGTAGAATTAATATTAATTATTTAAACACTTGGTTGAATTAATCAATGAAATTACTGTGTCTGAGTTTTTCTCCTCAGAAATTAAATTATGAACTCAATTTCCTTAATAAATTATGGAATTAATAAATGCTCTATTTCATACTGAGTTAGGGGACTTTGTTGTTTTTTTGAGCAATGTCTCCATTTTACCTAAATTGCAAAATCTCTCTGTGTTGAGCCGTTCATAATATTCCCTTATTACACTTTTGAGGTGTGTATGGTCTCTAGTGATATCCTGTTTCATTTCTGATGTTGGTAAATTATATCCTTTCTTTGTTTCTCCCTTTCTTTCTTCCTTTCTTTGTCCCTTTCTTTCTTTGTCAATTGTTTTTTTCAATTGCACTTACTGATAATTTACTGTTTTGTCTTGCTCTCCCACCCTTTTTTCATCTACCTTAGGACTTTTTCCTCCTTGTCTAAGACACTTGTCTTTGTGTAGTTTCTTCTCACTTTTACTCATTCCACCCACCCTTAGGCAGCAACAAATTTGACTTTGCAGTGATCCTCACTGCAATGATCCATTTTACCCTAACCTTGCCTCTAAACTCTAGGCACTTCTTCCCCTTCTTGGCATTATATGTCCTACAGATGTCTAGGAATTAGCATGTTCAGAATAACTCTTCATCTTCCCTTCCTTTCTAGCAATACTCTTCCACACTTCATCCCCAAAATTTCATCTTTTTTCAGTGTTTATGGTTCTGTAATGACAACACATTGTTCCCAACATTCAGAAAAAGCTTTAACAAGGGAAATGGAATTTAAATAGACTTTGAAATATAAACAGAATTTTGATAGGCAGAGATGGGAGAAATAGTATGAGTTAAGACATACAGGCATGTAATTTGTGTTGTGTATGTCTGGCTAAAACAAATCATGTTCATTCACTCATTAAGCCAACAAATGTGTAAGTATCTATTATGCGCCTGGCACTATTCTAAGCACTGTGTATACAGTGGTGAAGAAAAACTAATGTGTGTCCCTGACCTCATGAAGCAAAGTCTAATGAGGGAGACAGATATTATTCAATTCAGCATACTAATAAATATGTAACAGTGATTGCATTAAATAGCTGTTCTAAATAAAAATAACATATTGTGATGAAAGAGAAAATTAGAGTGGGTAAAAGAGGATAAAGTATGGTGTACAGGGGGCGTCTACAAGGAAGAATCAGTAGGATTATAATCAACAAATTAGAAAATTTTGAAGAAATTGATAAATTCCTAGAAACGCAAACTTCTAATACTGAATCATGAAGAAATAAAAAATCTGAATAGACTGATTACAAGTAATGATATTGAATCAGGAATTTAAAACTCCCAAAATATAAAAGTCCAGGATCAAACGGCTTCACAGATAAATATTACCAAACATTTAAAGAATTAATACCTATACTTCTCAGATTATTTTTTTTTTTAATTGAGGAGTTGGGAATACTTCCAAACTCATGTTATGAAGCCTGAATTACCCTATTACCAAAACCAGACAGAGAAATTAAAAAAAAAGAAATAAAGAAAAAAGAAAAGAAAAGAAAAGAAAGAAAGAAAGAAAGAAAGAAAGAAAGAAAGAAAGAAAGAAAGAAAGAAAGAAAGAAAGAAAGACAAGAAATTACAGGCCACTATCCCTAATCAACATAGATGTAAAAAACCCTCAATAAATATTAGCTGATTCAACAATACAGTAAAAGGATCATATACCATGATCAAGTGGGATTTATTCCAGGGATACCAAGATGGTTAACATCCACAAATCAATCAATATAATATACCACATTGACAAAAGGAATGCTATAAATCATATGATTATCTCAATAGAGGCAGAAAAGCACTTGACAAAATTCAACATCTGTTTTTGATAAAAACCCTCAACAAAGTGGGTATAGAAAAAATGTACCTCAATATAATAAAGGCCGTATATGACAAACTCACAGCTAACTTCATATTCACTGGTGAAAAGCTGAAAACGTTTCCTCTAAGATCAGAAACAAGCCAAGGATGCCAACCTTGCTATTCAACATAATATTTGAAGTCCTGGCCACAGAAATGAGGCACGAAAAAGAAATAGAAAGCATGAAAAATCGGAAAGGAAGAAGTAAAACTGTCACTATTTGCAGATGAGAAGATATTATATATAGAAAATCCTGAAGATTCCACCAAAAAACGTATTAGAACTATAAATGAATTCAGTAAAGTTGCAAGATACAAAATTAACATACAAAAATTGGTTGAGTTTCTATAAACTAATAATGAGCTATCACAAAAAATGTTAAGAAAACAATCCCATTTATGATTGAACCAAATAGAATAAAATATTTAGGAATAAATTTAACCAAGGAGATGAAAGTCATGTACTCTGTAATGATGAAACATTGATGAAAGAAATTGAAGGCGACATAAATAAACAAAAAATATACTGCACTCATGAATTGGAAAAATTAATATTGTTAAAATGTTCATACTACCCAAAGCAATTGACAGATCCAATGCAAAATCCCTAGCAAATACCAATGGCATTTTTCATAGAACCAGAGCAAAGAATATGAAAATTTGAATGGAACCATAAAAGAACCCAAATAGCCAGAGCAATCTTGAGAAAGAAGAACCAAGCTGAAAGAATCATATTTCCTGATTTTAAAGTATACTACAAAGCTATAGTAATCAAAATAGTATGGTACTGGCCCCAAAACAGACATATAGATTAATGGAATAGAATAGAAAGCCCCAAAATAAACCCATGCATATATGGTAAATTAATCTATGGCAAAGGAAGCAAGAATATACAATGGGGAAAAGATAGTCTCTTCAATAAATGGTGTTGGAAAAACTGGACACCTCCAAGGAAGACAATAAAATTATATAACCAATATATAACACCATATAAAAAAATTCAAAATGAATTAAAGTCTTGAATGTAAGACCTAAAAACATAAAACTCCTGGACAAAAATATAAAACTCCTGGACAAAAACATAAGCAGTAAGCACTTTCACAACAGTCTCAGTAATATTTTTTGGACAAGTCTTCTCAGGCAAGCGCAATGAAAGCAAAAATAAACAAATGGGACTACGTCAAATTAAAAAAAGCTTTTGCACAGTGAAAGAAACTATCAACAAAACAAAAAGGCAATCAACTCAATGGGAGAAGATACGAGGTCTGGCAATGAAGTTCGCAAACTCATCCTAGAAAATGTGCTATATACCTCACTGCTGAATATCACTATGGTCACCTTTGAAGTACTCCTCTTGGAAAGTTATGCACCATTGCCAGCACCTAGTCCACCCTTCAAAGCAATTTTGGAACTCTTTCTGGAATGGCCGTCAGAGCTGTCATATTACCCTTGATATTCTGAACGTCATCAAAATATCTTCCTTTCAATATTTCCTCTATCTCTGGGTAAAGAAAGAAGTCATTGGGGGCCAGGTCAGGTGAGTAGGAAGGGTGTTCCAATACAGTTATTTGTTTACTGGCTAAAATCTCTCTCACAGGCAATGCCATGTGAGTTGGTGCATTGTTGTGATGCAAGAGCCATGAGTTGTTGGCAAAAAGTTCAGGTCATTTTCATCTAACTTTTCACACAGACTTTTCAGCACTTCCAAATAGTAAACTTGGTTAACTGTTTGTCCAGTTGGTACAAATTCATAATGAATATCCCTCTGATATCAAAAAAGGTTAGCAACAAGTTTTAGAACTTGTCAGACTTTCTGAATAATATATTGTTATGATGTATATTTAATATTTATGCCTATCTATATCTTTCTATATCTACATATAAAACCTTTATCTGACATATGATACAAATGTTTTCACAGTTTGTAATTGGCCCTTTAACTTTATAATGTTATTTTACATACAAAGTTATCTTTTTTAAAAAATTCAAACACATGAATGCATTTCCTTATGATCTCTGCCTTAATAATAATGCATAGAAATTTCTTTGCCTTACCAGGACCATGTAATTTGACAATATATTTATTTCTAGAATAGACTTTATTTTCTCTACATGAGTCTTGAATCCATCTTCCCCGTTGTATGAAATATGGATCTTTCTTTTTCTTATATATTTCCCCACAGATTTGAAATGAAAAAACTCTTATACCATACAAAACCTCATGTAACCCTGAGTCTTTTCTGCACTCTATGCTGCTTCACTGATTTTTCTGCCTATTTTTTTCAGCTGGTGATAAACTGTCCATAGCTGTTGAACTGTCCATAACTGTTCATTTCAATATCTAGTATGACAAGTCATCCTCTTTTCTCTTCTTTTTTCAAAAGTTTATTAAAAGTTTTGTGTAGGCAAATGCCATGACTGGGACTATGCCTAGGGATATTAATCTCACTCTATATAGGATAAACTAAGAAAGGAGAAGATATTACAAAGGGGGAACCGAGGTCTTGACAACCACCTTGATGAGGGGAGTCTTGAAGACAAATCTTATTTTGAGCTTAAGTTAATTGAAGACAGAAAAAAAAAATCTTACTGACATCAAATTATGATCTCAGGGTCTTCACACATAAACTCTGAGGAATGTGACTAAAAATCCAGGGCTGTTAACTGACCTGGAGAAATTATCAAAGTAACTAACCCTGAGGGTATGTAAACTGTCAATCATAGCAGAGGAATGGAAGTGACTCATCAGTCAATCCAGAGCAAAATATACACATTGCTGATAGTTTAGGACTCCAGGACAGAAATTATTTGAGTTTTAGAAAACTTATACAGAGAAAATAGCAGTATGAGAAACTCTGGTAACTGTTCCTCCTCGGAAATACAAAAAAAAAAAAAAACACCTGACCAAAATGTCCAATCAACATTACTGAACTTTGGGTGATAGTCAAAGGTTTACAACCTAGAAAAAGCTTAGCCAGGAGAAAATTGACTACATCTGGGTAGGAAATCATCACTGCAGTCTAACTTATCCTAGTGCTATTCCTCTCCCTGGAACTGTGGTAGACTTGAAGATGACAGTTCACATTCCCAATGTAGGTACCTGATTTTTGAGGAAGCTGACTAGCCCTTGTTCTCAAGAACTTGTGCCTCTCTGTTGTGACCAAGGACAGAAGCAAGGGCTTCCCTTTGTTTTGCCTAACTCAGAGTGCACGGGACCAAGTGAGTAAGGGAAGATCTTTCTCAAAAACACTGAAAGCCAAGTGAATAAGCCACTGCTGCCTGGAGCAGGGAGTAACAGAACAAATAGTGAGCACACTGAAAGCCTGGAAGGAAAATCCAGGGAGTGAGATTTGGGGGGAATAAGGGCTTTGAATAGTTCCTGCTATACCAGTTTGGTGGTTTCTTCAACAACGTAAACATAGTTACCATAAGACACAGCAATTTTACTCTTAGGCATATACGCAAGAATAGCTGAAAACAAGTGTTCCAAATACACTTGAATATAAATATTCATAAGAGCAACTGTTCATATAGCCAAACGGTGAAACAACCAAGTATCCATCAACACTGATGAATAGATAAACAAAATGTGGTTAATCCATACAACAAAATATTATTCAGTCATAAAAATAAATGAAGTACCGACATATGCTAAAACATACATGAACCTCAATACAATTATTTTAAGTGAAGAAGCCAGTCACAAAAAAACACACACCATATGATTCCATATATATGAAATGTCCAGAATAAGCAAATCCCTAGAGACAGAAAGTACATTGCTGGTGGCCTGAGGCTGGAGATAAAGGTCAACGAGGAGAAACTGCTTAATGCATATGGAGTTTCTTTTGGAGATGATAAAAAATTTCTGGAACCAGATACTGATGATAGTTGCACACATTGTTACTGAAATGTACACTTTAAAATGGTTAAAGTAAATTTTATATTATGTATATTGTACCACAACTTTTTAAAACCTTGTAATATATGAGATCTGACAATTAAGTTTGTGACTTCATCCTAAAAAAGTTCTACATCCCTCATTGTTGAATATCACTATGGTCACCTTCAAAGTACAGTGGTACCTCTGTTTTCGAACATAACCTGTTCCGGAAGACCATTCGAGTTCTGAAACATTCGAAAACAGCCAACAGCTAGGCCTCAGGATCTTGCACTCAGCAGAAGCCACGTGACATGTACGAATTCCGAGGCGTTTGAAAACCGAAACATTTACTTCTGGTTTTACGGTGTTCGTAAACCAAAATGTTTGCCAATGGAAATGTTTGGAAACCGAGATACTACTGTACTCCCCTTGGAAAGCTTTGCACTGGTGCCAGTGCCGAGTCCACCCTTCAAAACAATTTTGGAACTCTTTTTCTGGAATGGCGATCAGAGCTGTCATTGTATTACCCTTGATGTCCTGAATGTCATCAAAATGTCTTCCTTTCAGTATTTCCTTTATCTTTGGGTAAAGAAAGAAGTCATTGGGGGTCAGATCAGGTGAGTAGGGAAGGTGTTCCAATACAGTTATTTGTTTACTGGCTAAAAACTCCCTCACAGACAGTGCTGTGTGAGTTGGTGCATTGTTGTGATGCAAGAGCTCCTTCGGGACGATTTTTGCATACACATTTCTCATGCCAAGATTTTCAGTTAAGATTTTCCTAACTGCTTCTCTGCTTACTTGGTCTGCTATGCTTCTCACAGTCTGCTCACAATTTTGATGCACAATTTAACAAATTTTTGCAAAGTTTTCATCAGTTCTGCTCATTACTGGCTGCCCTGAACTTTCTACATCAGTGATGCGTTCTCTCCCCTCAGAAAAACATTTAATCCATTTGTACACTGCTGTTTTCTTCATGGAATTATCCCCATAAGCTTGGATTAACATGTCCGGATTTCACTTCCACTCTTGCCAAGTTTAACAAGAAATTTAATGTTTGTTCATTGCTCTAATTCAAGCTCAGACATTCTCAGAATGGCACACAAAAACATGCAACAACATTAATGAACACCACTCAGCAAGACACCATCACACATTGACATGAACACAGCTGTGAGACTCCGATATACCAAGATTATGATACCTTACCGAGCTGTTTGCACAGTGATGCCACTGTAAGCTCAGGGTGGCAAGTTAACAAAATTGTCAGACTACATATATTCCCTGAAAATATTTGTACATCTCACAGCTAATAATCAGAATAAACTTCATATAGTATATATGTACATATCTTCCATGTGAATATATATGTATATCCACAAATTTCTAGAAAAAATGTAGAATAACCATTTACTAGTAATTTTCCAATGGAAAGGTCTTTTAAAAGTATGTCACATAACCTAGGAGGTATTAAAAAATAACAACTTTATAGACATTTTAATTATAAAGATTATGTATGGAAAAGAACCAACACAAAGAAGTTTTCCTTAAAAGGAGAAGCTGAGGAAAAGAATTGCATTTTAAATATAGAAAAGTGCTAATTCTTCTTATAGATATAATGTTGTTACAAATCAACAAAGAACTGGCCAAAAACAGAGCAAGAAAATGTAAAAGGAAAAGAAATAATAATATTACTTGCATGAAATGGACTGGTCCCACACACACGTGTGGTGATTGAAAATCAGCAGAGATATCTCGGCTACAGAAGTTTCCCCATGGAGGAGCGAGGGACCTCTCATTCCCATACAAAAGACTGTGAGGAACCCAGATGTCCTCTTAAAGGACCTACACAGGCATTCACCCTGGGCTCTGGTGGAGGGACAGTGACATCAGGTGTTGGAGATATATAGGGAGAGACTGAGTTGTAGTATAACTTTGGGGTGAGGACTGGAAGGACAGTTGCCATTTTCCCTGTGTGGGATTCTTCTCCAGTGCAGCCAGAAGGCAGGTGCCGTCTTTCAGTGTTGTGCCCCTCCCCCATGCCCATGGCCAGATCTGAATTTGGATTGGTCTAGTTAGTTCTGCTTGCTCAGCCCTGGTGACTCACTGAGACTCCACCACACCCACCTCCTTACCACAAAAGCCTTTCTTAGTGGCTGAACCTTCCAGGAACTGGCAGGTGGCACCTGCTGTATACAACAGTCATCTTGCAGATATACCCCAGACCCGGTACCAGTGGCAGCCTTCCTTGGTTCCCAGTGTGGCCTCTCCCATGTGCCTCCAGGACCAGCACAGGCAGCAACCAACCAAGGATTGCTTTGTAGCTTTTGCCAGGTATTTTCCAGCTGGTCACAGGCAGTGGCACCCCCTGGATCTGCACCAGAGCCCCACCCAAGAGGCCCTAGAACAAACATACTTGGAAATTGGCTTCAGACCACAGCAGAGCACCACTCAATTAGCCACACATGTGCCAAACCCACAGGGTGATCTCAACAGGCACAAACAGCCCACAGGAGCCCACTGGGACAAATCCTACTCCATGGGATAAGGCCCCTGCAGAGCAGCCTGTCATCACTAAACATGTCCAAACCCCACAGCCAGTCAGCCTGAAGGTCAATCCCACCCATTGATGTGTCAACAGCAATCAAGGCTCAAATTTAGCATAAGGGTACACACGACCTACATAAGGACACTCCTGGAGCACCTGGCACAGTTGACCAGGGAGATTGTCCCACTGGACTTTTTTAAGATGGAAAAAAGGGACTTTTTTTCTTTTTTTTTTCTTTGCCTTTTTTGTTGTTGTTTGTTTGTTTCAGGTTTACAAAACAATGTACTAGTTAGACATTTACACCCCTCAAAAAGTGATAACCCCTCTCCCCCCATCTACTATCCCTCTGACATCGTATATACTAGCTGTTACAATTAAAAAATGACTTTTTTAAGACCAAGGAAATAAAAGACCAAGAATGTGAATAATAAAATGGCAATAACTACATATCTTACTCTACATTACTTTCAATGTAAATGGATTAAATGCTCCAATCAAAAACATAGGGTGACTGAATGGATAAGAAAACTAAACTCTTACATGTGCTGCCTACAACAGACCCACTTCAGATTGAAAGACACACAGAGACTGAAAGTAAAGGGATGGAGAAAATTATTTCATAAAAATGGAAATGAGGAAAAACAAAACGCTAGTTCGAGGGACATGTGCATCCATCTGTTCACTGCAGCATTATTTACAATAGCCAAGATGTCGAGGCAACCTGGGTGTCTGTTGATGGATGAATGGATAAAGAGGTTCCAAACCAATGTATACAAGAGGAAACTTTGGTCAACATTGCTCAAGTAGTAGTTTGCTGTAATCAGAAGTTTCTGGATGCTGATGGTAACCCCTTTGAGTACCTCTTGTAATTGCAGAAGTCAAACATGACTTGTATTCATCTTTTGTTATCAGTATATATTTAGTATTACAATTTTAATAGTTTTTTTTTTCCTTTCTTAAAATGTATGTACATTATTTGGCACCCTCTGTATACAATGGAATATTGCTCAGCCGTGGAAGGGAATAAGTTCTTTCCATCTGCGATGGTATGGATGTACCTGGTGGGTATTTTGCTGAGCAGAGTGTCAGACAGAGAAAGACAGATACCATAAGATTTTACTCATATATGGAATCTAAAAAACAAAATAAACAAACAAAACAGAAATAAACTCATAGATACAGAGAATATTTTGATGGTTGCCAAATGGGAGGAGGGTTGAGTGGGTAGGTAAAAAAAGAGAAGTGATTAAGTACAAATTGGTTGTTACAAAGTAGTCATGAGAATGTAGGGTATAGCATAAGGAATATAGTCAGTAATATTGTAATAACTATGTATGGTGTCAGAGGGGTGCTAGGTTTGGGGTGAAGACAAGGTGAAAAAGGTGAAGACAGGGTGAAAAGGTGAAGAGATTAAGAACAAATTGGTAGTTACAGAATAGTCATAGGGAAGTAAAGTTAAGCTAAGGGAATATAGTTAATAATAAGGTAATAACTATGCATAGTGCCAGGTGAGTACTAGACTAGACAGAGGGATCACTTTTTAAATTATATAAATTTCTAAACACTATGCTGTACCCCTGAAATTAATATAAAGTAATATTGAATGTCAACTACAATTTAAAAAGTAAAAATGGGGGGGGGGGTAATGTAAAGGGCAATAAGTGTTCAAGTTTCCAGGTATAAAACATATAAGTCATGGGGATGTGATGTACAGCATAGGGAATATAGTCACTAATATTGTGACAGCGTGGTACAGTGTCAGAAGGTTGCTGGACTTACCATGGTTATCACTTCTTTAGGTATATAAATGTTGAACAGCTATGGCATACACCTGAAATTCACATAATGTAGTATTAGGTATATTTTTTAATAAAAACCTTTAAAGAGGAAAAGAAAGAATATACAAATGGCTTTCAAACATTTGGGGAAAAACTCTTGACCTCTCTTATAATAAGATAACTATCAAACAAAGTTATTATATGTTTTACCTCTATGATTGGTAGAGATAAAAATTTAGATAACATTGTCCATAGGTAACCAGGTGGATAAATCAGCATTCGCCTATATTGCTGCCAAGGGTGGAAATTGATAAAATCCTTATAAAGCAACTTGGTAATATACATGTAAATTACTAACATATGTACCTTTTGATCTGACAATTTTATTTCTAGAAACTTACTATACAGAAATACTCTCATTCATGTGATATGACATACGAGGTCTGCCAATTAAGTTCGCAAACTTGCCAACGTGTGCTTACATTCGCAGTACTGCACAAACAGCTTGGTAAGGTTTCATAACCTTGGTATATCAGTGTCTCACAGCTATGTTCATGCCGACATGTGGTTGTGTCTTGCTGAGGAGCATTCATCATTGTTCTTGCGTGTTTTTGTGTGCTGTAGCAAGAATGTCTGAGCTTGAATTAGAGCAGTGAACAAACATTAAATTTCTTGTTAAACTTGGCAAGAGTGGAAGTGAAATCAGGGACATGTTAATCCAAGTTTATGGGGATAATTCCATGAAGAAAATGGCAGTGTACAAACGGATTAAATGTTTTTCTAAGGGGAGAGAACACATCACTGATGAAGAGAGTTCAGGGCAGCCAGTAACGAGCAGAACTGATGAAAACATTGTGAAAATTAATCGAATTGTAAGTCAAAATCATCAGCTGACTGTGACAAGCATAGCAGGCCAAGTAAACATCAGTAGAGAAACAGGGAAATCTTACCTGAAAATCTTGGCATGAGGAAGGTGTGTGCAAAAATCATCCCGAAGGAGCTGACCAATGAATAAAAGTAAAGGAGAGTTGAAGTTTGCCAAGACCATTTGGAGAGGGAAGACGATGTTTTGGGCCATGTTATCATTGGTGATAAAACATGGGTGTATCAATACGACCCTGAAACAAAGCATCAAAGTGCACAATGGAGGTCAGCCAATTATCCACAACCAAAAAGTGCCATCAGTCCAAATCAAGAGTCAAAACGATGTTGCTAACCATTTTTTGATATCAGAAGGATTATTCATTATGAATTTGTACCAACTGGACAAACAGTTAACCAAGTTTACTATTTGGAAGTGCTGAAAAGGCTGCAGGAAAAATTAGACAAAAATGACCTGAACTTTTCGCCAAGAATTCATGGCTCTTGCATCATGACAAACCACCAGCTCACACGGCACTGTCTGTGAGGGAGTTTTTAGGCAGTAAATAAATAACTGTATTGGAACACCCTCCCTACTCACCTGACCTGGCCCCTAATGACTTCTTTCTTTACCCAAAGATAAAGGAAATATTGAAAGAAAGACATTTTGATGACATTCAGGACATCAAAGTAATACAACAACAGCTCTGATGACCATTCCAGAAAGAGTTCCAAAATTGCTTTGAAGGGTGGACTAGGTGCTGACATCAATGCATAGCTTTCCTAGGGGAGTACTTTGAAGGTGACTGTAGTGATTTCAACAATGAGCTATGTAGCACTTTTTGTAGGATTAGTTCATGAATTTAATTGTCAGACCTCATATACAGAATTTTTTTATAGTATTGTTTGTAAGATCAAAAAGTTGGAAATATCCAAAAATATCTATCAAAAGACTGTTAACACAGTGCACCACACAGTAAAATAGTATTGAAAAGGTTCAATGTATAAATAGGGAATGCACTCCAAAATATATTACTAAAAAAAAGAAACAAATGGTAGAATAGTGTGTATAGTTTTTTACCATTTATATAGAAAGGGAAGAATACGAATATGTACAGATTTGCTTTATAGATGCATAACCTATTTCTGAAAAAAATATTTAAAACTTGGAAAAGTAACTGCAACAGAGAAAAGGAATTGGTGTCAAAAGAACAGTGGGAGAATAATACTTAAGTTGTTTAAAATTTTGAATTTGAAACTCTGTGAATGTTATTACCTTTAAAAAATGTTAAATATATATTTTATGGAATACCCTGAGGAAAAATGCTAGTATTTAACCAATGCTATTAAAGATTCCATAATGATAGACTTAACTGGTGAAATAACATAAAAATTAAGACATTATTGAAATATAGTAGCATTAAGTGGACTTCATTTAAAACTCGCTGGATATAAAACTTTGCTGAGGAGTTTAACATACTGATGATAACGTTACATATGGAACTTTCACCTTTTACTCATCCACAATACAGACATTAAGGTTTCCATACCTGTTAAATAGAACCCTAGGTGGTCCCTCCTGTGGAGTCTTGAGCGGAGGTCTGTAAATGAATGTAGTCAAGGCACTCTTGGCACACACTGTGAACAGTGTTGCTGGATGTGGTGTTCACTGAATGTAGTGGGACGGACCACCTGCCCTATGTGGGCTGGAGGGCTTACCTTCCTGCCCCATGCACTGCAAGGTCCCCTCCACTCTGTGTTCCAGAAGGACTATCAACAAGATGTGAGCAGATCTGGATCACAACCCGAGCTTCTGAGAGCTGCTGAGAACACATTTTCTTCCAGTCATTTGCTGAACATTTTCTATGGTTCACATCATTTAATGTACCTAGTGACACCAGTTTAAGGTACATATCAGTTCCCTACTTTTACATACGTAAATACTGAAGATGGAGATCAAGGAACCTTTCCATGTTTTACATAGGAAGAAGTAATGCAGCTGGAAGTAGGCTCAGAAATGGAGAAGAGACTTGGCGGAAATTAAAAAACAACCAACAGCTTCTTGGATTCTTCACACTGAATACCTTGATTCTGGAGCTCATTGCGCGCATGAAGGCCATGAACAGAGAACTACAGAATTCATAGGATGTTGTTCCCAGTTTTCTACAAATTATGGAAAACCTGGTATTTAACATTTTTATTAGTCCACATTCTGCTTCAGTTGATAAATGTGCCATTCGTTACTAGTGTGTCAACTAACATTAAAACAGGCTACTTGATTTGCAGGAGACCATGGCAATAGTATGACAGAGCAACCTAGCTGCCAGGCAGCTCAGAGCAACCCACATGCCTGTAAACAAATTTTCAAAAGCATCATTTCCCTCCTTTCCTCTAGCTGATCTCTCCTAATTTTATCGGTCCTGTGTATTTTTACTGAAAGCCACCTTAAATATTTTTCTGATGTAGTTAAAATACTAACCAAGGGCTGAAAAGAAATTGAAACCCAATGCCAGTGAAAAGAACTGAAACTGAGGTATACACAGAATGCATGCTATGTGCCAAACTATGCTGGCAGGATATGGGGAATTTGGTGTATGGGGGAAAAAGAAACACACTGTGCTGTATAAGTACTATATCAAACACACATATTGAGTGGATACCTTAACCCAGTGAAGAGATGGCCAAGCAAGTACCAGAGGAAATGTCCCTCCTGTCCCCTCCCCAGGGGGCTTGATTCAGCACTCCTGTAATACTTGCATAAACCTGACTGCACAATAACATTGTTGTATGCAAATTCCAGTCCTGTGTCTGTCTGAAAGTCACTTGAAGGTACTTGGAACAATGTCTTTTGTATCCTCAACACCTAATAAAATGTGTTAGGCACATTGTAAATATACAGCAAATGTTAAATAATTTGGTGAACTAGCAAATGAATGAATAAATGAATCTTTATAAATTTGTAGCTGGACCTTCAAGAAAAAGTAGAATGTGGCCAAGCAGTAAAGGAGAATATCCAGGCAGAAGATCAATAGGTAGAGAGAAGCACTGAGAATAGAGCCCATAGATTTGTCAGGGAAGGCCAGGGAGTTGAAATGGTGAAAAGGAACATGGCAACATTTCAAAAGGCTGAACAGATAAACAGGGACCCAGTCAAGAAATACCTCTCTAGAAATGAATACCCTACTTCATTGGGGCAATTAATATAACTTTAATATTCAAATACTAAATGTCATTCAAGGCAGCCCTATCCAGTTCTTTTATTATTATTATTATTATTATTAGTTTTAGTTTTAGGTGCACAAGACAAAGCAATACTTAGACGTTTATCATTTATATCCCTCACACTGTGTGAACCCGTCTCCCTCCATCCAGTCCCTCTGACGTCACACAGAGCCATTACATTTCCACTGTCTCTATTCCTAATGCTGTACTCTGCTTCCTGTAACCATATACATACACATATATACATATACATATACATATATATATGTATATATAATTATACTTGGTATTCATTATTGTTCAGCTTCAGGTGTAGAGTGCAGTGATCAGGCATATACATCATCCCTGAGGTGGTCTCCCAAATGGGACACGTGTCCATCGGATACCCTACAAAATCTTTACAACATTATTGATTACGTTCCCCAAATTAATTTTCAAAACCCCATTGCCATCTTGTGGTTACTGACTGTTTTCAAATCCCCTCACCTTCCCTCTTATGCCCACCTGCCTCCCTACTAGCAAATCTCAGTTTTTCCTCTATGTCTCCAAAACTGTTTCTGATTAGTTCATTCACTTATTCTTTTCTTTAGATTCCGCATATAAGTGAGATCATATGGTATTTGTCTTTCTCTGTCTGACTTATTTTACTTAACATAATGTTCTCTAGGTCCATGCATATTGTTGCAAATGGTAAGATTTCTTTCTTCTTTATGGCTGCGTAACACTCCATTGTATAGATGTACCACAGTTTCTTAATCCAGTCATCTACCGACGGGCATTTGGGTTGTTTCCATGTCTTGGCTATTGTGTATAGTGCTGCAATAAACATAGGAGTGCATAAAGATTTTTGAATTGGAGTTTTGGATTTCTCTGGATAGATACCTAGGAGTGGAATTGCTGGATCATAAGGTAGTTCCAATTTCAGATTTTTGAGATACCTCCATACTGTTTTCCATAGTGGCTGCACCAATCTGCAATCCCACCAACAGTGCACAAGCGTTCTGTTTTCTCCACATCCGTGCCAGCACTTGTTGTTTGTTGACTTATTGATGATAGCCATTTTGACTGGGATGAGGTTGTATCTCATTGTGGTTTTTATTTGCATTTCTCTGATGGTTAGTGAGGTTGAGCATTTCTTCATATGTCTGTTTGCCATCTGTATGTCCTTTTTAGAAAAATGTCTCTTCATGTCCTCTGCCCAATTTTTAATTGGGTTGTTTGTTTTTTTGGAGTTGAGTTGAGTGAGTTTTTTATAAATTTGTGATATTAACCCCTTATCAGATATATCATTGGCAAATATCTTTTCCCATTCTGTAGGATACCTTTTTGTTTTATTGATGGTTTCTATTGCTGTGAAAAAACTGTTTAGTTTGATGTAATCTCACATGTTTATTTTTTCTCTTACTTCCCTCACACGAGGGGATATATCAGTAAGAATCTTACTCCGGGTAATGTCTGTGAAGTTTCTTCCTATATTTTCTTCTAGGAATTTTATGGTTTCAGATCTTACATTTAAGTCTTTAAGCCTTTTTGAATTTATTTTTGTATATGGTATAAGGAGGTGGTCCAGCTTCATTTTTTTGCGTGTGTCTGTCCAGGTTTCCCAGCACCATTTATTGAATAGATTGTCTTTACGCCACCGTACATTCTTGCTTCCATTGTTGTAGATTAAATGGCCATATAGGGATGGATTTATTTCTGGACTCTCTATTCTGTTCCATTGATCTATGTGTCTGTTTTCATGCCACTACCATGCTGTTTTGATTACTGTAGACTTGTAGTATAATTTGGTGTCATGCATTGTTATACCTCCCACGTTGTTCTTATTTCTCAAGATTGCTGAGGCTATCCGGGGTCTTTTATGGTCCCATATAAATTTTAGGATTATATGTTCTATTTCTGTGAAAAACGTCATTGGTAGTTTGATAGGAATTACGTTGAATATGTATATTGCCTTAGGCAATATGGACATGTTAATTATATTAATTCTTCCTATCCATGAACATGGTATGTGTTTCCATCTATTTGTGTCTTCTTTCATTTCTTTCTTCAGTGTCTTATAATTTTCTGAGTACAGGTCTTTTACTTCTTTGGTTAAATTTACTCCCAGGTATTTTATAGTCTTTGGAGCAATTATAAATGGGATTGCTTTTTTAATTTCTCCTTCTGATGTTTTATTATTGGTATATACAAATTCAACTGATTTCTGAATATTAATTTTGTATCCTGCTACTTTACTAAATTCATCTATCAGCTCTAATAGTTTCTTGGTGGAGTCTTTCGGGTTCTGTGTATATAGTATCATATCATCTGCATATGATGACAATTTTACTTCCTCCTTACCGATTTGGATGCCTTTTATTTCTTTTTCTTGTCTGATTTGCTGTGGCTAGAACTTCCAGCACTATGTTGAATAGAAGTGGAGAAAGTGGGCAACCTTGCCTTTTTCTTGATCTTAAGGGGAATGGTTTTAGCTTTTCCCCATTGAGTATGATGGTAGCTGTGGGTTTATCATATATGGCCTTTATTATGTTGAGATATGATCCCTCTATTCCCACTTTCTTAAGGGTTTTTATCAAAAATGACTGCTGGATTTTATCAAATGCTTTTTCTGCATCTATTGATATGATCATGTGATTTTTATTTTTCATTTTATTAATGTGGTGAATCACATTAATTGATTTGTGGATGTTGAACCACCCTTGCATACCAGGGATGAATCCCACTTGATCGTGGTGTATGATCCTTGTAATGTATTGCTGAATTGTGTTCGCTAATATTTTGTTGAGGATTTTTGCATCTATGTTCATTAGCAATATCAGCCTGTAGTTTTCTTTTTTTGTGGTGTCTTTGTCTGAATTTGGGATTGGGGTAATAGTGGCTTCATAAAAAGTGTTTGGGATTTTTTGGAAGAGCTTGAGGAGAATAGGTGATAATTCTTTTTTGAACGTTTTGTAAAATTCACCTGTAAAGCCTTCTGGTCCAGGGCTTTTGTTTGTTGGGAGATTGTTGATTACTGATTCAATTTCCCTGGTGGTAATCAGTCTATTCAGGTTTTTTTGTTTCTTCTTGAGTTAGCCTTGGAAGGTTGTACGCCTCTAGAAAATTGTCCATTTCTTTCAGATTGTCAAATTTGTTGGCATATAGTTGCTCATAGTAATTTCTGAAATTTTTTTCTATTTCTGCAGTGTCTGTTGTCACTTCTGCTCTTTCATTTCTGATTTTATTAATTTGGGTCCTCTCTCTCTTTTTTTTAATGAGTCTGGCTAAAGGTTTGTCAGTTTTGTTTATCTTCTCTAAGAACCAACTCTTGGATTCATTGATCTTTTGTATTGTTTTTCTGGTGTCTATTTCATTTATTTCCACTCTGATCTTTATTATCTCCTTCCTTGTACTCCCTTTGAGCTTATTTTGGTGTTTTTTTTCCAGATCCCTTAAGTGTGAAGATAAACTGTTGATTAGTGATTTCTCTTGTTTCTTTAGGTAGGCCTGCAATGCTATGAATTTCCCTCTTAGGACTGCTTTCACAGCATCCCATAGATTTTGGGTCGTCGTGTTTTCATTTTTGTTTGTCTGGAGATATCTTTTGATTTCTTCCTTGATCTCCTGCTTGACCCATTCATTATTTGGTAACATGTTATTCAGCTTCTATGAATTTGTGTGTCTTCCAGTTTTTTTTCCTGTAGTTGATTTCTCATTTCATAGCACTGTGGTCAGAGAAGACACTTGGTATGCTTTCAATTTTCTTAAATTTATCAAGACTTGTTTTGTGGCATAACATATGGTCTATCTTGGAAAATGTTCCATGTGCGCTTGAGAAGAACGTGTATTCCGCAGCATTGGGGTGAAATGCTCTGAAAATATCGATTAAACCCAAGTGGTCCAATGTACAATTTAAGGCATTTGTGTCCATATTGATTTTCTGTCTGGAAGACCCGTCCCTTGCTGTCAGAGGTGTGTTGAAGTCTCCTACTATGATAGTGTTACTGTTGATCTCTGTCTTTATGTCAGTCAATATCTGTTTTGTATATTTAGGTCCTATGTTTTGATCTCTTCTAATTTCTTCTTTGACCCAGTCATTCTTTGAAAGCATGTTGTTTAATATGCACATATTTGTGATTTTTCCTGCTTTCTTTTTGAAGTTGTTATTCAATTTCAAAGCCTTGTGATCAGAGAACATGCTTGGTATGATTTCAATCTTCTTAAATTTGCTGAGGTTAGTTTTATGTCCCAATATATGTTCTATCCTTGAGAATGTTTCGGGTACACTAGAAAAGAATGTATAGTCTGATGTGTCAGGATTAAGTGGTCTATAAATGTCAGTTATGTCCATTTCATTAATGTGTCATTAGGGCTGCTATTTCATTGTTTATTTTCTGTTTGGATGATCTATCCATAGCTGTCAATGATGTATTTAGGTCCCCTAGTATAATTGTGTTTTGGTCAATTTCTCCCTTTAGTTTTGTTAGTAGTTGCTTGGTATATTTCGATGCTCTCTGATTGAGGGCATAAATATTGATGACTGTTATGTCTTCTTGTTGTATAGTCCCCTTTACCATTATGAAATGTCCATCTTTGTCTCCTGTTACCTTTTTCACCCTGAAGTATGTTTCATCTGATATCAGTATATCTACACCTGATTTTCTCTGGATACCATTTCCTTGGAGTGTCAATTTCCACCCTTCCACTTTGAGTCTATGCTTGTCCTTGTGCTGAGATGTGTCTCTTAGAGACACGATATGGTTGGTTTTAGTTTTTTGATCTAATCTTCTACTCTGTGACTTTTTATTGGTGAGTTCAGTCCATTTACATTTAGGGTGATTATTGATATGTGAGGATTTCCTATCATTCAATCTGTAATTTTCTGGTAAGACTGTGTCTCCACTGTTTCTTTGTCTTTTTGTTGTTGTCTATTATTTCTGTGTGGTGGTATTCTATGATGTTTCCCCCTGTTTCTTCTTTTATAACAGTAGATCATTCTGGGTTTTTTTGTTTTTGTTTGTTTATTTGTTGTTTTGTTTTGTTTTGTTTTGTTTTTGAGTGGTTACCCTTAAGTTTATGTAAAAGAAAGTTTGATATTTAGAGTATTCCGTTTTCTTCAGCATGCCTACTTTCTCTATTCCCATATTCCAGTTCAGGCCTTTACTCTCCCCCTTTTTATGTTTTGCTTGCCACAAATTGTCCCTGTTGATGGTGGTCAGATAGCCTCCTTTAGTATTTCTTGTAGTGCAGGTCGTGTATTAAAAATTCCCTCAGCTTCTGTATGTCTGGAAAGGTCTTTATTCCTCCTTCATATCTGAAGGATATCTTTGCTAGGTATATTATTCTTGGCTCATAATTTCTCTCTTTCAATAGTTTGAATATTTGTTTCCACTGTCTCCTGGCTTGTAGAGATTCTGCTGAAAAATCTGATTATAACCTAATGGGTTTTCCTTTGTAGGTTACTGTCTTCTTTTCCCCGGCTGCCTTGAGGATTCTTTCTTTGTCATTGATTTTTGACAGCTTCAATACAATGTGCCTTGGAGAAGGCCTGTTGGGGTTGAGGTAATTAGGTGTTCTATTTGCTTCTTGAATTGGAGGATCCAGTTCTTTCCACAAGTTTGCGAAGTTCTCATCGACTATTTGTTTGAATATGCTCTCTGTTCCCTTCTCGCTTTCTTCTCCTTCTGGTATGCCCATTATTCTTATATTGCTCTTTCTGATGGAGTCGGAAAGTTCTTGTAGAGTTCTTTCATTTCTTTTAAGTCTCAAGTTCTTTCTTCTTCCATCCATGTCATTTCCAGGTTTCTATCTTTGATGTCAGTTTCTTTCCTCCATGTGGTCAACTCTACTACCTAAGCTGGCTATTTCATTCTTCATTTCCTTTATTGAGTTCTTAATCTCTAGAAATTCTATTTGGTTCTTTTTTTAAATTTCAATATCTCTGGTAAAATGTTCGTGTTGTTCTTTGATTATGTTTCTGAGTTCATTAAACTGCCTTTCTGTGTTTACATGCATCTCGTTGAGTTTTTTCAGAACTGCAATCTTGAATTCTCTGTCATTTAAGGCACACATTTCCATATCTTTAAGTTCATATTCTGGAGACTTTTCACTTTCTTTCTGAGCTGTCTTGTTGCCTTGGTTATTCATGGCAATTAATGATTTATTATTTCTCTTCCTAGACATTTACAAGAGTGGGTTCTGCAACAGGGTGATAGAAAGAGGTCTTTCATTTTCCAGTACGTGTTGGTGGAATGTCTTATTTTCTGACTGCAGACTTTTGTTCTCTCTCTCACTGTAGTGTTGTTTTCTCTGCACTATTCCAGCTTCTCACACAATGGGGGGATTCCATGGAAGGCGGACTTCTATGTTAACAATTCACCTGCATCATAGGGCACTGCTTCCCTGTGGGCATGTAGAGAGTTTTTTGAAGTTCCAAAGCTCTTCCTGTACCAGATTCAGAGCCCGTGTGTTTTAGCAGCTCTGTTTACTCCTGCAGGGTTCCACCCAGACAGGTGGAGACAGGGGCGGGGTGAGTTGTGAGAATTGGCCCAGAGCTATGGCGGCAACCACCACGACAGCCGGTTCAGCTTCCAAAGCTCCCTCCCCTTTGCCAGAATTAGTTGTGCTGCAAATCTGTGTCTTCAGACCACAGTTCTCAGAACAGCAAATATTCTGTTCTTGTGATCTGACTCTGCTACTGTTCTGCTTCTAACACTGGGCAGGTGGGGGCAGGGCGAGCTCTGGGAGGGTAGGGAGGGGGCCACTAGTCTCAGTGCCTAAGGCTTCCATTTTCTGCTGCAGTGAGGGCTTAAACCACTGTTTTCAGCCTTCTTCCCTCAGTCTTTGCTCCGAGGTCTCTGCTGTGAGCATTGGTTTCAGCCGTGTGATACGCTGTCCCCTCAGTTCTGTGGGCCATAAACGGAGTCCTAGCAGTCTGAGTTCTTTCCTCTCCTGCAGCTGCGGTAGTTCTGGGATGCAGCGAGCTCAGAGCACTGAGCTAGGTCTGCGTCCTACGCCCGCAGGTTTACGTCTCTGCACTTCTCCGTTCCCTCCTCCCCTGTTCGCACAATTTGCCCACCTTTAGGTGACTTCAGTAGTGAGACTCTTCATCTTGCCTGCCTGCTGTGCAGGGAGTCCTTTGTGGAGTTATAGTTTTTCAATTTGTTGTAAATTCCAGGGGAGATTTCCAGAGGCTCAGCTCATGCCGCCATTTTGATGACGTCTTTCCACTAGTGTTTTAAAACAATGGCCCTCTCTTCTGTGTTGAATAGACTAGGCAATCCTGACCTCCCCAGCCCCTGCCCAACACAGGTCCTTTGCATGGGCTATTTCCTATTTACATAATACTCTACCCTCAGAGATATGCACCCTGCATCTCTTTCCACTCATTTCTGCAATGCCACTTCCACAGAGAGGCCACTCTGGCCACCCTATTTTACGTAGTAGTCCTCTCTGTAGCTTCCCCACCCCTTTGTCCTGCTTTATGCTTTATTTCCTAAGATCCAGTAATTTTTAACATAATACGAAACTTACTGATTGATTATACTTATTGTAGATCTCCCCCACGAAGAACATGAGCTCCATGCAGGCAGAGATCAGCCTATTCAATATATAAATCTCAAACTTTAACTCAGTGAGAAGTCCCTGAGAGAGCACTTAAGTTCTTTGTGTGTGAAAACATACTCATATTAGTCAGCAGGAAACGGTTGTTTTTAAGTCTTTAAATACAACTGGTTCATCCCAGGCTCTCACAGGCTGTAATGGTGCTGGTTATGCAACGTTGGTGAGTACCACACAATTAGGCAGGTGGAGGGGGATGGAATGCCTTAACCCTCTGAGGTTCTCTGGGTGAGTCACGGCATTTCTTAGGCCCACTTCCCTTGACTCAGCCACGTGTACACTCACCATGTCGAAGAACGTGGGTCAGATAATGCAGTTGGTACAGCCTCAGGGAACAAAGCCATGGGGGAGTTTTGGTGGAGTGAGAGCAGGCTGAAGGCTGCTGACTAACTGCCCAGAGCCTGTAGGGAATTCTGAGACCAAGCACTGCTTCCTCTCCATTCTGCAAATAGCAGCTTAAGGGGCCTTCCAAACATTGTAGACAGATCGGCAGCTCTTGGCCTTTGTCTCATATTCTGTTGCTGAAAAATAGAAGAAAAATTCTGCAGGATCTAAGCTGACTCTAAACACGATGTTCAGGGGTGAGTATAGCACAGTGGTGTGTAGAAAGATGGAGTCATGAGAGGGTCACATACTTACCATAATAAGATGGATGTTGTTTGGAGGGGAGTCTCTTCCTTCTTACATCCAACTTTGGTTGTCCTTTGCTGTCTCTGACCAACACATTTAAATTAACACAAAAATATATGATGAAGAATTTAGGTGTATAAATGAATCCACTAAACACAAATAAATGTTTTGTGGTTATAAGGATATTTTTGTTTACTCCAAATGTGATAATTTCACCATCCTTCCTTGCATATTCAAATTTACATGCCATCACTTCAGGGTATAAGAAATCATTAGTCTAAAGTAAGCTTAAATAATCAAAGAGTAGGACAGAGGGCCCAGGGGAAGGAAAATTAAAGAGGTTTGATTCTGTAAACAAGACCTCTGGAGCCCTGTGGGATGGAGCCCTGGCCACAGACCCTCCTTGGGGATCAATGCCTGGTTCAGTGGGTAGAGCCCACCCAGTGACAAGTACCATGAGAGGAACAGGAGGGCATTGCTATGGGGACAGTCCTGAAGCCCCTCATTTTCCTTGCCCAAGAGCTGAGAGTAACCATAGCACCTACCTGGTGGTGCAGTGGAGAATTAAATGAGGCCATTCAGGTGAAGATTTGGAAAGATAAGAAGTATTCACTCAATGTTAGCTGCTGTCATTATCATCAGTCTGGCAAGATAATAGCAGGATGCCCTGGACCCTTTCTTTGGTCTACTGTATACTCCTCGTGAGATCAGAAATCAGGGCAGGAAGAGCACATGCAGGACAGGTTCACACAACATAACCTTGGCAACAATAGCAAGAGCCAGGAAAATCCACTCTCCATGAGTTCAACAGTGAACACATGCCAACAGCATCACTCAGGAACTCTCCTCCACATTCAATCTCAGGAGTATGTGTTATCAGCTTCACCAAGGTGATCATTATGAGTTGACAGAGGTTCTTTGTCACTCGTTTTTATGTCCAGGAGCACAGGGAGCCAGTGTGGGCTCCTAGGGAAAGACATCTACACCTGCTTTCAGGATTGGTTGCTGTATGACATTGGGTAGCACACCAAACCTTTCACTTTCTGAGTTATCCTAATGGTTAAAGAGCAGCACCATAATAAAACACAGATGCAAACATGGGTCTATGCCATCCTGAGGAAGGAATTCAGACACCCATGTTATGCTCTTGTTCCCTCTACTTCAATAGCAATGTTTTGGGAACCTCTCATTTGGCCACAAGTTTATATAACCTCTCATCTGCCAATTATAATAGAGAAAAATGCTTGAGGTTTAACAGAGCAGTTATGTTCACATCAAAACATCAAATTCTGCATTGTAATATATGAAATAAATTCAGTTTTCATCACTAATGATAATAGAAGGAAACACTATTTGAAAAAAGACTGTTCTATACCTATAATTATAAACAGTCTAGTAATTATCAGAGGGACCAAGTACAGATAATCTTCAAGGAAGATCAAACAGCATCATTTTTCTGGTTGACTTCCTCATTAATTACATTATTGAATTTCAAGTCTAATTTCTAGATTTCATGTACTCTTATTCCCCCAATACTCATTGATTTATGTACTCACCAAAAGGTCATTAGCATGACTAATGACAAGCACTCATTTATGCCTTTGAGATGCAATAATGAGCACAATAGGCTAAAACAGCTCAGAGCTTAGAGTAGGCTAGTGAAAAGAGATAGAGCGCAGGTTACAACAGTAAGTCCTATGATTGGAGCAAACACAGAACTATCTCAGAGCCTATAGGTGGCTCTTCACCCAGCGTCAGGACCCAGGTTCTCAGAATGGGTAGTAGATCAGAACCGAAGTGGAAGCAAAAGTTAGTAGGGCAAAAATTGGGAAGAGCATTTTAAGCAGAGGGAACAACAAATGTAAAACTTCAGAGTAAATGAGAGCATGTGTTTACATAAATGCATACAGTTTAAAAGCTATGATGGTGAAACAGAAGGGTAAAAAACTAAACACTTTAGTGAAGGCATGCTAAGAATTTTGGACTTTATCTTCTTGAAAGTAATAGAGAGTCATTGATAGATACATGGGAAAATTATAGAGTATGGGATCAAGGAAACCAAGGGAAGAGAATGTCATAAAGGACAGCGGGATCAGCACTGCCCAAGGCCACAGAGAGTTCATGTAAGAGAAGGGGAGTAGTGGTGAAGGTAAACAACTCCAGCTGCTATAAAAAAAACCCCTAAAATCTCAGTAACTTGACACAACAGAAGTTAGTTTTACACAAAGTCCACTGTAGATGTTCCTGGTGAGTAACAGTCCCTCCGTATGGTCATTCAGGAACCTATGTGTCTCCCATAATGTGGTTCTGCCTTTCTCAGTTTCTCTCCATTCAGTCAGATGAAGGCAAAAGTACTGCAAAAGGAGGTATCTATGAGCCTGACTTGGAAGTGGTGCCCATCATTTCTGCGCAAATGCCATTAGCCAGAACTCAGTCACATGAGCACATGGAGATGAGAAAAGATAATCTAGTTGTATGCTTGTGATGAAAAAGGACACAGATTTTGGTTAACCTTTATAAGTCTCTGCTACAAGGACTGAAAAAAGATCCTTTAGATTTAGCAACAAAAGACGGTTATTGACTATATCAGTTAGCTCTTGTTACTTAACAAACTACCCCAAAACTTTGTGGTTTAAAAAAGCAATGATTTATTGTTTCTCATGGGTCTATAGATTGGCTAGAAAACTCTGCTGACATGGGTATGGCTCAGCTGATTTAATTTGAGCTAGGTCATGATTCTGTTATTAGTATAGGTTAGCTGAGGGTCAACTGGGCCAGGATGGCTCACCTTACCCTCTCTTTCTCTAATGAGTAAGTCTGAATTTTTTTCTCACAGTAGTGGCAGGGTTCCAAGATAGAGAGGATGTATGCAAGACTCCTTGAGAGCTAAACTTGGAACTAGCACATTTTACCATATCCTATTGGCCAAAGCAAATCACTTGATAGCCCAGTCTCAAAGAGTGGGGAAATAGATCGGCCTCTTAATAGGAAAACTACAACATTACACTGCAAATGGTATAGATAACTTTGCAGAGAGGGGTGGAGAATTGGAGCCATTTTAGTTTTTTTAAATTCCATCTTCCAGAGTGACTGTGGCAAGAACATTACATGTAAGATTAAATAAGGACTCTGAGTAGAAGTCCTGGACTATGAAGTGAACCTGATCATCTCTTGGGGTGGCTGTGTAGGAAGTAGGGAGGGGAAAGTAAAAGAAAAGACAGGACTTGAGAGAGAAAATAAGAGCAAAGTGAGAGCACTAGGAGATGGTACACTAGAAAAATTTACATAGTTTAGAAGCAAAATGTTGAAAATTAAAAATGATCAAACAGAGAAGTGCCACAGTGGCCACCCCACGTATCTTTAGAAATTCTAATACAAATAATTTAAACTGTCATTGGCCTAATAAAGTAGGTATAAAAAGAAGGGAATAAGAATATGAATGCATGCATATACCCAATGAGTAATCATGCTGTGAGCCTGCTGTGCAGTCTAATATTACTGTGCAATCCCGAGAAGGTAACCAGATTGAAAGAATTTCTGGGTTACACAGGGCCATTCTGATTTCAGTAAAGATGTACTGAGTGTCTGTATATGAGTAATAGAAGTGACCAGTGTTAATTGAGCTGTTGTTACAGTCCAGGAGCTGTGCTGGGCACTGGAGTATGTACTCCTACCTTGCTGAGCCCACAGCCTCATCATTCCTTCGCACTGTGGCAGGAGCCACGAACAAAAAAGTGAATAAGGAAAGGTGTGGGCAGAGTAATCCTCTGATCACTTAAATTTAACTGAATCCTTCAATTTAACTGAGTTTCTCATGCAGTTAAATTTAAATCTCCATCGGGGCTGTTTAAAATACAGTTGACCCTTGAACAACACGGAGGTTAGGGGTGCCGACACTCCAGAGTATAATATGAATCTGCTCTCTGCATAATTGGATTGAAAATACTGTTTTCAATTCGCAGTTGGTTGAATCCCTTGTTACAAAACCCAGGGATATGGAGGGCCAACTGCATATTTTTAAAAAAAAATCTGCGTGTAAGTGGACCCACGCAGTTCAGACCCATTTTATTCAATGGTCAACTGCAGTGCTATTTAGATGACTTAGACTTTTTGGGTGAAGGCTGTTTTTCTGATTGTGCCCTCTGCTCCTCTCTTCCTCAAGTTGTCAACAAGGCACATCCAAGGTGCTGGTAGCACTGATGTCCCCACGGGTGCTGCAGTGGCTGTGCAGAGCAGGGGGACCTCTAGCTCTCAAATAATTCAGGTTCCCCCTGTTAATCTGAATGTCTCCAAAAGAGGTTCTAAACTCTTAGAAAGAACCTTGATCACATATGACCCTCTAATGCTCCTCTCTTCTTCCCATAAACCCTCGGTGCTAATAAAGGGTGAAGCTTCCCTCTTTTTCCCTGGAGGAACAACGCCTTTGCCTTTATATTGTGAACAGTACTCTTTGCTCGGTCCATACTTGATATGCTAAGGAATTTAGAAGTTCTGTGATCCCTCTCCCTCCTCCTCCAGCTCCCCCATCCTCTTTTCTTTCCTCTTTCTCTCTCCACTCCCTCCCATTCTCCTTTACCCGCTACATCTTCTTCCGCTTCGCTCTGTCCCCCTATGCTCTCTGCATTGTTTTCAAGCATATTAAGTTACCAAATAAAAATTGGATTTGACTGTCAAAAATAAAAACTGTCTGTTTTTCAGTGGGTGTCTACTTTTTTCCTATAGAATTAAAAGCCAGTGCTTTGGGTTGTAAAGCCTGTAGGACAAAAAGTACGATATGACAATACATCTAGAAAATTTGTCCTCATTACAAAGCCCCTATTCCTATCACTATCACTACTAGTAGTACTGATACTGCTTCTAAGAATAGTAACAATAATAAATCTGCTTCAGTGAGACAAAGCCTCCTTAGTGGGGAGGGGTAGGAGATGGAAAGAATATTATTAGAATGTACCATTCCTCCAGGACAGTCTTGGGATTTCTCTGTTATTTTGCTGCAAAATATTCCCCAGCTTCTCAAAGCAAAAAAAAATATCCCTTACCATTCAATTCATTCATTCATTGAGCATATATTTACTAAATGCAATGTGCTAGGTATAGGATATATAGTGGTAAATAAGGCAGGCACGAAATGTATTATCTAGAAGGACAGACAAGCAAAGAGATGCATAAATAATTCTGTCAGCATTTTCTAAACAGCTCTACTACAGCACCCCATGTTTATTGAGCATTTTCTGTTATAACTAACAGTGCCATGTCATGCTCTAGTAGTGTGCCCTGAAACTCAGTGTCAGTCAAGCCCTAACCATCCTCATGCAAATATTTCTGATGTTTCCATTACTATCACATGAAAGTTTTAAGGGGAGTAGATAACCAGCACAGCCAGATGACCCAGGAAATGTCCAGTCTGGCAGGTCAGAGCCCTGTCACTGCCGACATCACAGCTAAGGAGGGGACAACTCTACATCCTGCAGAGGTCCAGGAGCAACAAGTCACCTCTCTGCAATACAGAATTAACAACACAGTTCATCACACATTTGCCTTAAAAGTCACTCTCCATTAAATTATCTCATAAACATCCAATAGAGTTCCCACACGGAACACACCATGAGATTGGAAATGTCATTGACCCTTCTCCCCCACAATGACTCCAGAAAAAGAAGATTGGGGCGAAAATGTCATCCAGTTTTCAGACGGAAGGTTGGTCACAAATTTTCGGATTTAATCCATACTGCTCACCTGAGAATTCTTGTAAAGAGCGAATACTTCATAGCTACTTTTCTCTCGAGGTCCATTCCTTAGAAGTAGAACAGGAAAATAAAGTCATTACTCTTCCATTTATCCATTAACAGTTGAAAACTAGCTGACTTCCAGATGAGAAAGTTACAAAAGCTGTCTCATCTTTAAAGTCTTCCTTGGACCAGACATTTAAGTAAAGTGTCATTGTACAAGCAAGAATATATTATAAAGTTTCAAGAACAAATCAGATAGGAAAAAAAAAGTAATTTTCTAGAATATGTCCAAGTTTCATTTTGGTTTTTAATGTAGTTTTTAGTCATTGGTTGTTTGTTTGTTTGGTGTGTGTGTGTGTGTGTTTCTTTAGGTAAGAACAAAGATTTCAAAAACAAATCAAATAAGGGACAAGCCAATGGCGGCAAAAAAAAAGACAAACAGAGGAAGGAGTGGTGGGAAGATGAGGGTCTCTCCAGAGAGGGAATTAAAGAGCTCACTAAAGACATCACATAGGTAAGAAGAGCTCTAAGACAATGAAAATAAATGTTTTAATTAAGAGGAAGTTGTGTTCTTAATAACAAGTGGGAAGACGGTTTTAAAGCATCATTTGAATAGATATTGTTTAGAGAAGATTCAAGAGAAGAAGGCCCCCATGAATAGGGTTTCAGACACAATCAAGGTCTGATCTCTAAGGTGGCTGCCCGGAGGCACAGAGAGTATCTGGATATTGATAGGCTCCATTTATGTCTTTTAGCAATAGTGAAACACTTTGCAGAAACGTCATGAATTTTCCAAAAGCACCCTGGAGGAGCCAAGAAAGCGGAAGGTGTTATTGCTGACCACTGGCTACCAATGTGAGTCTGGGAGGGGGCACTGCCCAGGCAGCTCACCTTCTCTCGTTCTGAGAACATGCATCAATCCCAAGTACATGCTGAACCTATTAAAGAATTTACAGTCTTGCATGAAGTAAATCAGACTTACTTTTTTGGGGGAGGGAAGGGGGATTTTGTTTTGTTTGAATAGGGTTCAATATAGGCATTTGAAGTGTAAATCTATTACCTTGAGAATTGTAGCCAAGTCAATTTACATCTCTACTATCTTCAGGTCAGAAAATTGGAAAGATACAAGATTTCTTGAGGACAAAACTGGCAAAATGAATTTTCAATTTATGTCCTTTAATCTAAAGATTAGAATTATGTTGCTTGGGGGCAGGGGGCTGTGATTTTTAATATAAGTAAAGATTGAAAAACTGATGTAGATTAAATGGCTCTACATGTAATTAAATTTATGAATACAGAGAAAAATATGAAGTTTTATTAACTGTGGAAGGAATGAGGGTCCTTAACTGCCCAGCCAGTTCAGTTTGCAAAGACAAAGGAGATCAGCTTACAAGGGTTAAATAAACACAATATTTTATATTATAGTTTAAATGAATCCATTTGCAACAAGACTCAGAGTCTAAAATTGGCTTACCAGATTGAATATCTCCAGGGACATTCACAAACACTGCTCTGAGGTCCAGCCACTGGACAGCAAGAACCATGGGAAGCTACAAGCCCAGCTGTTCTCTGCTCTCTGGACTGTGCTGTGGACCTTGTAGATCTTCCTTGCTTGATGATTTTTTCACATCACTGTGCATTACATATTCCAGAGTCCTAAACATTCTTGGGCTGGGTTTTAGTAGCCATTGTATCAGAAGCAGTGAATGTAAAAGAACATGTTTAGACAAAAAAGAAAATGCATGGGAAGTCAGTGAAGTCAACAGCGAGAACAAGGTATGAGGCAGGGGTTGTGAGGGGGAGACCCAGTAGGTGAATTTGCACACAGAAACGGCTCTAGGATATGAGTTGGCTGATGACACCATTTTTAATGGATTAATTTTTAGAGATGTAAGCAAATGCACTTGGGGACAATGTTCCAGGCTGAGACCATGGGATTCTGTTCTTCAGAAGCAGGACAAGAAGCCAGGGAGAATCTGCCTTTCCTTTTCCCGGCTGCTATGCCTGAGACCCCAGGAGCCAAGAAGACCAGCACTGAGTAAACTTCCCTCTTTAAGTATCATTTGGCCAACCAGAAGCTTGCTAATTGGTGCCAATTATTGGTTTGCCAGCAACTCCCACAGATTAATATTTTAGGAATTAGAAACCCAGCTGAGCTGAGTGTGAAAAGAGCATCAGCTCAGAGTTCGGAATCACATTTCAAAACTACAGGGAAAAGAGAGAGAGGAAAAAAGTGTTTCTTGAGTGAGAAGGAAGAGATTCATTCATCACGGTAATACTCAAGACTCTGGAAGTCTGAAGCAGCTCCAGAAACACAAAAGCATGACACTGGTCTACACAGATTCAAATGTGTGGATATATAAGCATTGTCCCTTTTAAAGAAATGCCCCCATTGGTCAAGTATCTTAGTTTTTCTGTAGCAAAATGGAACATTGCTTAAACTTCCTTTGGTTAAAAAGTGCTCTTCAAGAATGTGTTTCTGAAAATGAAAAAATGACTTGCGACTGTACAATGTTTTTCTTACAAGGACCAGTAAGGACTTTATTCACTGTCACAGTGAAGGACAGCAGTATTTTCTTTGCCTCCCTAGGCTGTGTTGTTTCTTGAGAGGTCCCACCCTGCGAGGCTGAGGCTGCAGGACACATGATGCACCTACATTTGCACTATCTCAGGCAGAGCTGGGGTCCCTCTTCTGGTCCTCACACCTCAGACAGACTGGCTCCCCCCAGTACCCCACCCCCCAAATGACCCCAAACTTCCCTCCACCCACACTCTCCCTACCCCTGGCTCCCACCCAGACCCCACTCAGATCCAGGCCTCCCTGGGCTCCTCCTAGACACCCAGACTCAGGCTCCCGGGAGGGCGCCCCAATCCTTACTTCTCTCCATACCTCACTCCCCCCACAAGATTTCTGGCTTCCTTACCTCTACCCCTGGCTCCCCCCACCCTACACTCCCTCACCCTCCACCTCTGGATGCCCCCCTGGAGCCCCCCACTTCTAGCTCCCCCCACACCTGGCTCCCCCTATTCCAGGCTCCCTTCCCCCACTGAAGCCTCCCACTCAAACCCAGGCCTCCTGGCTCCATCCCTCTTCTGCCCCTCCCCTGCAGGCTCCTCTTCTCCTCCTCCTTCTCCCTGGAGCAGTTCCCTGCCTGCCTATCATCTGCTCTAATTGTTTCCAGATTTGTGTGGGAGGTCAGGGCCTGGGAGTGCTGCTTCATGCCAAGTTTATAAACAGAGCAGTGTTTCCAGATGGCCGCTGGCTCCAGCCTGGCTAGCAGGTTGATTGGGACCAGAATAACAACAGGTGGAGAGCAGACAATGAATTCCTTGACACTTATTTACTCCCTTAACTTTTTCTTTCCCTTACAGCTCTCAACTCCATCTGCCATAGTTACCTCTGACAGATTTCCAGGATGTTCAAATGAACAAGGAGAAAGGCAGTGGAATGCAAAAAAAAAAAAAAAATGTTCTTTCCCTAATAAAGATGGTGAGTTGGAGGTGGAAACAAGCAAGGGGAAGCTGTGGAAATAAAGTGATGCAGAGGCACAAAGATAAAGCGACATATACCACTGTGGACCTGCCCTCAGCCAGAAATCAGGGCCTGTGACCTTGTGGAAGAGAACAATAGCAAGGTCTGAGTGGTTTGTCAGTGGGTCCAGTTAAGCACATGGAGGAGCAGAAAGGCTGCAGACCCCATCTCAACATGGATGCCTGGCCGCACTGTCCTCCAAGCCCAGGGGACCAGGAAGGAGTCCCTAACACACTCCCTGACTCCTGAATCTGGGCTCTGACCTTCCTCTGTCCACACTCCCTCCCTGCCCCCACCCTTTACCCCTTCAAGGTTCCCACGCAGACCTTCTGACTGTGTTCTGCTTATTAGCAGACTGTGTCATGCTTCTTGAGCAAGTATTCTGGGAAATCCCTAATGATTCTCCAAAAGAGGATTGACCAATATGCTTACATCCCATTAAGACAGTCAAAGATTCAAATAGAGGGAAACAGGCCAGAGTTTGTACCAAATATTTGAATCAGTCAAAATGAACAAAAGGGGTCTCCCGTGGAGGAGATTTTTTGACCACAAAATAATCTTCAGTCCTCAATGGAAATGGCTGGGAGTAGGCCTGAGGAAGAACAGCCCAAAGGGCCAACTGTACAAAGTGAAATGCAGGATTTTAGTAAACAGCAGCAAAGGCACCAGATGCCTCTAGTTAAACATGGAATTTTACCAGAAAGCCCTGCAGTGACTGAGAAACCTTGCAACAAATTTAAACATGAGGGAATGAATTACAAGTTACACTGTCCGGTAAGTTGTCACAAATGCCCCACGGACTTGGCTCCAGAAAGAATTGCCCTTACGGGGATGCACATATGAGACCACTGCAGTTATACATGGGATCATAAACCAGCCTTGAGAGGGCAGAACAGTTTCCAGAGAGAATAATGAAGTAACTAGGCTGGCTTTGCGGCAGGAATGATAATGCTTACAGGTTTAAACCCTGACCTATTAAAGGACTGGCAGAGGAAAGCGCCTGTGAAAACAAAGCATATAATTATCAAAAATACATTTTTAAGTGTCTCCCAAGTTAAGACTAGATTATCTTCTGTAAGTCTTTTGAATCTGACTTTCTACTTATAAAATGTAACCGGACACTCCAGCTTTGAAGATTCGGGATCTGGGAATAGGACTGGGCAATTTATCTGAACTGACAGAGATGTTAGTGCCTGGGCACTCCATCCTCCAGCCCATCCATCCCATTCCTATGCTTAACAGAAAGCCACTGCAGCACTGCAGTTTAAAATGTAGCTTTACTCTTGTGTTTTTGCTTCATAGCAAAAATGCCCATCTAAAATGCAGGACCTGGATAACTCAGTCCTTATATAGGAAGAATATAAATTTGTATCTCTTTAATTATCTTCACTAATTTTTCCACACACAATCATTTATTTAGGATTTTACCTGAAAAGCTCCAAGTATTATATAAGGAATTCTTAAGAAAACAAAATACGCTTTAAACTAAAAGGAAACAAAATGAGTTAGAGGGAATAAATTCATGATTGGGCTATGAATGGGGGCCTGAGAGGGAGAGTGAGAAGGAGGGGGTGAGGGTGAGCCTGGAACTGAGGAGCCAAGACTTGGAGAATCAGCTCACATTCCAGCCCCATAAAGTCACTGGGTGAAGTCAGCTCCCCTCTAGAGGATGTTTACTTCTAAAGGAGCATCTGTGGAAGATGGTGGACATTTCATGGAGAGCTATCATGCTGGTGACAGGTGACCTATGTATAAACATTGCATCTCCCACTGTATTTGAAAATCAGAAAGAACTGTATCCTGGCACATAATCACCCATGCACTCGGGAACAAGTTCTACCTAACAAAAATGAAGTGCCAACAGCTAAAGAGAATTCCGCCTCACATGACCCCCATTCTTTTGAGTACCTAGTAGGCTTACTCTGCACATGAGACAGCCACCGCAGAATTCTCTACCATGACCACCCCTATAATATAGGAGAATTTTTTGCCACTTGTACTCTATGACTAGGATGGTGTGGGGACAGAGTCCCAGAAAGCAGTTTCCACGCTCTCGGCCTCACATGGAAATGTACTGGCTTGGTTATTAGATGGCCATCAGCTGTAATCCGATGACCATCTGCTGTGCCTGGGTGGCCATCAGATACCAGTTAGCCATTAGCCACTAATACAACTGCTGTGGCTACGGCGGTGGGTTGGTTGGTTGGCAGAGAAGCAGACGGCAGATTGAGGTTCATGTGGCTCCTGCTTCCTGTGTCTCCAACCCAGCTGCTAGAGAGAATATAGTGGTATGACCCCCCTATCTATGGCTTCGTTGGTGTTCCTTTTTAGCTTCACCATATCCTGGGTTCTTGTGCGGGGTGCGGGAGCTGAGACCCCGCATGAAACATGGTGCAGCAAGCAGGGTATGGTGCCTGTCAGAATCCCCAAACGGGTAATGGAGCAGTTTATACGTATTAAAGCTCTGTTTCAACAGACCCATGAGGAGCTGCGCCAGGAGCAGGAAACACGATCTGCCTGGGAGAAACGTGAGCCCTTGGTGAATCGGTGGTCCTTTTGAGCCTCCAGATGGCATGCCGCTCTATGGGCCATAATAGGCATCACCTTCCTTTTGGTAATCTGCTGCTGCTGTAGGCTCCGAGGATTGTGGACATCTGACATAGAGGCCTCCACCCAATCGGATGCCTGGCGTGGTGAGCAGGATTCCAGCCAGGTAGGAATGGTGTCTGACTCTGGACAGGAGGACAGGTGGCCCCCACACTGTGTGTGGTGCCCGGTAGCCACTGTTCTCAGGAGTTGGACCCTCGAGGAGGGATGGGAGGACATGGATGTCTCTCTGGACAGCGTGGTTGGTTGTCAGAGAAGTGGATGGCAGATTGCAGATTGTGTGGCTCCTGCTTCCTGTGTCTCCAATCCTGCTGCCAGCGAGAATATAGTGCCATGACTGCCCTATCTAAGGCTCCATTGGTGTTCCTTTTTGGCCTCACTATATCCTGCGTTCTTGTGTGGGGAGTGGGAGCTTAGACCCGGCATGATAGATGGGCATTAAATTTTGTCCCCAACCACAAAGCACTGAGACACACCATTGTGGCAGCCATTGAATTTACCAGAACAGGGACACACAATTTAGTCCTACAAATTGTAAATACCAGATTAAACTGAAAGTTATTTTCACAACCTAAATACTCAACACTCCTCTCTCAATGGTTAGCAGAGAGTGGAATTTGTTTTGGCTTTCCCTGTCTACACAATTACAAATAATAATAATAATAATAATGGTGATAAATCAAAACTAAATTTAGCTAATGATAACATTTAGAGAGTCAAAATATTATCAATGGCACAGTATTTCCTAATTTCATTGATAAATGAAAACAGTTTATATTTTTGGATTAGAAGTGTTAAATCACATGGAGGTACTGGTTTTACCATGTGCTGATTTGATTCTGAATTTCATTTGAAGGCCAAAATGCTAAACCTAAAACCTTAGAATAAAAAATTTTCTTCAGATTATTTTATTTTTCAAATTGGAAATTATTACACCTTTCAAATGTAGACCAAAATATTTCAATGAATACATTGTACGCTGATGTTGTTCTTAGGCAGTAGAATAATGAGGTAGTAAAGTAGGTACACCGATGGCTAACTGAAGAATGGGGGGGGGGGACTTTAAATCAGCGTTTACTAGCAGTGCTAGCCTACAAAGCATGCTTAAATGCTCCCTGAAACGAAACTTAGAAGTTAGCCACACTGCTCCTGCAGTTAACCAGCCAAACTACTCTTCATGTAACATTTGAAACACTTCTAAGCAAAAGTAAGGGATTTTCCCCCCCATTATATTTGGCAAGCAACTGAAAAGGCTAGTGTGGAGGAGGTGAGAATTGCCATTTCCAAATTCTAAAAGCCAAGTAAGCTGTCCAAGGTGACTTAATCCAAATTCCCCCACAATGGAGTATTTGTTGGTGCCAAGTTTAGACATTAAGGAGCAAAGTCAGAGATGTCAAAGTGTGGATGATAAGCACATCCTTTCCACTACGTTTCCCCCTAAGAGTTAACCACTCCAAGCTGTTCTCTTCCTCTGCTTTGCCAAAAGTCCATCCCTATTTATGCAACATTCACTCAGACAGAAGTCATCGCAGGCCGCACCCACAGCTGTGGGGCCTGCACCAAGCCCTTACTAAACCCTGCTCAAAATGCTTACAATTGCAGCCAGCAAATGAAAAACGGTGGGCATTAGTAGAATGAGACTTGTAATATCACATGCTTTCTTCCTTTATCTCAGGGACAGTCTGCAGAAGACTAGACAACTTCTCTCCAAACCAGACCTAATCCTATTAGGAACTCCAGTTAATACCACTCTGCATTCCCTGGGTAAGGACACAAAGCAATTATGAGCTTCATGCTGTGCCTAAGAAACTGGCAAAGTTAATCAAACTGATAATTGCCAATACAGCCATGATGGCAGGTAGACCCAAATATACCTTCCAGGGCAGCATGGGGTTGCTAGGCAGCTCCATTTACACATAGCATTGCCTCTTTGTAAATTCTCTTACTCAAATGGGAATATTAGTTATTTTCTCCAGGTGTAGAGTTTCTTTTTAATTTTAACCTCCAAGTATACTTCCATGGCCGCATGGCTAAATTTGTACCATATTTCAAAGGCTTCACTGGGGCAGTGGGCACAGAATTGCAATCTGAAGCAAGATTCAGGAACCATGCATCATTTTCAGCTTCTACCCAAAAAGACTGGTAAGTTAAGTAAGATAAGGACTTTAATAAAATTCTGTCTAAAAGTGACTAGAAATAAGCACAGAGCAATTCAAATATATCTGAATAAGCACCATGTATTAGTAAACAATATTGTCATACTACTAATACAGTAATTTTGAGCTACACATTTTAATGTTATTCAGTTACGCTGCATTTGAAACATCTATTGTATGTTAAAATCAGCTAAGAAATGGGTCTGACATCATACTTTGCTGATAAAACAAACTTTGCTCTCAACAATGTACCTAGTATATACCATGTTTCCCTGAAAATAAGACCTAGCTGGACAATCAGCTCCAAAAGACTCATTAGAACTGATTGTCCAGCTAGGTCTTATTTTCGGGGAAACATGATATTAACATAGCTTAATTTAAATTTTCTAGGATAACTATATGTTAAAAGTTAATGTAAGGTCTCTATTGTTAAAGATTTTTAGCCAAGGATTTGGCCAGACACCAAATCTAATCTATTCTTTGGTATGGGAGCAGGGGAGAGGGAAATGGGTGGTTACCATCTTTACTGTTTGAGCAAAGCAAACAAACTTCTGGTTCCCAAGGCCTCTGACCCTATACTAAAGGAATGACACTGGGACACAACTGACCTGGAAGACTATTTGCTTTCTTTAACAGATTCTCCGTCCATGACTAATAGAGCTATGGCTGTTTAACTCAAATTAGTAAGAGTGTATTCATGACTGTAAATAATTTATTATGAGTCGTGGTTAAAAGAATCTATTAAATGCCATTTTGTTTTACTGTGAAGTCACCTTACAACAACAAAACTAGAAATTCTGGAATCTAAACTGAAGACTCTCATTCTATAGAAATGCAAAACAATGGCCTGCATCAGCAGGCAGTAATAAGTACCTGAACTGGCAAAAGGGTATCTAGAGATAAACCATAAATTTTAAAAAATAAAATTAATTCCATCACAAAGGAGAATTACCCTACTCAAAATGTTTCAATGGTATCACGCAAGATATTTGGAAGAAAAGAATTTTTCTTTGCATTTTCTAAAGAATTTTTATTTTCACTCAACATCCTGGGACTTCTATAATTTATTATGTTTCCAAGAAAAGAGATTTGTTTTAGTTGGGTGGATACATTGTTTTTAATGTCATTGTCACAGTTGATTTATTCACATAGCCTCTTGCTTGCATCCTTTGGAGCCCAGTGATGACCTGCTTGGTATTATCCCTATCTCTGAATTCCTATCTCCACCTCCAAATGCCTACCTTGGTTCTACTCCCAATAGTCCATCACAGATAAAGGGCACCAGCTTCAGCAAAGCCCTGCACAAAATAAGAACTGCCATGGTCATAAAATGTGGAAACATTCTCTACATCTTATTCAGTTAAACTTCCTTCCAAGGTATCATTTCCTCTAAGAGACAAATTAAGTGAATTGTAAATAATAGAATTAAAATTTATCATGACACTGAAATAAATTCTTCCTATTATTGAACAAAGTTATTTTATTTGGAAAGGACAAAAACTTACTGGTGTCCTACTTGCTTCTGATCAAGTTTCTTAAATATCCAAAAGGATTAGAAATGTAGTACTTAGTAGTGACTTATTCCCAATAAAAGTGATCTTGGGCCAAGGATCAATTAAAAGTTATGTAACCCAAATTAACTTTATAACAATTAAGAAGGACCTGCTCTCCTAAAACTCAGATATACTCAAGCATATTTCCTAATGGCTACCTGGTGGTACATTATTCAGGAAAACACAGAGAAAGAGAGAAAGAAAAGGATGGGGGTGGGGAGGGAAGTGGGGGAAGAGAAAGAGAGGAAGGGAGGGAAAAGGAGAGAAGAGGGAGGAAGGACATTGTGAATGTTTTCTTCATTTTAAGAAAGACAATCTTGAATAAGAGTTTAATGCATTTCAAGGAATCAAGTCATTTAAGGTGTATGTGTTAAATATCCCAGATCAGCCTAATCTACATTTCTCTCTGGGAATTCAGACATGTTATGATGAGTCAGTAAGTTCTCCAACATGAAGATGTAGTGTTTTTCTGAGAGAAACAAGAGAAAGATTGTGCTTTCTTTTGGGCAACCTTTAAGGGGACAAGTTTCTTCTGATGTCAGAAAAAGCTGAAGACCCCAAACAGGCATGCACCTGTGTGGCATATGTGTGTGCCCTCTCCCTTCCTAAAGCATGAAATCATGAGCTTAATAAATGAGTTATAACACTAACAGCATCGTAAGAAACCATTTGGGAAGCCTGTTAAGAAGCTGGCAGAGAAGACACCTTTTTTCACTTCCATAAAGATGAAGTCAGCCCCACACTTCTACGGTAATAAGAGTAAAAGATGGAAGTCATAAGGCAGCATCAACTGGCATTCATGGCAACCAAGAAGGCAGGGTAAAGAACCCAACAGGGGAGCTCTCAAAGGTTCTCTGGGGTTGGAAGAGAACTTGGAGACCCAGAGATTCTATTTCAGTTCAGACTTAGAAGCAAGGACTCAGGTTGGGTAGTGGCACATTTCCAGGGGTCCCATTTTCTACCTTAGGAGTCGAGTGCTCCCAAAACAACATGTGAAAATATGGTTGAATTTTCCACATAACTCATAATTGTCCATGACATCTGTGAGCTTCTTGAGGACCCCAGGTATGCCTTATGATTGGGGGCTCAGTACACATAACAACAGGCAGCCTGCAAAAGGTAGTCAGTAAATTATCTCCAGGGGAGATAATGAAAGGAAGACACTCTCCTTTGAAGTTAGATAAACATGGATTTGAATTCTCATTCAGCTAAGTCCTTTGACTGGAGAGCCAATTTCCTCATCTGTGAAACAAAGATGACATCCCTGTGGCAGAGAAGTTGTGAGAATTAAAGACAGCATGGTACGTGTGAAGCTACTTGCTTGAGGCTTGGCACTGAGTATTTGAGTTGCTCAGTCATCGACAGCTCTCAGTTCCATCCCAACTGCTGCTGGCATCACTTCCCTAGATCTGCACTCTTGGGATTTAGCAGCAAATGGCCAGTAAATGGCCAGAAGTTATTTCTTAGAAAACCAAATAGGTGTTGAAATTTGTTGAACTTTAAAAAAAGATTCTGCATTTTTTAGATGGAGTTCAAGAAGCTGAAATATTTTAAAATATATAAACCTTAATTCAGAACAGAGCTGAGTTTATTGCGTATTGTGGTAAGGGAGAACATCACCTCACAAAGCTTTGTCAGTGCTCCACACAGCGGATGGTCAGGTCAGAATTGCCTAAAAATTGGAAGTTTGATGTAAAGCAAGTCTCACTTAAGATCAAGTAAGGATCATGATACAATAGTCCAGGATTGGAAGAAACAGCAAGGTGAAGAATTTGAGATGAGATATTCCTTTGAATCGTAGGGCATAAATTCTGCTAATATTTTCCATTGAAGAGTTGATGGCTCTTTTAGGAAGTTCCTGTAATGAACAATCAAACCAGTTGCCTAAGCAGGAGATTCCCAGAAAAATAGTCATGCTATGAAAACAGAGGAATGAGAAACTACATTAATGTACACAGTAGGTGTGGTTGTGGATCTCAGTGTCCAGACTGAGTGTAGGGGTACACAATTTCTGTCCTCAGCCCCTTTCTGGGCATTCTTCAGCCTGAGAGGAAAGATAGATCATTGGTTAGTATCTGAGTGTATGCTTGAACCAGGTCTTCACTGCTGTTTGAGGTGTGATAGTCACATGCTAAGTGTCCACTGGTACTTATTTCAAACTGAACATTTCAAGTGGTGTTTCCTTCAGCATCTGGAAGTATCAGAGTTTCTGGTTCTGTCTGGCAGAGCTTTTCTTGAAGCATTTGACAGTATGGTGTGTGTGCACCAGCCTTTAAAACTCTGGAGATCATACATCAGGATACTGCAACAAGACATACACTCAGAGAAGGATTATGATCAAAGTTTGTAGTCCACTTCTCAACCAGGTGCCAAGAGTGCCCAGGTTAAACCAAGAGAACAGATCCCATCCCCAATTTATAGAGTCCATGGAACCGGGTATAGAATCATAGCTAAACTACCTAGTTCTCTGATTTCTTACTTTTGCATCTTAGGCTTTATAATATAAAAGTTTCTATAGAGGACTACAGGGTTGCAAGTGAAATCTTGTTCACTCCATGCAGTATGCATCCCCCTCAAGAGGCCACTGCCGTATTGAGGCAGCTCTGTTCCGAACCATTGCCCACCTACTTCAATGAACCTCTAGAGCGAGGAGTTTGATGTCCTTAGTGTCATCATCTAATTCCCTGCTATTCTCTCAACCATAGCATGCAGGATTCACCTGATTTTCCAGGCCTCTTGTAAAGCATGAAGTAAAGAACCAGACAAGAAAAGAAAGAAATCAGAACTCCCTTACAGTAGTTAGGTGAGAGCCCAGTTTTTCTCCCTCTTGAATTAAATTGTCTACTGATCTCTTTTACCTAGAAGACAAATCAATCAGCCAAAGAGGCCTTTGGTGATGTCAGAGACAGTCCTGAAAGCAGACATTAATTTACCAAGGTAACAAATCCCTGCCCAGCTTATAATAAGGACCAGTAGGCCTTTGTGTCACAAACCCAGCACTAGTCAATGGAAGCCACCCAGTGATCTGTTTTTAGCCAGATATCCCTATAGGATTCTCAAATAATGCTGTAACATTTGGATACCAGGCAACAATTGTGTATATCAAGATGATCAGGTAGGTCTAGAGCAGAAAACAAAATGTGTCATACTTGTATGATCTATGAGAGTAAGACTGCCTCCAAATAGACACCACCCATTTCTTACTCCCTTTCCCAAGTCTATTTTGGTTACAAAACTGGCTCTCACCAAAGGTCTGTAATACGAGGTCTGACAATTAAGTTTGCAAACTCATCCTAGAAAAGGAGCTACATATCTCATTGCTTGAATATCACTATGATAACCTTCGAAGTACTCCCCTTGGGAAGCTGTGCACTGATGAAAGCACTTAGTCCACCCTTCAAAGCAATTTTGGAACTCTTTCTGGAATGGCCATCAGAGCTGTCATCATATTACACTTGATGTCCTCAATATCGTCAAAATGTCTTCCTTTCAATATTTCCTTTATCTTCTTGTAAAGAAAGAAGTCATGGGGGGCCAGATCAGGTGAGTAAGGAGGGTGTTCCAATACAGTTATTTGTTTACTGGTTGAAAATTCCCTCACAGAGGGTGCCATGTGAGCTGGTACATTGTCATGATGCAAAAGCCATGAATTGTTGGTGAAAAGTTCAGGTCATGTAACTTTTGCACTTAGCCTTTTCAGCACTTCCAAATAGTAAACTTGGTTAACTGTTTGTCCAGTTGATACAAATTCATAATGAATAATCTCTCTGATATCAAAAAAGGTTAGCAACATCATTGCAACAGGCTCGTGAACTTAATTGCCAGACCTCATAATGTCAGATGGAAGCAGAAATCTCCTTTTCCCTCCTCTAAGGGAATTCTGATTTCTTTGTTTTCTTCTCTGGCTCTTTATTTCATGCTTTACAAGAGGTCTGGAAAGTTAGGTGAATTGTGCATGCTATGGATGAGAGAATAGCAGGGAGTTAGATGATGACACTAAGGGCATCAAACTCCTTGCCCAAGAGGTTCATTTGTAGGTACAATGTGGTCAGGGTTTTAGAAATTTTGGCTGTCTGGCCTATGGTGGTGTTTCCAATCTAAAATATTACCATATGGTTGACTCCAGTTACTTAGGAAACTAACAGATTTATTACAATGAACTGGAACCAAAGGAAGTTGATACTCCCAAAGAGAAATGTACACAAACCAGTTGGTTTGGTTGTACTCTAGTCAGTTTATGGTGTTATAGCCAGGTATTGGACACATGCGAAAAAGGAATGAAAAATGCACAACACAATTTTAAAAATTGGGACATATTAGTAAGTAAAGTCACTTTAAGCCTGTAAAGGGAAACAAAGTAGCTAAGCTAGAGAAGGAATACAGATTAAACAGTGACAATCATGGTTTGGTTCTGTGAATCTGGGGTGGAAGCTGTCTATGTCTGAAGACCAGCTGCTTCAGGAGGGCTTCTCATAGCCCTCAGCTTGAGGTCTCCAATGTGGGCAGACTTCTTGTGATTTGAGGATGTTTATGTCTCTTTAGTTGAGGGCATGAATCCAACAATTAACCCCTTATGCGTTTCACAGCTGTTCTAGTTGTTAATAGTATCTGATAAAGGCCTTTCAGTTGAGGTTGCAGAGCAGTCCTTCATTGAAAAGAAAATCTCTGGCCTGTAGCTGAGGCTTCATGGAAGCATCAAAGTCAAAGACAGTATTTGGAAATGACAGAGACTTAAAATGGCAATGGTTAACTTATTATTATTGATCATTTCCAAAGTGAAAGATCTGATGAGAATTCATTATAATAATGCAATGACGAAGAAATATAGTTACTTCCATGGCATGCAAAACAAACATAATAAAGGTATTGTAATGTTTTAGACAAAATGTCTATATAGATAATGATTAAGAGTGTTTTCAAAAACAATGTACATTAATCTGAGTTATAAAGATGAATTTGTAATGTTTGCAGAGGGAAATACACTGAGATATATGATTATCCAGAAAGAGAACACAGCTAACATACCAAAAATATACCAAGAATTTTAATAAAAAATATACCAAAAATATAGTAAGAATATTCACTAAATAGATTCTATGGATTATGTCCTAAATATCTGTATTTTAATAAAACTCCCTAGATAGGTCTGACATACATCCCATATTGAAAACACTAGCCTAAAAGATACTAGATTTAAATTAAAGTAAGATTGTACCAAGTAAACTTTTTAAGTAACAACTAAAATTATGGCTGATAACTATATTACTGTTGCCTAACATCAGGACACTGGTATAATACACACACACACAACATGGACAGCAAGGCACTGACCAATATCTAGTTCCTTTTCATACAGCATACAATTTCTGAAATATTTAAAGATTTTTCCTTATATATATTTAGCAAAAAGAAGATGCAACACCTTTTCTGATTTGACAACACTTTCCATGAAACTCATCAATAGTAACATCAAATAACTCATTATTTTGGGCACCTCTCTTTTTAAGGTCAAAAAACAAGTCTTTGTGATTATTTTATGTGTCTAGGAAGACACAAAGATAGTTTTAGATACAAAAAATATTCTGAAAGCTATTCTACTTACATTTAGAAATCAGTATTAGAAAGCAAAAATGTTGTCATGAGATTTGAACACTTAAGACAGGATTGTGGGTGCCTGAGAAATACAAAGGGTGCCAAAAAATGTATACACATTTTAAGAAAGAAAAAAACTATATTAAAATTGTAATATTCAATATATACCAATGATAAAAATGAGTACAAGTCATGTTTGACTTCTGCAATTACAAGGTGCTCAAAGTGGTTACCGTCAGCATCCAGACATTTCTGATCACTGGGAACTACTGCTTGAGCAACGTTGACCAAAGTGTCTACTTGTATACATTTTTTGGCACCCCCAGTAGTATTTGGCTACTCATTTGAAATTGACAATAAAACACTTAAAAATAAGCATAGAAGGTAACATGATTAGCAAGAGCCTTAGCTCTTTGAAAAATAAGGAAAGCTTTGTTTTCTTAAACAATTAAGGACATAATAAAGCCAACATAAAACAACAACAACAAAATATTCCGGTAAAACAATGTCTTGGCAGATTACACAGAAAAAAATCTCTCTTCATATTTTAGGTGAAGACAATAAATAGTATATTGAAGAAACAATCCCATCAAATTTGAACAAATTTTGCTTAAATTATAATACATTTCATTTTAAATGTGTGAAATCATAGGTTTTTGGATCCATTATTTGCACTTATTTATCTCTATAGGGCAGAAGAGCTCCTTTAATCTCAGATCAACTTCTTAGAAATTCCCTCTGATTGATAAATTGAGTTATTCTTTACATATGTTCTCTGCTTTCTTAGCCAAGATAGGGCAATTCTTATTCCAATAAGAATTTCTGTTACAGTGACTACAAGCTTCTTTATCAAGGGACTCCCCACCTAGGAGGTTGAATGACAGAGGTAGAAGCATACAGTTGTCTTATCTGTAAAGCCATAAATTTATTCAGGGTTCTACTTTGCTTTCATTCTAAGGTGTTTTCTAAATACTCAGCAATGTGTTGAAGTTCTGACAATGGGACTATTTCCCATTCTAGTTTGTGCTTATGTATTAATCCCCAATTTCTGGCTTAACACCATTTACAAAAACTGAGGAGAGAGCTGGGTTCCATATGCTTTAAGAATTGCTCCTGGATGCTGTCTACTGGTATTAAGGGGCTCATTTCAGAGCTCTACAACCTTTGTTCTTTCTTTGCTTGCAGGACTGAATTAAAGTCTAGTCTGTTTTCATAGAGAAGATTTTGGGGACAGTATCCAAAAGACATCTTCCAACATTGACAGCTTTTGTAAGCCCTCTGGTTTCCTGTAAAATTTGAGGCCTTTTAAATCATGTTGAAAGCTTCTCATTCTGCTTCTTATGGTCCCAATAATAATGAATCAATTGGTATATATCAGCAAGTTCTGGATTATACATTCCTAAAATTATTCTAAATCCCTCTGCCATGTCTCCCTATCTTAAAGGGTCTTTGGAAAGTCTAACAATGATTCTCAGTTCAGAGAAAAACCAGGACTTGAGATGGACAGAAAAGGTCTCCTTGCCCTGAGAGAGGATTAGTTTTAAGAAGCAACTGAGTCTTAGGGGATTCTGTCTGGTCAGGAGGGAAAGAAGTGGATCAGAGGGAGAGATGGGGCAGAAGGAAGTGGATGAAGTATAGCTTAGGGGAGAAGAGCAGAAGGCAGAAGGATAATGGATATTAGGTTCAAGTTAGAATTTAGAGGGATCTAGAAGAGACAGTTGTAAATTTTCCACATTTTTCTTTTGCCTTAGCCATAGAATCTCTTAAGAAAGAGATTTTTTGAAAGTTAAAAAAAAAAATTAATGCTTCCTCAAACTAATTAAAAAATGAGGGCTATTGGAAGTTTGAAATTTTGCTCCATTTTTTCCCAAGATATCTCTCAAATAAATAATTTTGATCACATCAAAACTCCACAAATGTCCTTGGTTAACATAATATCATTTAGCAAGATAAGAACACAAATTTGGATTATAATGTAAGCACAGTATTCATAAGGCAGGAATATAGCCTGGAAGAGGACGTACAGGCAAAACTTTGGACTGAGTCAAATCTATGAGAGTCTGGGAATACTTTATCCAAAAATGTTGTTTTTGCATCTCTTGTCTCAACCTTGTCAGCTAGAACTCCAGACAAAAAGGCTTGTGGCCCCAAAAGAATGAAATATTTGCAGAGGAGATATTTTCCAGCACCAGATTCTCCCAGACCAAAGGAGACAAGATTGAGGGAAATTCTCAAATGGCTTTAATGAGTGACCTACCACAAATTATATCCCAAGGATGCCTATTTTAGTAGAGACTTTCAGAACCTCCTAGTCCCCAGGCTGGCTTGAAAATGAGCTCATTTCAAGGTTCCTCTTAATAAGGGACAATAAAATGACAAGGACAGAGACTAGTATAGTAGATTTCCACCAAGGGAAAGCATTTCTCTTATCTGATCAGACAGCCAAAGGGAATTCCTTACTCCTAGTAACCAAAATAAACTCACATCTGTGAGCTCATTGTAAGAGATGGTTGTTCTAACCAATACGAGACCCACTTACCCCACCATTGTGAACAGGAAGCCCCCAACCTTAACAGGGGACTCCAGAGGCCTCAGAGGAGTGGTTTGTTTCCCAGTCAAATATTGTGGCTGGAAGATCTCAGTCTTGACTAGATCTCAGTGGGACCTGGAAACATCAAAATACCTGGATCCCCAAACTTCACCAACACAACCTGCTGATAAAACGAAGCTGAATTTATTACTTACTGTGGTAAGCAATTTTTACCACAAAGCTATAACAATGCATCAAAGATGGTAAGGTAAGGTCATAACCGACAAAGAATTGGGAGTTTACTTAAAGCAGGGCTTCTTTAGGATCAAATAAGAATCATGCTACAATAGTCCAGGATAGGATGAAAAAGCAAGGTGAGGACTTTGAGATAAGAGATTCCTTTGAATCTTAGGTCATAAATTGTTGATGTTTTCCATGGAAGAGTTGCTAGGTCTTTCAGGAACTTCCTGTAATGAAAATCAAACCATTTGCGTGGGCAACAGATAAATGGAAAAGTAAAATGTTAATGAAATCAGAAGAAAAGCACAAAATCATGCTAATGTAGATAGCAGAGTGCAATTTCAGTTCTCAGTGCCTAGGCAAAACGTGGAGTAAAGGTATTCAAGTAAGAAACTATCATAAATAATATAATTAATGATCTAATAAATAATAAGGATAATAAATATACTGCTATTTCACAGGAATTCCAAAATAAACTTCTAGACAAATTCATCAATATGGGATTGGCAAAGTGAAAAAGAAATTTAATGAACTTTATTGTGCATTTGTTCAGTGTCAAATTATTTCACAAATTTTCTCATTTATTCCCCACCACAATCAAGCATCATAAGTATTACTATTCTAGTTTTGGCAGCTGAGACAATTGAGCACCCAAGAGGTTAAATAAGTTTTCCAAGGTCATGCAGTTAGAAAGTAATGAGCCTTCAATTTAAACACCCCCAAAAAAGTTTTCTTTTTTTTTTTAGTTTCAGATGTACAAAACAACATAATGATTAGACATTTATACCCCTCACAAAGTGATAACCTCCCCCAAGTCTACTAGCCCTCTGACATCGTATATAGCTGTGAAAATACCATTGACTATATTCCCTATGCTGTACTTTACGTATATATATACATATACATATATATGTATATATATATATGTGTGTATATATATGTGTGTGTGTGTGTATATATATATATATATATATATATATATATATATATATACACATACATACATACTTATAGTTGGCATTCAATATTATTATACTTAAGCTTCAGGTGTATAGCACAGTCAGGCATCTACACAGTCTATGAAGTGATCCCCCTGATAAGTCCAGTTCCCATCTGTACATGATCTTTACAACATTATTGATTACATTCCTCATACTGTATTTCACATCCCTGTGACTATTTTGTGACCTAGAGGATATTATGCTAAGTGAAATAAGTCAGACTGAGAAAGACAAATACCATATGATCTCCCTTATATGTGGAATCTAAAGAACAGAATAAATAAGCAAACAAAACAGAAATAGACCCATAGATACAGAGAATAAACCCAGGACTCTGAGTCTAAGTCCAACCATGCTTCACTATATCACAACTGCCTCCAAATACCAGGAAATTATGAAGCGAAAGGAATAATACTTAACCCAAAGGGACAACCCAAGCCAGGAAGCCTCCCAGAATCATCATTTATCACCATATTTTAAGTCCAAGTCTTCCTCTTTTCCTCTATGTCTTCCTTCCCCTTGGACACAATATAGTTTTGCTAAAGTGCCATATTGCAGGAATCAGTGCCCCTGGTAATGGTGCCTTCTCCTAACCTGTTTGCTCTACGCCAGTCATGCAAATGCAGCCATAGTCATAAGATGAAAGCCCCTCTCTTGTCTCCGGAGACCCATGGGGTCAATTAGAACTGCTTGGCTTGCATATTTCTCACACTGTGACTTGCACTTAAAGGAAGTTGTTAGATTTCAGCAGGAATGGGAAAAGAACTGCCTCCTCGGAATCGACCTCACTGGGGCCATCGGAGGGTGATCGCCAGTTCTGGGCAGTTCCAGCACATCCCAAAGAAAAGTTGAAGAAAAGCCTTCAATGAGAAATACAAGACAAACAAATGAGAAACAGAAACTCATAGACACAGACAATAGTTTAGTGGTTGCCAGAGGGTAAGGGGGGCGGGGGGTGGGGAGTGGGAGATGGGGGATCGAATATATGGTGATGGAAGGAGAACTGACTCTGGGTGATGAACACACAATGGGATTTATAGATGATGTAATACAGAATTGTACACCTGAAATCTATGTAATTTTACTAACAATTGTCACCCCAATAAATTTAATTAAAAAAAAAAAAAAAGAAATGCATTTTTTGTCTTCTTCTGAGTTTTCAATATGTATGTGATCCAGGCCCCAGTGATGAGAGGATCTGCATGTTCTTAGCCAAGGAGGGCCTTTTTCATGCTTATTAGACTCATCATGAAGATACATCTGAGTAAATACTACTCTGAGAGATGTGGAGAAACATATGAAGAAGCTGAGATTATCCAAGTCACTTTTTCACAGGCTCTTATTTCTTATATGTTCAGAGGCAAATTCTTTCAAAAGAATATAAAATCTATGAGCTATATATTAATCCTAATCACATCCTAACTTTAATGATGTGAGACTCAAAGAAGTTAAATATATTGCCCGTCTCATACTTCAAGAGAAGTTTTTACAAGGCTTTGGTCACAAATAGAGCAGTGTAGCTTCTTCCTTCAGTAAATGGTCACAAACAGACCTCTTAGGCTTAATGATCCTTCCTCATCCCCTACTCAGATCCACCAAGTGCATGCAGTACAATTGCCTGTGGTGAGGTACTTGAGGCTCACAAAGGAGGGAAAGGCAAGACCTCAGAAGAGAGTGGCCGCCTGTGCTACATGTCCACAGGTAACTAGGAATGGACCACAAAGACTGAGAGGAGAGAATGAGCTCATGGGCCAATTGCAAGCCTTGTAGGAAGTAGCTGAGTCACTCATAATAATAGTGACAATAATGATATTACATCATTTAATATACATCACGTACCAAGAGCTGTAAATCTGGGTCCTCATTTAGTTCTTACTAGATACTGACTAAATAAATACTAAATTTTTAATTGTAGGCAAATTCATCTCCATTTCAGAGACGACACATCTATAGTACCTTTAGTAAGTTATGAATTGTCCACGTATGTAGGTTGTTGGTGGCAAAACCAGGATTTGAAGCTGTACCACTGCATCAAATGCCCATATCCTTCCTTGCCAGTCTGCCTTTTCTTGTATTCTTCAGTCAATGGTGCCCAACTTGCCATGGGCTTGGCATGCAGTCAGAGCCAGTGGAGCAACGACACTCATATACGGTGGCCTCAAACATAGCAACCACCTACTGAACCACTGGTGAGTGGGAGTTTTTCTATATTTGCTATTTGGAATTTTATTTTATTTCACAACTCTATACATTAAGTATTATTAACCCATTTAATAGGTAACTAAATCAAGATTCAGTAAGTTTAGTTATAGGACAAAACTCCAAGTGGCTTTTAACCCCTAGCCAAGCCAGTTTTGAGAAAGTAGAACAGTGAGCAGGCCTCACTCTCAACTAGTTCATTCCATTCATTAGAATTTGTCCTTGTACATTATTCAAAATGTCCATACATTCTGTTGTCTGATTTAAAGTGTACTCAGATTTTTCTTTCCAAAAAGAAAAGCTAGTTAGTCAACACTTTCTTCTATTTACCCCCTTCCCAGAAGCCAACCTAATGCTAAATTCTTGAAGGAGTTTTAAATTGTTTTTACCTCTAAGTTTGCCCTCAAAAACATCTATTGTATGCTGAAGCAATTGGCCAGGAAAGGGTTGGAACAAGTGAAATAAACTTCCAAATTCTTTAATCTCATGCTTCTGTTCTTGATGATTCACTTCAAGGTCCGCGCTGTTGTGACCACCACCCAACCCATTCATAGTCTCTGAGCAAGACATGGTGCTGGGGTCTGTGCAGGGTCTCTTTAGAGGATGCAGGGGAGGACTGAAGGCATTGAATACATATGAAAAAATAGTACAATTAATACTTTTCTTATGCAGAATGTAAAATTGTTACTGTTTTATCTGATCTCCCACTACTTCTATTAAACTCTTATTCTCTGATTTGTTGTTTCTCATTTTTTGCAGTAGGCAGTATTAGTTCAGTAATTCAATAAACTTAAAAGTGATGTAACAGCCTCATTGTATTGCTGGAAAAGTGATAAGATGGTATTACTAATAATGAAAAGCCCATTTCCATTATAACTCAACTTTGCCTTTCATCAAATGAATTGGAAACGACGTATATGCATTTGTTTGTTTTTTCCCAGTAGTTGGAGGATTGCACAAGCGTGGTTCTTGTCTCCTGCTCCCTTCCCTGAATTAATTCACTTATTTTTTTTTTGGGGGGGGGAAGCAAGGAATAAACCCAGAGACAAGATGGGGAAAAAATGTTGTACTTAGATGAAAAATGATCTGTTGTCTACAGCACACCCTCCCAGATGGTCTGATTTTTACCTTGTTCACTGTCATCAAGCTATTTTACACTTCTTTGTAAACTGCAGGAAAGGATGGATATACAAATGGGTCTCATTTTGTAGAATTTCAGTACACTTTACTGTTCCTGTGGAAAAGTCATTTTCGTCTCCATTTGAAATTTAACTAATTTACTCCGTATAAAATTGTTTTTGTTTTTGGTTCCTTTGGATTGGTTTTAACATCCTTCTGGTTCCCTCATTGATCAAGTAGTAAAATAAAATCTTCAACATGTGTTCATTTTTAAATCTATATGAGACTTACACTTTCACCTTTTTCTGAAAAATTTTCTTTTGACAGAGATAAACCCAGAAAGTAGCCTATCTGACTGCTTCATCCTTGGACAGTGCCCTAATGAGAAAATCTAACATGAAGTTATTTATCGCTAACCTAGACTTCACAAATTCTTAGTGCCTCTTTGTGTAATCTAACTAAGCCTCTCATTACATCTCATCCCCATATCATTTGATGTCTATTTGTAACTGACTTATCTTGATTGTACTTCTGAAAGTAATTGCACTGTGTTGGCACCACTGGGATGGGATGCATCCAAGGACACTGGCCTGCAGAGTATACCCTTTCAATGATAGAACTATAGAATCAATGGCTTTGGTTTTCATAGTGGGGAAAAAAGAAGGCAGGTAAAAAAATATAATGTAAAATATTTTTAGAGTTCTTTGGAAAGTTGTCTAGATTAGTAATACAGTTCTAGCATTAGGTTTTCAAGAAATATCTTATTCTCAATGTTCTTTCAATAGTAATGTCGTGCGGGGGACCCTGCTCGCTGCTCCATTTGTCGTGCGGGGCGGCCTGCGGGGGTCTCTGCTCCCGCTCCCCACATAAGAATGCAGGATATGGTGAGGCCAAAAAGGGACACCCACAGAGCCATAGGTAGGGGAGTCATACCACTATGGTCTCACTGGAGGCTGGGTTCACCGGACGTGCGACCTGCTGTCCATTTTTCTGCCAATCGACCGACGACTCTCCTCCACTCTCCTCGACTCTCCTCGGCTCTCCTCGGCTCTCCTCCACTCTCCTCGACTCTCCTCGACTCTCCTCGACTCTCCTCGACTCTCCTCGACTCTCCTCCATAGCCACAGAAGTTATATTAGCAGCCAATTGGCTAACCGGCCACAGCCGACGGCCAACCAGCCCCAGCCAACGGCCATCCACCACCCGAACCAGCACCCTTCCACATGAGGCCGAGAGCCTGTAAACTACCCTCTGGGGCTCTGTCCCCACGCTCCACCCCTACAGGGTCTCACCTCACCATCTACGCAACAAGCGTCTTCCGCGAGGGTCCCTGTGCCATATTAGCTTACTGACACCTACGGATGAAAAGCAACAGTAGTCTTAGGAACCAACAATGGCAAATCCCTTCCATCTGGGAGGATACATGCTAGCTTTTTGTCCTGGGAAAGGAGGGTCGCTGCCACTGGCACCTTTCCCGGTTTGTGGTACCAGACCTTTATGGCAGTGCTTGGGGTCCCTTGCATAGTTTCAACATGTAACAGAACAGGGGACCCCATAATAGGCCATAGTGAGAGCACATAGTTTCCTTGCAAAATCATCCCGGTATCGGGACCTCTGTATACTACAGTGACTTGCGGTGGCCACTCAGCCACCACCCCTGGCTTCACCTTATTTAACTCCCTATAGTCTACAGTCATTCGCCAGGTCCCATCTGGCTTCCTGACAGGCCATACTGGGGAGTTAAAGGGACTGTGCGTTGGCCTCACTATATGTGCCTTTTCCAATTCCAATATTGTACGACCAATCTCCTCCTGTCCTCCTGGCAGGCGGTACTGTTGCACTGTAACCATGTGCCAGGGCTGTGGCAACACTTGAGGAGGGTGGTGAGCATGCCCGCGTGTCACCGCTTTCACCACCCAGATCCGGAGACGGAACTCTCCTACCAACGTCTGTAAGCTGAGGCCATGTAGCACGTCCACCCCTAGAATATACTCCGGAACGGGGGAGACATAAACCTTGTAGATACGAGGAGGAAGCCTTCTGATACCCAGTGGTAAGGAAACGGCTTTCACAGTCACAGTTTTTCCCCCATAGCCATCAATGCAGATTGCTGGTCCAGGGAACAGTTCTGGGTTCCCATAAACGAGACTGCAGTCGGCGCCAGTGTCAACTAGAGCCAAAACCCTCTGCACATTAGAAGGGGACCAATGTATGGATAGGTCCACATGGGGCCTCTGGTCCCTGCTCATCCCCTCTGACCGGGTACCTTGGCCCCACCCCTAATCAAGCTGAAAGGAGTCGGCCTCAAGCGGCCGCATGAATTCCAGGAGGGACACGGGTTGCACTTTCCCAGACTTCTCCTTTAGGCTTCTCCGGAATTGCTGTTCTGGACGCAACTGTTTCCAAAGTTCAAGCAGGAGTGCGTTGGGTTGCTGGTCTATTTTCTTCCTATCGACCCCTGCTGCCACGAGATCACGCCACATCTGTGCGTGTGTTACTCTCTGAGGCCCGCGACCTCGCCCCTTTACCTTTGGTTTGGGCTTCCAGGTCTCAGCTGTGCGGACCTCCTGTTTTAACTTCCTTCGCCTCGGCTCTCAACATCCCCTAGGGTGGCCATGGCAGTTGTAACTGCATGGATCCGTCGCCCTACATACGGTGTAAGAATAGCAACCAAGGATCCAAAAGCACTCGCAGGTGCAGTATCCAAAACCAGATCTCTCATGCTGGCAGTAAAAAGCTCGTCATCTGGGCCCTGCATGTTGAGGTCAAAAATAGCATGTCTCATACCCATTTCATGGATTATTTGCATAAGTTCCGTATATGACTGCCATTGACTCACAGTATCTGGCAGCTCGCCAGCCTGTTCCCATACGGTGTGTACCGCAGCAGTGAGCCACGCCATTAGAGAATGGTTGCCCTGGTTGTTGGCCAACCTATGGCAGTTTTGTAACCTTTGTCGCAGGGACGGATGCACTGTCACGAAGGCTAGCTTTTCCATCTCGCCTGGGGAGCAGAGAATGCTGTCTGCTCCCTCATCCCATAAACGTAATAGCCAAGCCGAGACTGGCTCTCCAGGGCGCTGTCTGTACCGCCTCCCCAGCTCCTGCAACTCAGTGGGAGTGTATGGGGTGTAGGTTGTGAACTCAGTCACAGCTGGGTTGCCGGCAGCAACGCCCCCGGGGCCCAAAGGTTGCTCACGTTTTACCCTTTGCTTCAAGATTGGCCGGGCTTGGGGGTTGGGAGCTACATTGTCTCCACTCGCTTCCTCCGCCTCCGCCTCAGAGTCTCCACCTTGGGGCCCCTGTTCTAACAGGCGGACCCAGGCTTCCAGCACTTCCAACAGGGACACCTCGTCCGGCACCTGGGCCATTTCATTAAGTGCATTTTCTGTGTTGAGACTCAAGGCCGTGAGGAACATCCAGCCCACGCGGCCGGCTGTAGCCTTCTCCTCCTCCGGCAACCGCTCAGCCAGAGCCTGCAGGGCCCTCTCCACACTGGCCGGAGAGTCGTCCATGTCCTCCCACCCCTCCTTGGGGGTCCAACTCCTGAGAACAGTGGCCACCGGACACCATATACTGTGTGGGGGCCACACGTCCTCCTGCCCAGAGTCAGACTCCATTCCTACCTGGTCGGAATCTTGCTCGCCACGCCAGGTGTGTGAGTGGGTGGAGGCCTCCTTGTAAGATGTCCACCACCTTTGGATCCTAAGGCCGCAGCAGATCAACAAAGGGAGGATAACGCCTTCTATGGCCAAGAAGGTGGTGTGCCAGCTGGAGGCTTGAGTATCCCAGGCAGACCACGCCTCCCGTTCCCGGTGTCGCTCCTCATGGGCCTCCCGAAGCTGGGCTCTCACACACACAAACCGCTCTACCATGCTTTGGTAGGTTTTGGCCGGCACCGTAATCCGATTACGAAGCCGAGCTTGTATACGTGTAAACTGCTCCAGTATATTCCGGAGAGTTTTAGCCGACACCATACCCTGCTTGCTGCGCCATTTATCGTGTGGGGCGGCCTGTGGGGTCTCTGCTCCCGCTCCCCACATAAGAATGCAGGATATGGTGAGGCCAAAAAGGAACACCCACGGAGCCATAGGTAGGGGAGTCATACCACTACGGTCTCACTGGAGGCTGGGTTCACCAGACGTGTGCCCTGCTGTCCGTTTTTCTGCCAACCAACCGATGACTCTCCTCCACTCTCCTCAGCTCTCCTCGGCTCGCCTCCATAGCTGCAGCAGTTATATTAGCGGCCAGTTGGCTAACCGGCCACAGCCAACGGCCAACCAGCCCCAGCTGATGGCCCTCCACCACCCGAGCCAGCACCCTTCCACGTGAGGCCGAGAGCCTGTAAACTACCCTCTGGGGCTCTGTCCCCACACTAACATTCAAATAACTCCATTTATGAAAAAATCTGTAGTGTTTTTAAAAGAAAATAAATTTGCAGAGATAAGCTATGGAGGCTCAACGAATACATTTCGGACATCATATTACTAAATGATTTTGAGGCAGGTTCAGTATCTTGCTTGGGTACAAGCAATATTCATTTAAATCAATAGTAAGTCTGATAAATCAGAGGAGAACTAATGGTTTAAATAGTCTTGTATAGAATACATAGAAAATGGTATTGACATAACTGAAGATTGAAAAAGAAATTAGTTGCGAGGTCATTGATTCATGCATTGTTTAGCCGAGATTTTTTTTGTATAACTGGAAATTAATACTAAAATAAAAAGTGGGAAAAATAATTATATCCTTAAAACTTTACAGCAGATATCAAAAAAGCATAATTCCTAATATAATCTATTAATTTTTCTTCAGTTCATTCCCTGAATGACAAGACTTTCTTTCATCAACAGCATTTTAAAACCAGTTTGCTGTAAACATAAACCTTGATTGAAACTAATGGCAAATTTTAAGTTGATCTCCCAAATCCATACTGTTGGGAAATACAGGTAAAACAAACACCCTTGCGTAACCTGCTGTGGGGACAGAGTCCCAGAGAGCAGTTTCCAGGCTCTCCGCCTCACGTGGGGAGATGCTGGCTCGGTAGTGAATGACTGTCAACTGTGATTGGTTGGCCATCAGCTGTAACTGGTTAGCCAGTTGGCCACTGATGTAACTGCAGGGCTGTGTTGACTGGTTGGTTGGTTGGCAGGCAGAGAAGTGAATGGCGGACTGCGATGGTGTGGCTACTATTGGGTGTGTCTTGCCCTAGAGAGTGTATAGTGGTATGACTCCCCTACCTATGGCTCCCTGGATGTTCCTTTTTGACCTAGCCACATCCTGAGTTCTTATGTGGGGAGGGGGACCAGAGACCCCGCAGGCCACCCTGCAGGACACCTGCAACTGCCTTTTCTACAGCACATCATTAAATTAAGGCCAAATGTAATCAAGAAGCAAAGGAAACCACCCAGAAACGTATTTTTTCCACTATTAAAAACTCCTGGAAAATTACTAGAAACAAATGTATATATAGTTTTTGTTTGTTTGTTTGTTTTGTTTTGTTTGGCTATCTTTTTATATCCATTAAAGGCAATTCTAAAGATAGTAAAAAAAAAAAAAAAAAAAAAGGCAATCTCCAGGGCAGATGTTTTCACAACACAAGAGAATTCCAACAAACTTTTAAAGAAAAATTAAAGCTAATCTTATATAGTCTCTTCCAAATAATAAAAAGAAGGAAACAGTTCCCAACTTAGTTTATGATGCCAGTATTATACTGAAGTCAAAATCAGACAAAGATCACGAAAAGAAAGAAAACTATCGATCAATATATCGAATGAAAGTAGCTGCAAAAATCCTCAATAAAATGTCAGCAAATTAAATCCAATAATGTGTAAAAACATGATACAAAATGACAACATGGGATTTTTCCAGGTATTCAAGGCTAGTTCAGAATTTGAAAATCAAACAATATATACTCCACCATATTAGCAAGCAAAACGAAGAAAATCATATTCATTGATGCGGAGAAAGCATCTGACAAAATACTTATTCATGATAAAAATAGAGGGAAATTGAAAATAGAGGGAATTACCTCAACTTTATTTTTCAATTACAGTTGACATTCAATATTATTTTATATTAGTTTCAGATGCACAGCATAGTGGTTAGACATTTATATGATTTACCAAATGATCCTTCTAGTCTAGTATGCACCTGACAATATACATAGTTGTTATAATATTATTGACTATATATATTCACTATGCTTTACTTTACATCCCATGACTATTTTGTAACTGATAATTTGTACTTCTTAATCCTTTTACCTCTTTCACCAGTCCTCCAACCCCTTTCCCGTCTGGCAACCATCACTCGTTTTCTTACCTATGAGTTTGTTTCTGTTTTGTTTGTTCATTTATTTTGTGTGTTTTTTTTTAGATTCTACATATAAGTGAAATCATGGCATATCTCCCTCTCTGTCTGACTTATTTCACTTAGCGTAATATCTTCTAGGTGTATCCATGTTGTCACAAATGGTGAAATTTCATTCTGTTTTTGGGCCGAGTAATATTCCGTTGTATATATGTATCACTTCTTCTTTATCCAATCATCTGTTGATGGGTATATAGGTTGATTCCATATCTTGGCTATTGTAAATAATGCTGCTATGAACACAGGGGTGCATATGTCTTTCCAAATTAGTGTTATAGATTTCTTTGCATAAATACCCAGAACTGGAATTGTTGGGTCATAAGGTAGTTCTAGCTTTAATTTTTGGAGGAACCTCCATACTGTTTTCTATAGTGGCTGCACCAATTTGCAATCCCACCAACAGTGCATAAGGATTCCTTTTTCCCCACATCCTCGGCAACACTTGTTTCTCAATTTATTGATGACAGTCATTCTGACAAGTGTAAAGTGACATCTCATTGTGATTTTAATTTGCAGTTCTGTGATGATTAGTGATGTTGAGCATCTTTTCATATGACTGTTGACCATGTATACATCCTCTTTGGAGAAATGTCTATTTAGGTCCTCTGCCCATTTATTATTTAAATTGTTTATTTGTTTGTTTGTTTGTTTTTGGTGTTGACTTGTATGAGTTCTTTACAAATTTTGGATGTTAACCTCTTATCAGATGTATCATTGGCAAATATCTTCTCCCATTCAGTAAGCTGTCTTTTTGTTTCATTGATGGTTTCCTTTGCTGTGCAAAAACACGTTAGTTTGCTGTAGTCTTATTTGTTTATTTTTTCTTTTGTTTCCCTTGCCCAAGGAGATAGAGCAGAAAAAAAAAAAAATATTACTAAGAACAATGTCAGAGAGTTTACTGCCTATGTTTTCTTCTTCGAGTTTTATGGTTTGGGGCCTTACATTTAATTCTTTAATCCATTTTTAGTTTATTTTTGTATTTGTTGTAAGAAGGTGGTTCAGTTTCATGTTTTTGCATTGATCTGTTTAGTTTTCCCAACACTGTTTATTGAATAGACTGTCTTTACCCCACAGTATGTTCTTACCTGCTTTTAATAGATTAAATGACCATATAGGTATGAGTTTATTTCCACGCTTTCTATTCTGTTCCACTGATCTGTGTGTCAGTATTTATGCCAATACCATGCTGTTTTGATTACTATAGCCTTGTAGTATAGTTTGATATTAGGAAGCATATCTCCAATTTTCTTTTTTTTCAAGATAGCTGTGGCTATTCAGGATCTTTTTTGGTTCCATATAAATTTTTAAATTTGTTCTAATTCTGTGGAAAAAAATGCCATTGGATTTTGATAGGGATTGCATTGAGTCTATAAATTGCTTTGGGTATTTTGGATATTGTAACAATGTTAAGTCTTCCTATCCATGAACCTGGTATATGATTGCATTTATTTGTTTCTGCTTCATTTTCTTTCTTCAATGTCTTATACTTTGCTGAGTACAGGTGTTTTACCTCCATGGTTAAATTTATTCCTAGGTATGTTGTGGTTTTTGGTTTGTTTGTCTTTTTTGATGCAATAGTAAATGTGATGGTTTTTAAATTTCTCTTTCTGATAGTTCATTATTGGTGTATAAAACTGCAACTAACTTTTGAATATTAATATTGTATCCCACTAATATATTGAATTTATTTATCAGTTCTAATAGTTTTTTGGTGGAATATTTTAGTTTCTCTATATACAGTATCTGTCATCTGCAAATAATGAGTTTTACTTCTTCCTTTCCAATTTGGATGCATTTTATTTATTTTTCTTATTTGATTGCTGTGGATAGGACTTCCAATACTATGTTGAATAAAAGTGGTGAAAGTGACATCCTTGTCTTGCTCTTGATGTTCAGGAAAACACTTTTAGCTCTTCACCATTAAGTGTTTTAGCTGTTGGTTTGTCAGATCTGGCCTTTATTATGTTGAGGTATGTTTCCTCTATTCTCACTTTGCTGAGAGTTTTTAGAGATGCTGGACTTTGTCAAATGGTTTTTCTGCATCTATCGATAAGATCATATGATTTTTATCCTTCTTTTCATTTATGTGGTGTATCAACTTAATTGATTTACAAGTATTGAACCAACCTTTCATTGCAGGAATAAATCCTGCAGTGAAGTATGTGTTTTTCACAAGTATGTGTTGTGGAGTATGAGTTTTTCAATTTATTGCTGAATTCAGTTTGCTAATATTTTGTTGAATATTTTTGCATCTATGTTCCTCAGGAATATCAGCCTATAATTTTCTTTTTTTATAATATATTTTTTCTGGTTTTGGAATCAAGGTAATAAGGGCCTGGTAAAATGAGCTTGGGAATTTTTCCCTCCTTTTCGTTTGGAATACTTTGAGAAGGATAAGCATTAATTCTTCTTTGACTGTTTGGTAAAATTCACCTGTGAAGACAACTGGTCCAGGATTTTTGTTTCTTGGGAGGTTTTTTTTATTATGGATTTGATTTTGTCAGTAATAATTGGTATGTTCAGATTTTCAGTATCCTCTTGACTTAGTCTTGGAAGATTGTATGTTTCTAGGAATTTATCCATTTCTTCCAGTTTGTTGAATTTGTTGCCATATAATTGTTTGTAGTATTTTCCTATAATCCTTTATATTTCTGTAGTGTCAGATGTCACTTCTCCTCTTTCATTGCCAATTTTATTTATTTGTATCTCCAATCTTTTTTTCTTGATGAGTCTAGTTAAAGGTTTATCAATTTTGTTTACTTTTTCAAAGAACCAGCTCTTGGTTTAATTGATCTTTTGTATTATTTTTATAGACTAATTTGTTTATTTGCACTCTGGTGTTTATTATTTTCTTCCTTCTACTCACTTTGGGATTTGTTTGCTGTTTTTATTCTAGTTCCTTTAGGTGTAAGGTTACATTTTTTCATTTGAGATTTTTCTTGTTTCTTTAGGTAGGCCAGTATTGTCATGAATTTCCCTCTTAGGACTACTTTCGCTGTGTCTCATAGATTTTGGGTTGTTGTATTTTCATTTTCATTTGTCTCAAAATAAATATTTTGATTTCTTCCTTGATTTCATTGTTAGCCCATCCACCATTCAGTAACATGTGTTATTTAGCCTCCATGCCTTTATGTGTTTTTTAGTTTTTTTCTTATAATTTATTTCTAGTTTTGTATCATTGTGGTTGAAGAAGATGCTTGATATGATTTCAGTCTTCTTAAATTTATTGAGACTTGTTTTGTGGCCTAACATGTGGAGTATCCTGGAAAAATTCTCCATGTGCACTTGAAAAGAATGTATAATCTGCTGTTGTGGGGTGAAGTGCTCTAAAAAAATCAATAAATTCATCTGTTCTCATATGTTATTTGAGGCCACTGTTTCCTTGTTGATTTTCTGTCTGAAAGTTTAACCATTGATTTCAGTGGGGTGTTAAAGTCCCCTACTGTGACTGTATTACTGTCAATCTCTCCCTTTGTATCTATCAATATTTGCTTTATATATATAGGAGGTTCTATATTGGGTGCATAAATGTTTACAAGGGTTATATCCTCTTGTTGGATTGATTCCTTTATCATTATGGAATGTTCTTCTTCATCTCTTATTATAGCCTTTGTATTAAATTTATTTTCTCTGGTGTATGTGTTGTCACCCAGCTTTTTTTTCTTTTTTCTTTTTCTTTTTCTTTCTTTTTCCATTTTCATGAAATGTCTTTTTCCATCCCTTTACTTTCAGTCTGTGTATGTCTTTTGATCAGAAGTGGGTCTCACATATGTATTATTTTCTTATCCATTCAGCTACCCTATGTCTTTTGATTGGAGCATTGAACCCATTTACATTCAAAGTCATTATTGATAGATACAGAATTATTGCCATTTTATTATTTATATTCATGTTCTTTTTTTCCCCTCTGCTCTTTCTTAAAGAAGTACCTTTAACATTTCTTGTAATACTTGTTTGGTGATTATGAACTTCTTTAGCTTTTTCATGTCTAAAATCTCTTTACCTTTCCTTGGTTTTAAATAATAGCCTTGCTTTGTAGAGTAGTCTTGGTTGTACGCCCTTGGTTTTCATCACTTTGAATATTTCATGCCAATCCCTTCTGGCCTGCAAATTTTCTGTTGAGAAGTCAAGTGATAATCTTATGGGATCTCCCTTGTAGGTAACTAACTGCTTTTCTCTTGCTGCTTTTAACATTCTCTGTTTGTCTTTAAACTGTGCCATTTTAATAATGATGTGTCATGCCGTGGACCTCATTTGGTTCATCTTGTTTCAGACTCTGCTCTTCCTGAACTTGTCACCAGGTGTGTTAGTTCTGGGGTCTCTTGGGAGGAGCCCCCACACAGGCCAAAGTCAGCTGCTGCCTGTGAACCCCCAGGGCTACCTGATAGGAGCTACAAAGCTATTTGTAGTTGGTTGCTGCTTGTGCTGGGCCTGGAAGCACATCAGAGATTCCACACTGTAAATCAAGGCCAGCTGCCACCATCACTGGGCCTGGGACAGCTCAACAAAAGGCACCCTGAGGACTACTTCCACTTGTTGTCTTCTCATAAGGCTCAGCCACTGAAAAAACTCTGGATGGTACATGAGTTGGGTGATGCGTGTTCTCAGGGAATCACCAGGGTAGGGTAAGCGGTGTTTACCAGGTTAATGCCAATTCAGATTTCGCATCAGTGCTGGGCCTTGGGCCACTCAGCAAAAGGCACAGAGCACACTGAAGCCAGCCACCACCTGCCTGGGGTCCAAGGATCCCTAGGAGTTTCCCAAGAAAGACTACATTGGGGTCCAAGACCAGCTGCCCTCTGCCAAAAGAGCCTCAGGAGGTGCACAAGTTGGCTGGTGCCATCACCAGGGTAGGGTGGAACAAGTGGAGTTCACCAGACCAATACAGATTCATTTTGGCCATGGGGTTGGGCGGGGGAGGTGGCTCAACACAGGAAAGTTGGCATCCCCCCTCTGGCTACATGGGAGAAGGGATCAACACAGGGACAATGATAACTGTCCCTCCAGTCCTCACCCTGAGGTCACACAATTCAGTCTCTCCCTATATGTCTCTGTCACCTTCTGACCAAGTATTCCTCCACTGGAGCCCAGGGGGAGTGCCTGGGAAATAGAGAGTCTGTGCTTGGGCCCTTTAAGAGGATGTCTCGGTTTCTAGCAGCCCTCTGTCTCATCCAGTCAGATGGAAGCCCCACTTATTTTCACAGCCAGATGTTGTGGTCTCCTCTTCCCTGTACTGGTGTTCTGGGCTGGGGAGCTGGGTATGGGGTTGGGACCCCTAACCCCTCAGGGGGGGCCTCTGCAGGTGAGATATCCCTCCCAATTCTCAACTGTCACATATGGATGTGGGGCCAACCTGTTCTGCATCTCTTCCTTCCTACCAGTCTCCACATTGATTCTTCTTTATATCCTTAGTTATGGAACTTCTTTTCAGCTATTCTTCAGATTGTTTTCCAGGTTGATTGTTCTATAACTTAGTTGTAATTGTAATGTGGTCATGGAAGGAGGCAAGCACAGCATTTACCTACTCTGCCATCTTGACCAGATGGAATTACTTCAGCTTCATAAAGAACATCTAGTATCTACAAAAGCCGCTACAACTAACGTCATATATAATGGTGAAAGACTGAATGCTTTCTCCCTAATATCAGGACAAGACAAGGCTCTACCACTCTTATTCAGCACAGTATTGGAAGTTCTATCCACTGCAATATCAAGGGGGGAAAAAGACAGAAAATTAGAATGGGGGAGATAAAACTCTGTATTTGTAAATGACATGATTGTCTACATAGAAATCCCAAAGATTTACAAAAGACAATTCCTAGAAGCAAATAGTAAGTTCAGTAAGGTCACAGAATACAAGATCAGCCCACAAAATAAAATCATATTTCTACATACTAATAATGAACATTTTGTAACTCAAATAAAAATAAGTCACCATTTAGAATCATTCCAAAGACAATGAAATATTAAGGTACACACTTAACAAAACATGTATACAGGAACTGTATGTTGAAAATTACAAAATGCTCATGAAAGAAATAAAAAGACATGAATTAATGGAGAGACACACCATGTTCATGGATTGGAAAATTCTACAGAGTAAAGATGTTAAGTCTCCCCAAGTAGGTCTATAAGTTTAATGTAATTCCTATCCAAATCTATCAAGGCTTTTTGTAGATAGACAAGCTTATTCTAAAAATTTTATAGAAAGGTACAGGCAAAGGTAAAATAATCTTGAAAAAGAAGAATAAATTGAGGGGAAGAATTCTTATCTGACATCAAGTCTTATCGTATAGCTACAGTTATTAAGACAGTGTGGTATTGACACAAGGGCAAACATTAGATCAAAGGAGCAGAACAGAGAACACAGAAATAGAACTAGATAAATATTTTCAACTGATTTTTGACAACAGTGCAAAGGTAATTCAATGAAGAAAAGCTAGCTTTCTCAAGAAATGGTACCAATGAAATAGGATATTAGCAAGGGGAAGGGAATGAACCTCAAACTACACCTCTTATACAAAAATTAATTCAAATTGAATCATAAACTTAAGTGTAAATACACAACTATAAAACTTTTAGAAAAAAAAATAGGAGAAAATCTTCAGGATCCAAGATTAGGCAAATAGACTTCAAACCGAAATCACATCCATTAAAAATATTGATGAACTGGATCTCATCAAAATTAAAAGCTTTTGCTCTGTGAAAGTTCATGTGAAAAGAATGAAAAGACAAGCTACAGATAGGGAGAAAATGTTGACAAGCCGTGCATCTGACAAAAGATTAGTATCCAGAACATATGAAGAGCTCTCAAAATGCAAGAGTCATAATAATTGATACTTCAATTAGAAAATAATAAAAAATGAAGATATATTTCACTAAAGAGGATATGCACATGGAAAATAAGTGCATGAAAAGATAGTCAACATCATTAGTCATTAGGGAAATGAAAATTTAAATCACAGTGAGATCACTACATACTTATCAGAATGGCTAAAATGAAAACAAGTACGAATACCAAATGTTGGCAAGGATATAGAGAAACTGGGTCATTCATGTGTTGCTGTGGGAATATATAACGGTACAGCCACTTTTGGAAAAAAAATTGGCAGGTTTTTTTTAAATGAAATTAAACATTAAACTACCATACAACCCAGCAATGGTACCTTTAGACATTCATCCAAGAGAAATGAAAACTTATTTTCACACAAAAACCTGTACACAAATGTTATAGCACATTTATTAGTAATCGCCAAAAACTAAAATCAGCCCAAATGTCCTTCAGCAGGTGAATGAATAAAAAAGTGTAGAAGAGATATAACATGGAATATTGCCCAGCAATAAAAAGGAACTATTCACATATGCAACAACTTGGATGAATCTCCAGGAAATTGTGCTGAGTTCTATTTATATAACATTTTGATATGAAAAAATTTTAGGACAAAGGGACAAATTAGTGCTTGCCAAGGATTGGGACAAGAGGGGGAGGGAGGACAAGGGTAAGAGTTAAGTGAGTAATGCTATAAAAGGCAACAGAAGTGATCTTTGTGGTGGTAAAACTGTTTAGTGACTTGACTATGGCGGCATACATGTGACACACATGTGACAAAACTATATAAAATAAAGGAACCACACATGTGACAAAACTATATAAAATAAAGGAACATACACACAAATGAGTGCAAGTGAAACTGAATAAGGTAGGTGTCAATATCAATATTCTATCTGAGATACTGTACTACAGTTTTGTAAAATGTTACCATTGGGGAAAACTGGGTAAAGAGTAAATGCGATCACTCACATTTTCTTTTTTTATTCAACTACATGTGAATCTACAACTATCTCAATAAAATTTTCAATGAATAAAAAGGAAAAACAACCTATGGTTATGAACGGGTCTTTGCTCTGAGCTGGGTTCCTGTTTGGCCCAGAGAACCTCCACCAGCCTCAACACACACAGAGGTTTTTGCAGGCCCAGGTGCAAAACAGGAGGGTGTGATTAGCATGGCACCTTGGCCTCAGTGAGAATCTACTACCACATCTGCTCTTGTTGATCTGCATAGCTGAGGTTATGCTTAGAGTGAAGTAACTGTCCAGACTTTAAAAATCAGGATATGTGGTCTGACACAGGGTTTGAAATCAAGAAGCTCCTAGAAAATGCAAGATGTATGTTTGGAATGGGTTTTGAAGAAATCTCTTTAAGGACAAAGGATCAAAATGTCTCCGCAATCCTTGTATCTCTAAAAGATGGGAAGCAAAAGTACAAAAAGCCAAACTCAAATTGTAGGGTAGAAAGTCTTCCCATGCTAACATTTATCTAGTAACTCCTGTGTAACAGGTCCTGATCTAGGTCCTCATCTGCATTATCTAATTTAACTTCTAGTCACCTGGAAAAGTAAATATTGTCATTCCATGTTAGAGATGAGAAAACTGAGGTTTGGAGTAGTTAAGTAACCATTCTTGTCTTTCCTGTAGCAAATTAAGGATTCTATATTTGGAAGTTGTTGCCTGTTCTTATGGTACTTGTGTAAAGATCCAATAATGTAGAAAGATAGGGACAATTGTTTTGAACTGAAGACTCCTGCATTCCCTATCAGTTCTCTCTGAGGTAGAACACTAAAGTGATCACAGAAAGTCATGGGAGATTCCTATTTCTTAGCATTTCAACATGTAAAGGGAGCACAGGAGTGACATTAATACTGTATTTGCCTTTGGAGATACAGGCGATTGCTCTAAACAACCTTCATTTTAATTATGAGTTTTAGCCCTATCACCTTATCAAATCACCAAGCAAAACTGCTAACAGCCAATTTGCTGAATTAGACTTTGGTTCTGTCCCTAAGTCTTTGCCCAACTTCTGACAAATTCATCCAAATACAGTTTATGGGAGGTAAAGGAGTTCCCTATTAACCTATTCAAAGTATAGTGATATACCCAAGATTCTTTCACCATACAAGCGCTCCTAATGTCCAAGCAGTGTTTGGGTCAGAAGACTCAACGTTCTAACAAATCTTCACATGAAGTGGCATTACTGCAATCTTAACCTAACAGCCCAGAGCTTTTTGCTAGCCTGCATAGCCTGCATATTGGCCAAATTCTGCCCGCAGATTATGTACCCATGACTCCTCCTGATTTCCATTCAAAGACTTTTGCAAAACTAGTCCCTACTTGATGGTTAAGAAAGCTCTGTCGGTAACTGAGGATGATTCTGGCCCAAGGGTTTAAATGGCTTGTGACTGAACCGGAAACACATCTACAACGCAGTTTAATTATTGGTGATGACAACACAAGCTCTTGTATTTTTCTTCTCTATCATCTATTTCAAAATGACTTTGTCGTAGTTTATAGTTGGTTGATTTAAACTTAATGAATGCTCAGAACCCAAAATCCTTAATATATCATCCCTTGCCAGAGAAGGAGCGAAGTGAAGCAACGCGATTAAACGGGTACCGCTAACAGCCCCTGCCAGACACACTAGAGGAGACAGCTGGGAAAGAAGAACAGTTTCCATTCCTTGAAAAATGGGTGAGGAAGCACAGCCCACTATGCAGGATAGGAAACCTGTCCTTTGAGCCCCAGGAGCTGTGCCTCTCTGGGAACCCAGGAAAGAAATACATTCTTGGCTGGCATTCAAGACAGAAAGCAAACCACTTCTCTCAGAAACAGGTCAGTGGATGGCCCTCTGGGAAAATCAAAGCCTCAACACCTCCTGACCGGTAGGGGCCTGCCCAGCACTGGGCCTTGGAGAGCAGTTGGAATTTGCAACCTACTGCACAGAAACTCGCACATGCCTTTAGCACTATTGACAGAAACAGCACCTTGTTTCCAATCTGGCTGTAGATAATGAAATTAGCTCCCAAATTACCATAAAGTGGAAAAAGTAAACACAAAAGCAGGAGCTAAGTTTTCAGGCGTTCCTCCTCCCCTCATACAGACCAGTAATGTCTAAGGCTTTTAGCTGTTTAAATTCAAAGCAACGCTTCTGTTTTTCTAAGTCTCTATTTTGACCCCAAGCAGATAAAGAACACTAAATGACACATTCAGCACAGTTGCTGTGTTCTTGCAGGGCCGCTCTGTTTACATCAGGAAATCCAGCCGGGCGCGGACCGGGGTGGGGGGTGGGCCGGCGGAGGCGGCCGGGCGCCGGCCTCCCTCGTGCTTGCCGCCGCGCTCTGCTGGCTCCGCCGCGCTGGCCCCTGGCGCTAGGCAGCTGACTCCATCCAGATGTTCCGTGGCTCCAGAGTGGCTGCTGCGCGCAGTAAATGGGCATTGGAGGCTCGTCAATCTGGGCCAGAGCAATTGCGGTCTCGCGGGCGGCCCCACTGGAACACGGAAACATACGCGCGGGAGGGGACGGTGCAGGGTGCTCCCAGGGCGCTGGGAGGCGAGCTCTAATGACCGACCCGGGAAATGTTCTTGATACATTAGTACATTTCCTTGTAAATGTTTTACACTTTAAAAGAAAGGGGAATGCTGTATATCATTTGGAAATGTTGGCTGTCTATAGGTCCCTGTGGATATTACTGGGTTAGTACGACTTGTAACCAGAGCAAGAGAAACATAAAAAAGCTGGGAAACACTGCCAATTAGTCATTACAGGGAGATTGTAAAAACAAGAGAAAGAGAAAAAGGAGGGAGCAGAAGGAGTAGAAGAAGAATAAAATGCCCCAGGAAAAAAAAATTAAAGAAACTAGAAGCGTTTTTGTGGTGCTCCCAGAATAGAACAGGGAAGCAGAACAGCTGGCAGCCTTCTAATCAGGCGCGACCTGCAAACCAGCAAATTCCCAGTGCAGTCCGGAAGGACGTTGAGATTTCCTAAACTATACCTCCTTGCTGTCCCTGTAAAGCTCGAACTGGGTCAGTGGGCAGGCAGTGTGCTTTGGAGCAGGACCCAATTGTGCAAAATCCAAGGTAGACATTTATTTCTGATTGCTTGCCGCTTACATGGTCGTTGCTAGCTGAGTTATAAAAAGAAGACAGAAACCATTTCTTTAGCAGTCGCAAGTCCTCACCAGCCACCGACGTCAAGCAGACTGCAGCCATGCTTGCTGAAAACTGTTTTAAGGTTATGCTAATTCTGAATGAAATCATTTTCCCCCCTGCTTTTTGCCAGATTCAAGGACCCAAGATGATGTAACATCACAGGCTGAAATGAATCTGAGTGATCCTCCCCGCCCTTCTGCAGCAACTTTATTGATTCTATTCAGGAGTTATAAGTGAGGAGATATAGCATGGCTCAATATTAAATTAAGGTTGCAGGCAAAATCCTAGGACAGGCAATGCTCCCTCCAGGGAAGATTTGTGATAGCTCATGTGCCTCCAGGAAGTGGGGTGGGGGAGGTGCTGGAGAGAAAGCTGGGGCCCATTTGCCAGAGACTATGGGATAAATGTTGCTGGCAGGAGAGGAACTGCTTATCTCAGCAGTATGAGGAGCCAGCCTCCAGCCAGACTTCTTCAGCCCACAAGATTTCAGTCCCCACCTCCTCTGAGTCATGAGGACAGCCACATGTGCCTCAGATCCAGTCCCTGGCTCAGGTACAACTTTGCTAATCAGAAGGGGTCCTTCTTGGTGCCTGACCACAAGTCAGCAGATGTACAGCTCAGCTTTACCAGTACAAAATATCTTGCATAAGATCTGTTTTAAAAACAATTATATGAGCAAATTTTTTTGGCTTCTAATCAACAGGTTTTTGAAAATCTAATAGTAAGATCTCAAAAAATTATTAAACCACAAACTATTTTAAAATAACATTAAACCAGACACTAAATGAAGAATTCTTATAGAATCATCAAGAATGTGCTCTACTCCCTGAGCTCAAAACATCCTCACGTGTGCATTCAGGAGTTCCTAGCGATTGTCCCTAACATTAAAGGTAGTAACTTAATTGTATCTGGGCCTTCTTCAGAGACAGAGTCTAAAACAGTAAAAATTCTTTATCTGGAAGGACTTTTACCTTCATAATATATAGCTTTAAAGTCATTCAATGGAGAAGCTATAAACAGAGACTAATTAGAAAACCTTTGTGAACTGGGCCCTTGATCAATCCACTAGCACAGCCCACAGTGATGGGCCAATTTCACCAATGGCAGGGACCACAACAGATTAATTGTGTCTCCTTTGAATTGAGGACTCAAAAATAGCATTATGGTTTTTCCAACAAGCCTTTTCCAGCTAATATGATTTCTCCAAAGCTTCTCTCTGTATAAAGCTCGCCACCTGCCACCATCTCTGTCTCTGTCCAATGTCCCCCTTCCTGTCAGGTTCACCTGGCTCCTTTAATACTTCCATTTCTCACCTCCTCTCTGATTGTGGTTGAACTTGATGGCTGAAATCTTGGCCTTCTGCTATTCTCTCTACATATTATTTTCTTCCACAGTTATCTCATAATAACAGTTTTTACTAATGACATTGAAATTTAAAGCTACAATCTTGACATTTTTCTCAGGTTAGGTGCATTTGCTGCAACTAGTCATTTTCATTTGAACGTCATGTCATCATTCGAAATTCAGTACCTTGAAGAGCAAATGCATTATCTTCCTTCCCAAATTCAACTAACTCAGCCCTCCTGACTCTCCAATTACTACCAAAGTTAACGTCAATGTCCCAGTAACACAGGCCCGTAACTTCAGAGTTTCTCTTTAACTCATTCCCCTCTCTCATTGTTCTATTCTAATTCTATAAGACCTCTGGGTGTGAGGCCCTGCCCCACACATGTAGATACAAAAGTGAACAAGACAGCCAGCAGTTCTTCACGCATAGCCCACTCAGCACGTGAATGCCATGTCAATCATACCAGCATCACCTGGTAGCATAATTTCTCTCTTGAAAGACTTGCAGTCCTCACCTTTTCTTTATATGAAAAAGCTCATGTCAATTAATCTTGAAAATCTCAAACAAAGCTGAGCTCTTCTTCCATTTTGATCTTCAGTTTCCCCAGGAACCTCCTCTGGGAAAAGCCTATGTAATGCAGGGACTCAGCTCCTGCTCCCTGCACAAGAACACAGGATATGGTGAATCCAAAAAGGAACAACAACAGAGCCATAGATAGAGGAGTCATACCACTATATTCTCGCTGACAGCTGGTCGAGACATAAAAGCAAACATCCGCCAGTACCCCAATGAGGGGTCTTCCTGCACTCCAGCTGGCAGCCAAGCGAGACACAGGAAGTAGGATCAACACGATCTGCAACTCACAACCTGCAACTCACAACCTGCTTGCAAACCGCACTTGCTCGCCGCAATTCAACGTCCACTTCTCTGCCAACTGCCTTGCTAGCGTAGCCACGGCAGTTATATTAGTGGCTAATGGCTAACCAGTCACAGCTGATGGCCAACTAGTTACAGCTGATGGCCATCTACTACCTGAACCAGCGTCTTTCCATGTGAGGTCAAGAGCCTGGAAACTGCTCTCTGGGACTCCATCCCTATAGTCTGTTGTCCTCCTGTCTCTTGCCTACTGAGATCTCTTCTACCAACCTTCAGGAGATCTCTTCCTGGAGAGCCGTCCTTCTACAGATCTTGAGTTCTAGAAAGAGGCTTAAACGCCTCCCTTCTTTCTAACAGGGTAAATTCTAGAGAAACTTTAAGATCAAAATCAAGTCTGCAGTCTTCCACAGGGACCCCCGCATCTGCAGTGAGACATTAGCCACAGCCTACCTTGTTGATAACTGGCTTGTCTGTAGCACTACCTCTTTGTTCCCTAGTTTCAAGCCCCTATTTCCAAGTGTGTTGGCTATCTCCAGTAGATGTCTCATAGGCACTTCAAACTCAAAAACACCAATTACCCCATCTTTGCCCTCAAAGTCTCTTCATCCTTTTGTACTCCCCATTAATTTTGGTAATGGTAGATTTATCTCTTCTTATTCAAATAAAAAACTTGGGAACCCCTCCAGATTCCTCTCCTTCCTGTCCTCCAGCTTCCACTGGAGAGTGCAGCTGCAGATCGAGGAGCAAAACAATGGTGTGCCCTATACCTCCCCACCACTTGCCCTAGACCCTGTGCCATTCCTTGTTGCTTGTGGGGACAAAGCCAGGAGTGCAGTTTCCAGGCTCTCGGCCTCACGTGGAAAGGTGCTGGCTCAGGTAGTAAATGGCCATCAACTGTGATTGGATGGCCATCAGCTGTGGCTAGTTGGCCGTCAGCTGTAACCAATGAGCCATTGGCCACTAATATAACTGCTGTGGCTACGCTAGGAGAAGAAAGGAGGGTAGGAAGAAGATAGTGGCTGAGCTAGCAAGCACGGATTACGAGAGCGGATCATAGCCAGCAAGTGGGGTTGGTTGGCTGGCAGAGAAGCGGACGGCAGGTTGCAGATCATGTGGCTCCTGCCTCCTGTGTCTCCAACCCAGCCGCCAGTGAGACTATAGTGGTATGATTCCCCTATCTATGGCTCCATGGGTGTTCATTTTTGGCCTCACCATATCCTGCGTTCTTATATGGGGAGCAGGACTAGAGACCCCGCCTGACACCCCGCATGACACTGCTTTTCCTAAACCTGCCCACAACTCTGTAAATAGTCCCTTTGATATACTCTTCTCAAACTACCCAATTTGAGTATACTTTCTGCCAGGAAAACTGACATACTGACCCTATACAGAATTCCGTATATCATATAACTTTATGATCTCAGCCCCAGCACAACTCCTGACACATAGGAAGTAACTGATAACAGTTTGTCGAATGAATATTTACTTTATGAATACACAATGTTTGATATTTAAGTCTCTAGTGTAACTTTCATTAACAATTAGACTGTAAGTTTAAGGGATTTCACAGAGCATCTAAAATGTGCTCATATACAACAGGTGCTCAATAACTATTAAGTAAAGCAATGTTATTGAAAGATTGAGTATAGTCTCTATTAAGGAAGAAGCTGGAAAACAGGAACAAAGTAAAAAAAAAAAAAACAGGAGGAAGAGGAGGAGAAGAAGAGAAAAATCATTGCCATGCGGGGTCTCTGGTCCTGCCCCCCGCATAAGAACACAGGACATGGTGAGGCCAAAAAGGAACACCAATGGAGACATGGATGGGGGTTCATACCACTATAGTCTTGCTGGCGGCTGGGTTGGAGACACAGGAAGCAGGAGCCACATGACGCACAACCCACCGTCTGCTTCTCTGCCAAACAACCAATCCCTCCCTAGCGTAGCCTCCGCAGTTATATCAGTGGCTAATGGCTTACTGGTTACAGCTGATGGCCAACTAGTCACAGCTGATGGCCATCTACTACCCGAGCCAGCACCTTTCCACATGAGGCCAAGAGCCTGGAATCTGCTCTCTGGGACTCTGTTCCCACAATCATTCTGGTTAAACAATATCATAATCATTCCATTTGTACTATTATTTTTGCATTTGAAAGTACTCCTCCCATCTCTTGTGTGTAATTGTCCCTGGTTTATCACATGACAGCATTTTCAAACTGAGAAGCCAACAAAAGCTATCAGGAAGGCTTCTCGTTTAACCTTATTTATTTCTTATGTTCTCAACAAAAGTTTATTTGCACATTTATTAAGGCAATCATCAATCAGTGTGCTGAGTGTAGAGGCAATTCCCAAGAACTTATCTAGAGAAGTTGAAATGAGACATTGGGAGGAGAACATGGGAATAAGCAAACACAAAATGGTAAGCAATGCCATAAGAATTAACCTTTTCACTGTGTTAATTGATCTTGTTTGTACTCCAAAATGTATCAGAAATCCACAGAAAATAATTACACTATTTATATTTTAAGTAAATACAGTTAAGGTGCTACATTTTATTAAAATAAATGATTACTTTAAAGCATAAAAATTTCTAATTGTTATCCATTCTTGAAAAACACAAAAATATAGAAAAATGTACATTTCCTTTCCTACACTTCCTTTCTGGAACACTCAGCTTGTGGGGTAAAGTCTAATGGTGCAGTCAGCAGCATGGAAATATCATTTGACTGTGGACGAACATTGTAGTGGAAAGGTTAAGACATTGTCATACTAGCACAGAACAGGGTGTATGCAATTCTCTAAAAGCTAAGGAAGACCCCATATAGCTGGTGACATCTGAGTAATTAGTTGCCTGCTAACAGTTCAGGGAGAGTGAATGCATCACTGGCAGTCCTAAGAATTCAGCTCAACAGATGTCTAGACTATGAAAAAATCGTTAAGTAGGTCAGACTCCTAAACCACATCTCTTTTTATTAATTGGATCACCAGGATTCCACCCCCTGTGTCTGACAGTTTGAATTAATGTACTTATACTTGGGTATAATCACTCAGGAATTACATCAGGAGGAGGTGGTTTTCTCCAGCTAGAAAGTACTCAACATAGGTGTCATGCAGGGTCTCTGGTCCTGCTCCCCACACAAGAACGCAGGATATGGGGAGGCCTAAAAGGAACACCAATGGAGCCATAGATAGGGGAGTCATACCACTATATTCTCGCTGGCAGCTGGGTTGGAGACACAGGAAGCAGGAGCCACACTACCTGGAACCTTCCATCCACTTCTCTCTGCCAACCAATCTCACTTGCTAGCTGCAATCCGCTGTACTAACTACAATCCAGTCTTGCTAGCTTAACGACCATCCTCTTACTAGCCCCCCATTTTCTGCTAGCATAGCCACGGCAGTTATATTAGTGGCAATGGCTCACTGGTTATAGCTGATGGTCAACTAGCCACAGCTGATGCCCATCCAATCACAGTTGATAGCCATTTACTACCTGAGTGAGCACCTTTCCACATGAGGGCGAGAGCCTGGACACTGCACTCCTGACTCTGTTCGCACAACAGGAAATCAGATGTGATCCTAGTTCCAAGGCAATCTTGAGAAAGTAGGTATGGTTCCTGCCCACGGAGTGAAATGTGGACACTGGGCTGGGTTAGATAGATTGTGCTGGGATGCCTGCACCATATTCTTGGTGTCATACATGCAGAGTGGTGAAAGGTCCTAGGCTCCTGTCCTTCCATGTCTTTGGGGTTCAACCCTCCTCCTTCTTTAACAAAATTTCCATAGGCTCAGGGTGTACCCCGTCTCTTAAATAGACTTCAAGTATTTCCCTTCCTTAAGTAATCTCCGATGACAATGTTGGTTAACTAAAATCCAATTCCACCACATGGTGATGAAAAGAGTGAGGTGTCCAGTCTTCCATGAGGCCAGAGGAAGTTAGTGTCTCATCATAGAGACTGCACAGGAGTAAAGTCCACCACAAAGGGACCTTCCATTGTGAATTGAGAAAGCCTTCTCAATTCAATTAGCTTTAAAATGATAAACAGATGAACTTCGTTACTAATAAATTCCTGATCTACCCGTGCCCTTCCCCTGCCCTAGACAACGTTAGTTTCTATACGATTAGGATATATTCCCTTTTTAATGTGAAAATAAATTAGTGATGTAAGTAGAGAGAAATTGTAGCACAAATGACATGCTTTAGGAACAAGGGCTATTTAAAAAAGGAAAGTCTATAATTGGAAGTTAGGCTTAATAGAGCACAGCTCTTTAGCCTTGGCTCATAAAGCAAAGAAAAAGGAGAAAGAGGGGGAGAAAAAGGGGAGGGGAGAAGGACAGGGAGGGGCAAGGGGAGAAGAAGACTCCTGGGTGGGGAGCTTCCTGAAGCCATGAGTAAAATCTGGCAGAGAGCACCCTATACAGCCCTTTTTTGGTTTCAAGCCCCATGGCATCACAATCTATGAATTTTGCTGTGATTGGATTTGAACGAACTTGTAGATTCAAAACAAAACCCATTTGAAACAAGCTCCACAAAGCAGCTCTATCTTCCCAGCATCAGTTAAGTACATTTCCTAACTACCCTTTTCTGTTCTGAATTGTAAAAGGGATTGGAAGGCCCACCTGGGACAAATAGAACAAAGTCCAAACCACACACACAATACACACAGAGAGACACACACACAGCGGCACACACACAGACACACACATGCAAACACACACACACAAACACATAGATACACACACATGCACACATACATATAGAGAGACAGGCACACACATGCACACATGTAGAAAAATACAGCCTGAGACACAGCAGTAGTGGCTGGAAGAGTCACAGGGACACTGGGTGGCACTTTGATTCTGCCATGGAGAACCTGCCCCTCTCTTTTTCTCTGCCTTCTTCTTATTCCTATTGCCTTAATTCTGCCCAGTAGGAGTGAAGAAAAAGTCTTAGACCAGCCCTGCACACATACTATGGGCTTCAAAGAAACCAGGGCAGAAGAAATGAAAACCACCTAACATTCCTGGTGTGGCAGTTACCTACCTATCCCAAACATTTCCTCTTCTTTTGTAGAATTTATTTTCTAAAGAGGTGGGGGTGATATGTATAAGAATCACATATATTTATATAGAACAGGTTTTTTTAAACAGTGAAAAAAAAAAAGCCCAACATGCCGATTGATATAAGAGATCATTGCAAAACAGCTGAATTAACTATGAAAAGGCTAGTTATCTAGATATGCCTCAATGTAAATAACTATGCAGCCAATATGGCCATCATATTTATTTAGTATGTGTTTTAATATGCAAATAGTCCTATCATTGAATGTCGTCTCCTTCCCTATTCTATGCATACCCTGGCTGGGTGCTAAAATCCCCTGTCTCTGATCACCCTGGAAAAGCCAAGGATGTCACACTTTTAACACAGTGGGTGATTTTGCCTCCCCCCCAGGGGATGTTTAGTAATGTCTGGTGATATTTTGGTTGTCATGACTGGGAGACGATAGTGCTACTGGCATCTGGTAGGCAGAGACCAGAGATCCTGTTAAACATTCAATAGTGCAAAAATCAGTCCCTTCCCTCCAAACACAGAAAAATCTGGTTCAAAATGACAATAGTGCTGAGGGTGAGAAACCCTGATTTAACACACAAACCTATCTTCTTCCCCTCCCAAGAGAGCATCTCCACACAACTCTGCCAGTGTATTCTCTTACTCGTTTCTCTTTCATCGTTTTCTCTTAGCTACCAAGGTATCAGCCCTCATGGAATCCACAACTGCTTGGCTAAAAAACCTAGCAATTTGGTCTGCTAACCAGAACTAGAAGTCAGTGTGCTCTACGTACGCAAGCAAGCAAGAGTGATGGTCCAAACCCCTTGCAAAGATAAGCTGAAATAAAAATCAATTGATACCCTCAGACCACAATCACCTTCTGCCAAGTAGTTAGAATCACAGGCATATGATTTCAAGAAAAATAATTTATCTTGGTCAGTTTTATAAGGAAAAAAAATGAAAGCATTTTACCCATTTAGCACTATTCATTTGTGGTCTATATTTAGTTTCTCTGGATAAAATGCAAAGACTTCAGAACTGATGTCAGAATAAATGACAGCTTTTGAAAATGGCAACCATCAGGGTTTTCCTCATAGAATCCAAGTCTTCCCCTGGACATAAGCTTGCAGAAGGCTTGGTAAAATGGGAGGTCTTACATATGCAACAGAGGCAAAAATCTGTCCTCAGCAGAAGATAGCAGGCTTTCTTCAGTTTCCTCCTCTGTTACAGATTGTGTTGTGAGTTTTGGACAAAGTACGTGTTTAAGAAACTGCTGGTTGTAGCTGCCTAATTGTGTAATTTTGAGTAAGATTCATTTCCTGAACCTCAGTTTCCTCACCTGTAAGATGGGCTTCAATATTAATACAACAATTACCAGTGACTAAGCAATTACTATGTGCTGAGCATTGTCTAGGTGGCTTTCATACGAGGTCACACAATTAAGTTTGTGAACTTTCCACCATGTAAGTGCAAATCGTACATCAGTCTAACTTAAATCTCACTACAGCCCTATGATGATCAGGCGTGTTACAAATGAGGAAGCTGAGGCCCAGAGCAGTTAAATAACTGCCCAGGTCACAAAGATGGAGGGAGATAAGATTTCAGTCTAAGCCATCTGTCTCTTAAAAATCACACTCCACTATCAAGTAGGCTCCTGGGAGGAGGAAATGAAATGATACATATATTATCCTTCAATGTAGTTTTTAATGACTGGCAGTTATACTATAATTAAATCAATAAGTTTACTTTTCTGTTTCCCCTCTCTGTAAATGCTGCTGAAAGAGTCAACTAAAAAGGAAACTGGGCCTATTTTCATATAATAGTAAAATATGGTGGTGTCCCACTCATGAATCTGCTGTCAAATAAGGATGTTGTGCTCCCTGAAATTGTACATTAGGCTTCAGATTTATGAAACCCTGCTAGAGTTGAAACCCCAGAAGCAGAGATCATTAAGGTTCAGTTTCATAACGGAATCCCTCAGTCTCATTCTCACTAAAAAAGTGATAAGAGTTCTTCTTCAACATCGCTGTTATTTGAGATCGGGAAGACCTACATGTTGCCATTCTCAGATGAAGAATACTTTTATATTCTTCTGAAGGAATAGTCCTGGAGCTGCATCTTATTTAAATTGTATACCTTACAATCTATGTTATTTTGAGTAATGGAGAAGGAGTCTAAGAGGAGCTGAGAGATACAAGTTCCAAATTCAGCTTCCCCCTAAATTGACCTTGGAAGTCAGATGCCTCATCTGTAAAACATGGACACCTCATGGGTTATTGGGACAATTGAATCAAAAGTGAGAAAGTGCTTTGAGTAAAATTTCAAAGAACAAAATATGAATAATTCTCATATGGGTGGCACCCAGAGTTCCAAACTCTATCTTGACTTCTTAGTTTTTTGATACCCTACTCTGAGAGCTGTCATGTCAGTATCTCCCTCCAACATCTTTCATGTTCACTCCTAATCTGCTGTAGACTGGAAAACGAGATAACCTGGTTTAAAACTTTTATGCCACTAGAAGTCAGTGCAGCCCATTGTCAGGGTTGAAAGAGTGTAATATAGTTTGATGTGTAAACAGTTTTTTCTTGATACTTTAGACTTTGAACACTTTTTTGTTTTTAGGTTCAAAGGCATTTTGCAGAGAATTTATGTTGCCCAAACTTAGACGTCTAAATTATTAATATATTGCTGCCTTTCACATATGTGTACCTAAAATCATCATAAACCACTTAAGCAAATCCAGCAAATATTTACTGAATGCCTACTTTGGACAAGGTACAGTTCTAAGTATTAAATAAAACAGAAAATGTCTCATATGGAACAGAACTTGCATTCTAGTGGGAAGGGAGATAGACGATAAACAAGGAAATATATACACAATAGACTGTAAGGGGGTAGGAGAAGTGTAAAAAGACATAAATAGGAAGATCTGATAGAGTCTTCAGTGTGACAGGAGTGAAGCTTCTGACAGTTGAGCCGAAACCTGAATAATGTGGAAGCAGCCCAGAGATGAGAAGGCTTATGCAGCTCTGTGTAGTAAACCCACACTTTCTATTCAGCTAATGATTTGGAAGCAGCAATGATATGCCTAACACTGTGCTGAATGCTAGAGTCACAAAAGTAAGTACCTGTGTGCCTGTCAGTCCTTTCATTTCAAGTGGAGTGGAAAAGCAGCCAGACTCCCCTTCCTCTGCTCCACTGCAGAGGTTAGGGTTGAGGGAGACTGTGGTGCTACTGAAACTGTGCCTTGGGAGTAAGCCAGCACCCTCAGGAAGGAGGCTGCACACAAGGATGAGCTCTCTGGTCGTTGTGAAATCTCTCTGCAGCTCAGATAAAATCTCCATGTAGTGTGACTGGCATCCACAACCTCTTTATTAGCTGGACAGAACTTTACTCAGACCAGGCTCTGAACAAACTGCACATGCCATGCTTAAAAAGGGAAGCATGCTTCCAGGATGAGTCTATACCAAAGATATTACAATGTAACAGGAACCAAGAGCTATGTCTGCATACAAGTCTCAAGGTAAGAAACTAATTTTAAGCCTGGTAAAATTTCTAGGTATCAAGAAGGAAAGCTGAAAGAACGCAAGCACCTCTCCCCTTCCCTGATCCTTGAGTCTTCCGGTAGCTTCCTAAGGAAGCTAACAGCTGTGCTGGAAGCATTAACTGCACCATGCCCTAAGCCCAGCACATTGCTGTCAAACATGTGGCTTCATAGCAAAGCCTCCAGATGGGTCCCAATCTGGCCTTCCAGGGGTTAACAAAGAGGTCAGAGCTGGGTCACCAGCTGGCCATGTCAGTACTGCCCTACCAACCATGCTAGAGAGTGATTCCCAAGTCCCTAAGACACTCACCAAGCACTTGGCAGACCAAATGCCCAAGCGCTGGGAATGAACCAATATTCACAAGACATTTGTTACCTGCTAAAAAAGCCTTTTCCCATATGTATTTCATTTTCAGAGCAATCTTGTGGGGTCAGTATTATTATCCCATTTACAGATGAAAACACTGAGAGGTTCATTCACTGTGATAGATACCGAATTTAAAGTAGAGTCTAATCCTTGTCCAAGTTCAAAGCCCAAGCTCTTTCCAAAATGCCATACTGCTTGCCAGTATCCCCAGTAGCTAAAACTTGAACTGTGAATTAGAGAATTAGGGCCAATATCTACAGTACCTAGGATAACCCCTGGCTTCTCCAGCATGCCTCCTTGTGGCCAGTCCTACCATCCACTGTCCTGCCCACTCCACGGCACAGGTTGGCTGTGGGGCCTGCTAAAACCTGCCTTGGCTGGGACTCAAGCTTGTCCCCAGAGATCAGCCTGCCTCCTCATCACCAACTCTAGTAACAACCTCTTTCAGACAAAGGGGTTTTGGCATCATGCCCTGTGCATGTCTGACCTCAGCTCCTCATTTTACACATGAAGAGACGAAGGCTGAAGTCCATGTAATGATGAGCCCAGCACCAAGCACCCTGACGGCACAGGCGCCTGTGGCCACGTCCCTGCTCCCGAACATCCTGCCTGATGTACTTGACCTTGTGGAGCGCCTCCCAAAATTGCATTTACGATGTCATAGCCTCCCAGGGCTACTCTGATGACACACTATGTTTCCATAAATGTCAAAAGGACAGCTTTCTGAAAACATTGACATCCTAACCATAGAAGTGTGGATGTATGTACATATATACATACTTGTCATTCATTCCTGATGTCAGCCTGAGCTGTATGAAAAGGGTATAAAGCAAGTTACAGCCTCTGTCATAGAATATATGTGGAGCTGGGTCACTGGAGATAATTAGGTAAAGATGTTATGCAGTCAAAATCAGGCTTCTTGCCACCAATACTTTTTGGAAAACAAAAATTCTGTCTACTGATCGTTTGTTTATAATTTTGGTAACAAAAATACAGAAATCAAGAACTTAAAGAAAAATTCTGAAGGCTTTCACTTATAGGCAAACTTTATTTTATACTTATCGTCTGTATGGAGAACAAAACAAAGCTGGGAGAATTTTGGCTTTCCTTCGGCTTGGTGAAATATGTAAAATAAAACAGGAAATTCTAGTGGCAAAGCTCCATTCTCAAGTCCCATTATTTGACTTCAGTTAAATCCTTTTAGTCTTTCTGTAATTCACCACCACATTTATAATAAAATCATAATAATGCTGCTTGCTACCTGCATTTCAGGAAGCTTGAGATGATCAGTCGAAATAAGGTTGAGTAACACATACAAACTTCCAAAAGGTATAACAAATATTGTTGTAGTTTGTTTTCTTTTGGTTCAACCTGGTACTTCTGAGCACTTTAAAATTGTGGTAAACCAAGACAACTAAGTGAATTCCTGGGAGTCATGCATTAATTACCACCCTTTGGGAGAGAGAAGTAATATTTTAAAAGGTTCAATAGAGGACTTAAGTTGTTTACAACCAGCTTTGTGAAGAATCCAATCCTTTCATTGTTAATTGAGAGCATATATGTTGAATTTGAAGCCTAGAATTGTATTAAAATACACTTAATTTTCAAGGAACACAAAATGAAAATATTTAATGTGGAAGAAATTGCTTCATGAGCTGTTAACAAAAAGTCTTATACTCTTAGCGTGTTTCAGAGTGGCAGCCATCACATGCAGGAGCCCTGCAGCTTCGTAACTGGAGTTTTCTATGTTCTTGCAATCTTCGTAGAGAGAGCTGATGTCTGGCCAAAATAAATATAGGATAAAGTGGGCTCAGCACTCTCATTAACTCTGGTGAGAATGGAGCTTTTCCACTAGAATTTCCTGTTTCATTTTCCTTTCATCTCTCTCTTACATTCTATGCGTTTCATTAATATTATGATGTTATTCTCCCATGAAGTTTAGATTCCACATCTTCCATGAGGACCATGGAATTGAGAGTGTGAGTCTTTGTTAAATCTCCAAGCAGATTATACAGTTCACATTTTCCTATCATTTATTAAACCTACCATGAATAATGTACATCTGACAAAGCTCTGAAACCTGGACCCCCAGGACAGGTAGAAAGGTACATTTATAAGCAGCAAAGTAAAACTTTTCTTTGTATAGTCATAAAATTTCTCTTTAAAAATAATAAGATTGTTTAACAGGTGGGGTGGAGATAAAGAGGAAAAATTGCTGTGAAATCTATCTTTATACATTTTAATTTAGAAAAACAACTTCTGCTCTACCCTATTAACATAACTTTTAAATCTTACAACTGGGTGCTTTTTCTCCTCCAATAGCAACATTAAAAAGGTCTGATTGCTCTCTTGCCAAAATGACTTAAAATGTGTTTGCCTATAGATGATCTCAGGAAAAAAATTAAAAAGACAACGGAAATGGAAAATATGTTGCTACTGATTTTCCCCTAGGAGCAAAGAACATTTACAGTTTTGCTTTTCTCCTTCCTGGGATCTTGTGCTCTTTATGTATCAAATAATTTGGAGGGATTTGTTTTTCTTTTTTCTTTTTTTAATCAGGCAGAGAGATTAATAGAACCTTATTAGCCTACAAAAATTAACACATTCCACTAGATTCCTTAATGAGCAGAACTCCATGTGCAAGCCCCTTTCACAGGACATTTGAACCTCTCTAAATCAAATGTCTTTTGCTGTCTTGGAAGCCTGGACAGCTTTCATGTTTCACATGGGTCTTGCTCTCTGAAACCAGGTCACTCAGAGAAGCCACAGGGTATCTTGTAAACAGTGCGCCCAGCCACTTGTGGCCTGATATAGAACAGAAGCACAATTCAAGGAAACTCCTAAGGAATTCTCCACTCTGGAGGAGGCTGACTGGCCATGTAACCTTCTGGAAAGAGAACAAAAAGACGCTCATTTCTGAAGACAGCGGAAATATCTTTCTTTGAAAGGCATTCTTCAGGTGCTGCCTGGCCTCGATCGGCCTGCTGCTGCAGACACTTCCTAAAGCACAGCCTGGCTGGGGGACGGATCTCACTGGGCGGTTCTGCTCCTGATGCTGTCTCAGGGGCTTCAGAAAGTTGCTGGGCATAAAAGGAAACCACTGAGAAGCCAGGAAGCTAGTTAAAGACACGACCCACTTTGAAATATTGTGAAATTTCTTAGAGTCCAGTGTACATTTTCTAATACTAACCTTTCTCTCCCACTCTACTATAAATTTAGCAACTCTTGAAAAAATGTACGTAGAGAATAAAACTAAGGCTATGTGCTTCCTTTCTTAGTAATACACATACTCTTTGTCAGCAAGAGCTTCAAGGCATCGGGTACGAAGGCATCTGTGGGAACTTCTGTGTGACCCTCAGGCTAAATCTGCTGACCCTGTACTCTGCTAACTGCTCCTGTTGGAGTGAAGTGAAACCTTAAAAGTGATATGGTCACTTTGTTTTTCAAAGAGGTTATGATAGATGCTAAGCATCACTTTATTTCTTAGAGTTACTTGATGAATTCATAGGGACAAGAAGAGGATGAAGGCATGGGTTGTTTTGAATTTGGAATGCTTTTTCTTCTTTCTCCCTTATTTTCTCTTTTTCTTTCTTCCTTTCTTTTTTCCTTCCTTCCTTCCTTCCTTCCTTCCTTCCTTCCTTCCTTCCTTCCTTCCTTCCTTCCTTTTCTTTCTTTCATCATCTTTCAATTTTAAGATGGTTTCACATCTGCATAATACAAAGTAAAAAGGACACAATCTGATTGACACAGAGATTCTTCTGGTGATGCAAACCAGATTGAGTAACACAATCCAGGAAGGCATGAGGGAACAGCTGCTTTGCTTTTTGAATAATTCAAGACAGATATGATAAATAAATTCTGTAGATACTTGTGTGAAAACTAAGAGTAAGATTGTTTATCTCTTCTCTTCTCTGTAAAAAAAAAAAAAAGTGGAGTCGGGGGACAAAAAGAATCCTGACTGGCATGGTGGCAAGATTGAAGACTGGGATGAGCTGAGTTGGAGGCTAGGAAGAAAGCATTGAGGGAGCAGTGTGCTCCTGGGAGCAGTGCTGGCAGACAGCCATGCATGACACTTCTACGCACCTGAGTACCCCCACAGGAGAGCCCAATAAGGGGCTTACTCTGTTCACCCTCCTTGGGAATACAGGCATGCCATTGCACCTACACAATGAATATTTTTCTCTGCTAAATATTTTTTCTCTGCTCTGGGCAGTGATTACAACCAAAAAAAGTTTCTATTCTCATGGGCCTTACAGTTTTATGGGGGAAGATGGACATAGACAATAAGTTCATAAACAAATAAGAAATATCAGATTGAAGTGCTACAAAGTGAATTAAACAAACTGATGTGATAGAGAGTGACGAAAGAACTACTCCAAAGGGGCTTGTCAGGAACAGCCTCTTCAAGGAAGGGACATCAGAGTTGAAACCAGAATGAGAGGAAGGAGACAACCAGGCCAAGTTAATGGGGAGACCAGCCAAGCAACGAGGACAGAGTGTGCAAAGGCCCAGAGGTGGGAAAGGAACAAAAAGCAGTCTAGCATGGCCAGATGTTTCTGAAAGTGGGAAAGCACAGCAGGATGGAATGCAAGGCAGAGGTGGAATCTAGGTGAGAGAAGAGAATGGTGGTCCAGGAGAGGAGCTTTGTGCGAAGTGCTGTCCCTGGTTTCCTAACTCTTACTCTCTTGAAAAACTCTCATATTCTAATCACTAAGCAGAGGACAGTAGAAGAATGGTCATGGCCAGGACAATGGCAAGGTCAACCTGGACAGTTACAGAGTCACAATGCCCACCTTTGACAAGACTCTTAATATCTCCCAGCAGTGCTTCACAGTGCCCATGCTGCTGGCCCTCTCCCCTTCCTCCGAGTGCAGCCCTCCCCGCATATACCCTCAGTCCCCATGGTGCTCCAGATCCAGCATGTGCCTATTTCTCTGGCCTTGCAGCTATCCTTAGGGGTCAGAGTCTTCCCTCTGACCCTCCTATGCCTAGTTCTCCCATCTAAGCTAATCCTTTTTTCTCCTTAATCCAGGAACTTCTGCATTCAATACATATACAAGTACAAGAAGCAAACATTGCTGTGAAACTTCCATGTGTCCTTCAGTGTACTCTTTATAAATCCTTCAACAGATGACAGGTAAGCCCAGAGGGAGTAAATTGCTCCAAGGACTGAACCACTCTACCTCAGAGCTCACAAATGGGAAACCGTAGGACTCAGTGCTCCCAGCCCTGAGCATTGCCTCTCCTCAAAATGAGCAATATCCCTCATTTTCCTTGCAATCCTTCTGGAAACTATTAGAAAATGTCTGCAATTACTTATTTTCTTACTAAGTCTTCCAGAAGCTACCACTTCAGTAGTCTCTATTGGTTTTCTTCCTGCTTAATTTTTTTGCGGTATCTAATCCTGATGGCCAATCCTGAGAGTCTATACATGAGACTCTCGTCTTCACTGTAGAACAACATTGGTCCTTGTTCTCCTTCTGGTGTCTCTCCTCTAGGCTCTCAGTAACCTTGTGTGTTCTACCTCCCCTCTCTTTCTCTCCCCTACTCTCCACTCTTCTCTTCTGTCCTCCTACTCTTCTTTCCTGTCTCTTTCTCTCTCCGTACCCTCACTGAGCGCTCCCATCACTTCCCCAATTTCGAGCCCCATCAGTTCACTGAGTACACCAGTGATTCCCAGACCGGTTTTCTGACTTATCCTTTGATTTCCAGAATTGTAAAACTAACTGCTCATTGGATGTTCCATAAGCACTCAAACTGGTCATATTTAAAACTAAAACCATTATTTTTTTCAAAAAAAAAATATCTTCTCCTATATTCATAACTTGTTAATTGGCGTCATGTCCTATTCACCTATCAAAAGTCTGCTTATCTTTTGAGACCTGGCCCAAGTGCTACTTCTTCATGAAGTGTTCTCTCAAAGCTAAGCCATCCTCTTCTCTGTGCCCCTCAGTCTTCTAGTGATACATGTATTACGTTATACTAATTTGCTTGTGTATTTGCCTCCACACTTAAGAACAACAGCTCTGTCTCATTTATTTTTTGCTGACCAGGCAGCATGCTGCACGAATGTATCACACTTTTGGAGGGCCACAGGTAATTGTTAATTTTAACTTTCCCAACATTAATTCTTACTTGTACTTCCCAAGTGACAATCTCCAAGGCTAGCACAAGAAGCTGTAATAGACCTGTAGTACTGAGTTTAAGAACTAACAAGATAATGTCTTGAATTAACTTTTGGTTTGTAGTTTTGTGTTCCTCATTTTTACTTTAGGCCCCAAAATATCTCACTGGACACTTCTTTCTATTGGAGCATCTCAATAACTGTGCAGAGCTGTGAGTTATGCTTTAGTTAGCTCAGAGCTCTGCTGTGATTCCCCCCCAGGCCTTGGGGCTACATGGCAAACCAAACACTATGCAGGGTCAGAGACAAGTGGGAACCAAAGCCCCCAAAATAGCTGAGATCAAAACAAGCTGCAAATCAGCCCCAATACCTACTGCTTAGACTTTTGTTATACTAAGATGCTCACATGAGAAATAGAAACTTTATGGTAGTGCCTTACATGGTTTAATATTCTCCTGGTTCAGAAACCCTTGCGGGCCTGGAGAAGCAAGCACAAAGTTTCTCTGAGGCACATTCTTTCAATCAAGACCACACAGGCTTGCAGGAGGAAAAAAATTGCCTCACAGGACTCTCATAATCAAACTTTTATAACAAACAAGAAAGGATTTATCACAAATGACACAACAAACCACAGGAACTTGAAATAATGGAACAATATTCTCAAGTAAGTTATAAAATACTTTTAAATTATTAAAAAAATAAAAGAAATAATAAAATCCATACAGAAATGAGCTATTTTAAATGAAGAATAGATAACTTTGAAAAAGTAAAACTTTTAGCCATATGTGACAAACCCACAGCTAACATCATACTCAATGGGGAAAAGCTAAAACCTTTCCCCTTGGGATCAGGAACAAGACAAAGTTAGTCACTTTCACCACTCTTATTCAGCATAGTACTAGAACTTCTAGCCACAGCAATCAGACAAGAAAAATAAATAAAAGGCATCCAAATAGGAAAGGAGGAAGTAAAATTGTCATTATTTGCAGATGACATGACACTATATATGGAGAACCCCAAAGATTCCACCAAAAAAGCTATTAGAACTGATAAATGAGTTTAGTAAGGAAGCAGGATACAAAATTAATATTCAGAAATTGGTTGCATTTCTACACACCACTAACGAAGTATCAGAAAGAGAAATTAAGGAAACAATCTGATTTACAATTGCAACAAGAAAAATAAAATACTTAGGAATAACTTTAACTAAGGAAGTAAAATATCTGTACTTGGAAAATTATAAGACATAGAAGAGAGAAAATAAAGGAGATACAAATAAATTGAAACACCATGCTCATGGATAGAAAAAAATTAATATATTTAAAATGTCCATAGTATCCAAAGCGATATTTAGATTCAATGAAATCCCTATCAAAGTACAATGATATTTTTCACAGAAGTAGAACAAATAACCCTAAAATTTATACAGAACTATATAAGACCCAGAATAGCCATGGCAATCCTGAGAAACAAGAACAAAGCAGGAGGTATCATATTACCTAATATCAAATTATTCTATAAGTCCATAATAATCAAGACAGCATGGTGTTGGCATAAAAACAGACAGATCAATGGAACAGAATAGAGAGCCCAGAAATAAATTCATGCCTATATGATCATTTAATCTATGGCAAAGGAAGCAAGAATTTACATTGGGGTAAAGACAGTCTATTTAGTAAATGGTGCTGGAAAATAATGCAAAAAAAAAAAAAAAAAAAGAAATTGGACCACCTTCTTACGCCATATACGAGAATAAACTCAAAATGGATTAAAGATTAAATGTAAGACCTGAAACCATAAAACTCCTAGAAGAAAATATAAGACATAACTTGCAGACATTACCCTTAGGAATGTTTTTACTGATGTATTCCCTCAGGCAATGGAAACAAAAGAAAAAAATAAACAAATGGGACTACATCAAACTAAAAAGTTTTTTCACAGCAAAGGAAACCATCAACAAAACAAAAAGACATCCTACTGAATGGGAGAAGATTTTTGCCTATAATACATCTGATAAGGGGTTAATATCCAAAATTTATTTAAAAACTCATACAATTCAACAACAAAAAAAACAAACAATACAATTAAAAACTGGGCAAAGTACATGAAAAGACATTTCTCTAAAGAGGACATATAGACGGCCAATAGACATATGAAAAGACGCTCAACATCACTAATCATCAGAGAAATGTAAATAAAAACCACAATGAGATACCACCTCACACCTGTCAGAATGGCTCTCATCAATAAATCAACAAACAGCAAGTGTTAGCAAGGATGTGGAGAAAAGGGAACCTACATGTACTGTTGGCGGGATTGCAAATTGGTGCAGCCACTATGGAAAACAGTACGGAGGTTCCTCAAAAAATTAGAATTATGACCCAGCAATTCCACTCCTTGGTATTTATCCAAAAAAACTCAAAATACTAATTTGAAAAAATATGTACACCCCTATGTTTACTGCAGTGCTATTGACAATAGCCAAGATATGGAAACAACCAAAATGCCCATCAATAGACAATTGGACAAATTAATTTTAGTACATTCATACAATGGAGTATTACTCTGCCGTGAAAAAGAAATAAATCTTACCATTTGCAACAACATGGATAGACCTAGAGAATATTATGCTAAGTGAAGTAAGTCAGACTAAGAAGGACAAATACCATGTGATCTCACTTACATGTGGAATCTAAAGAACAGAATAAACCAGCAAACAAAACAGAAATAAACTCAGAGATACAAAGCAAAAACTGATGGCTGCTAGATGGGAGGGGGGTTGTGGATGAGGGAGAAGGTGAAGGGATTAGAAAATACAAGTTAGTCACAAAATAGTCACAGGGATGTGAAATACAGTATGGGAAATATAATCAACAATGTTGTATAGATTATGTAGGGTGCCAGATGGGTACTGGACTCGTCGCAGGGATCACTTCATAGATTGTGTAGATGCCTGACCACTGTGCTTACACCTGAAGCTGATGTAGCATAATATTGAATGTCAACTATAATTATATACATATATATACCAAGTGTGCCAAAATAATGTATACAAGTGGACACTTTGGTCAACATTGCTCAAGCAGTAGCTCACCACAATCAGAAATGTCTAGACACTGATGGTAACCACTTTGAGCATCTCTTTTAATTGCAGAAGTCAAATGTGATTTGCATTCATCTTTTGTTATCAGTATATTTTGAGTATTACAATTTTAGTAGTTTTTTTATTTTCTTAAAATGTGTACACACTGTTTTGGCACCCTCTGTGTTAGTCACAGAATGTAAAGTATAGCATAGGGAATATAGTCAATGGTATAGTAACAGAGAAGTAGTAGACTGGGAGGGGTGTTATCACCTTGTGTTGAGTATAAATGTCTAATTGTGTTGTTTTATATATCTGAAACTATAAAAAACAGAAGAAAAATAAAACTTTTAGAAAAAATACAGTCATTAAAATTAAAAATTCATAATTGATTTGTATACCATGTTAGACATAGGTGAAGAAAGAATTAGTACACTAGAATGTGTATCTAGGAAGTCACCTAGAATCTAAAGACAAAGAGAGATAAAGAGAACATAACACAAAAGTAGCACTGACAAACATGAGATGGAGTACAGAACCCAAACACGTGCCTGGGCAGATCTAGTTATTGCCTATACACTTTTTATCTGACTCTCTTTACTCATAGATTGCTGATTTGTTTGGGATGACAGTATGCCCAGCCATATATATATATATATAATCTCCCAGTCTGCCCTTACCAAGCAAAGGTGTAACCAAATGTCACAGTTTTATCCAATGAAATAGAAGTTTCCAAGTGAAGTTCCTGAGGATGCTCTTTAAAAGCTTATCTGTGGTACATTTATACAATGGAGTATTACGCAGCCATAAAGAAGACAGAAATCTTACCATTTGCAACAACATGGATGGACCTAGAGAACATTATGTTAAGTGAAATAAGTCAGAAAGAGAAAGACAAATACCATATGATCTCACTTATATGGGAATCTAAAGAAAAGAATAAGTGAATGAACTAATCAGAAACAGTTTTGGAAACATGGAGGAAAAACAGAGGGTTGCTAGAGGGGCGGGGGGGTGGGGATAAGGGGACGGTGAGAGGTTTTGGGAACGTACAGAGGGATAGTGGATGGGGGGAGGGGGGTTCACACGGTGTGGGGGATATGGATGATAAACGTCTAAGTTTTGCTTTGTCTTGTGCACCTGAAACTAATTAATAAAAAATAAATAAATAAATAAATAAATAAATAAATAAATAATAAAAAAAACACAAAACAAACAAACAAACAAAAAAAAAGCTTATCCTTTCTCCGCCCAATGCATTCAGTGTGAACACAGATACTATGCTAAAGATGGAGCAGTCATCTTGCAAATGTATAAAGGATGATAAAACAGAAAGCTAAAAGAATCTTAGCCTGCCTACCTCTGGACATCTAGTCATGTGAGAAAAAATAAATCCCTCTACTTTATTCAAGCCACGATTAAGTTGTGTTTTCTATCTGATGCATCTAAATGTAATCTCCCTAGTTGATCAAATGAGATAAGAGGGGTTTAGAAAAAGAGAGTAGAGAGAGTGAAGGTAAGACAATATTGTAAATAGAATGTCCCTGAAATTTTTTCAAATTCAAAGGAAAATACTCAGAATGAAGACTCTTACCAAGTCCCAACCAGAAAGTTTAAACACCTAAAACACTAAGGAGAGAAAGAAAATGTTGAAAATAACCAAAGGAAAAAGACATTTAGATTGAGAGCATATCCCTCAAAAGAAAGATGTCAGAAGAAAATGAACTAATATCTTCAAAGTATAGAGAGAAAATGATTGACCTGAATTCTATACTTAGCTGATCTATTATTCCAGAGTGAGAGCAAAATAAAAATTTGGGGGTTAATAAAGAGTTCATTAGTCACAGATTTTCATGAAATAATTGTTAAGGACATATGTTAAGAATTTGGAAAATAAAGCCAGAAAAAAGATGCAAGAAGCATTAGTGAGCCAAGTCATTGATAAACGTGTGTAAACCTAAATAATACAGTCATGAGCTGCATAAAGACCTTTCAGTCAATGACTGGCTGTACATACAATCCCATAAGATTACAGTGGAGCTGAAGAATTCCTATCACCTAGTGATGTCATAGCTGCCTTAGCATAATGCATTACTCACATATTCCTGGTGACAGTGGTGTAAACAAACCAACTGAGCTGCCAATGTTGTATTAGTATAACATATATAACTATGTACAGTACATAATACTTAATAATAATAATAAACAACTGTGTTACTGGTTTATGTATTTACAATACTATACATTTTATCATTATTTTAAAGTTTACTCTTTCTACTTATAAAAAAATATGTTTGCTGTAAAACACTATGCTGTGTTATGCCTGCAGCAGCCTTAAAACATCTTATGTTTATGGCATCCCTTGATATCATTCTTTTTCTTGTGCTTGATTTAATCTTCTGTTGTTTTGTTCATCATGGCCCCTAAACATACAAAGTCCCCCACTAATGTTGCCAGTAGGAGGCTATGTCTAATGATTGACCTGGAAATAAAATTAAAAGTGATTAAGGACTATAAAGGTGGAAAATCAGTGATGGCTATTGCTCACCAGTCAAGCATGTCCCATTCCACCATAATTATGGTCTTAAAGAACAACAACAAAGTTATGAAATTTATTAAAGGATCTTCTCTACTGAAGGCAAGACCACCAAAAATTCAAGAAGGACCTATATCAGACATGGAGAAACTTCCAATGACCTGGACTGAACATTAGCCACAGAAGCATATCCCTCTCAGCACCATGATGATCATGGCCAAAGCAAAACATTTGTTTGTGATGTTGAGAAAAAATACTGAACTCAACTAGTGTTCAATTTACTGCCAGCTCAGGGTGGTTTAAATGATTCAAGATTCATTATTCAGTGCATACTATGAAAAGGAGTGGTGAGTCTGTGAATGCTGATATGAAGGCAGCTGAAGAATTTTTGGAAACTCTAGATAAGCTGATTGTGGAGGAAAATTACTTGCCAGAGCAAATATTCAACATGGATGAAACCTCCCTCTTTGGGAAAGAGATACATGAGGGAGTTTTATGCATAAGGAGGCCAAGTTAATGCCCAGTTTCAAGGCTTTTAAGGACAGGGTAACGGTTTTATTTGGGAGCAATGTTGAAGGCCACAAGTTGAAACCCTTTGTGATCTTGGCACAGTGAGAACCCCAGGTCCTCCAAATATATTGATAAGCAGACACTGCCAGTGTACTACAGAGGCAATAAGAAGTCATGAATGACCCAGTTCCTCTTCCAAGATGGCCTCCTGAATTGCTATGCCAGCAGAATGAAGAAGTACTGTTTGGAGAATAACATACCATTCAAGATTTTGCTTATTGTTGACAATGCTCCCAGACATTCTCCTTTTATTGTTGATCTTCATCCAATATCATAGTAGTGTTTCTCTCTTGAAATACCACCTGCTTGACCCAACGAATGGATCAAGGAATTACAGCAGTTTTTAAGGCCTACTACCTGTATAGGACCTTTGCCCAGACTATTGCTGCAACTAAGCAAGACACTGAGAAGACACCAATACATTCTGGGAGGGTTACTACATCTGTGACAGCATCAAGAACCTTGCTTGGGCTTGAGGTGATGTTACCAAGGAGTGTATGAATGGCATCTGGGAAGAAGACACCCATGACTTCAAAGGATTTACCAAGGATGAGGAGGCTACAAAAATCAACAGGCTGTGGTTGAGATGACAAGTAACTATAACTTGCGTGGGGATGAGGATGACATTGAGGAGGTCCTAGAGCTGGTTCCTGAGGAAATGACTGATGAGGAGCGATTGGAACTGGAACAGGAATGCATAGCTGAAGAAGACATGAGAGAAAAGGAAACTGCAGGAGAAGAAAAAGAAGCCCCAAGAAAATTCAATGAAGGGTTTAGCAGAAGCTTTTGCCAATTTCAACAAGCTCCTTAATCAGTTTGAAAAAATTGACCCCAACACCAAAAGTTTTCATTAATAGAGAGGAATGTTCATGGTGCATTGTCCACTTACATGCAAATCTATGATGAAAAAAAAAAAAAAAAAGAAACAAACCAAGAAAACCACCAAGGATATATTTCTGAAAAGAGTGAAACCTCCTCAAGAATAGCTTCAGGAAGATTCTTCAGGGGTATTCTAGAAGAAGTTATTTTTATCATAGGAGATGAGAGCTTGTATTATTGCCCCTAAAAACCTTCCAGTGGGATAAGATGTAGAGATGGAGGACAGTAATATTGATGATCCTGGTCCTGTGTAGGCCTGGGCTAATGTGTGTGCTTGTGTCTCAGTTTTTAACAAAAGTGTTTTAAAAAGAAAAAAAAAATTAAATGGGAAAAAGATTATAGAATAATAATATAAAGAAAATATTTTTGTATAGATGTACAATGTGTTTGTGTTTTAAACTCATTTTTATTACAAAAGAGTCAAAAAGTTAAAAAAATAGAAATTTTATAAAATAAAAAAGTTACAGTGAGCTAAGGTTAACTTATTACTGAAGAAATGTTTTTTTAATAAATTTAGTGTAGCCTAAGTGTACAGTGTTTTCAAAGTCTACATTAGTGTACAATAACGTCCGACGCCTTCACATTCACTCACCACTCACTCACTGACTCACTCAGAGCAACTTCGAGTCCTGCAAGCTCTATTCATGGTAGTTACCATTTCTTATATTTTATACTATATTGTCACTGTACCTTTTCTATGTTTAGATACACACTTACCATTGTGTTACAGTTGCCTATAGTATTCAGTACATTAACATGCTGTACAGGCTTGTAGCCTAGGAACAGTAAGCTGTACCATATAGCCTAGGTGTGTAGCAGGCTATAGCATCTAGGTTTGTGTAAGTGCACTGTATGATGTCCTCCCAATGACAAAATCATCTAACAATGCATATCTCAGAATATGTATCCCTGTGATTAAGTGACGCATGACTGCAATAATCTCTAAAAAAATATATAAAAACCTATGTGGAGCTTAACAAAAGCTTATAGTTAAGAAATGTGTTGAGGTAAGAAGCAGTTACCTTTTTGCTATAGTTTTCTAGCAAATACTGGATTCAGTTACTCTACATATATTGTTGTCTGTCTCCAGTTATTTCTCTAAGAAGCAGATTATAAAGTCAAAATACTGACCACAGAGAGTACTTCACGTACCAATGGGACTTTCTCCATATTTTCTGGCACTACCTAGAAATCTTCGACAATTAACATGATTTCAGTTTACAGATTTTAGTAAGGGAAGAAATAAATTTTAACTTTATAGAATACTAAGTAGTTGGATTAAATAAACACCTGGAAAAAAAAAACTCATACTATATCTGACCATTGAATATTGCCACCACTTTGAATAGTATTACTCCCACCATCTAATCTTCCATTTTACCAAAAGTCCCCCCACATATATTTACTCGATTAAATAAAAATGACATAAAAGCAAAGGGTCAACCCACTGAGACTCTTCTCTATGTGGTAAGGAACTTCTTTATGGCCAAATGTTTTCAGGTTATCTTCTGCTGATGACATGGAATGATATATAATAATTTGTTGGATAGTCTTGCTCTGTGTTAAGATTTGCTTTACTGTATTTTTAAAATAAAGTAAAGCATTCATCCAAAATCATATATAATATTTAAAACCCCTACCTCGTTTTTCAAAAGTTAGTTATTATTTTTTTCCTTCCTCCCTCCCTTTTTTCCCCATTAAATTTTAAAACAAGGGATCACCATCTCATTCTTCTTACGGTTAATTTCCTTTGGTCTGATTATTTCCAAAAGAAGTTACAGAAAATTATCAGTTAGATTTCTATGGATTTTTCTGACACTCGTCAAGTGTCTCTTGACCTAAAATCCAAGCCAACTCTAGCCACTTTGAGACAGAATTTGATATCATTGTCATCTCATCCCCAGATTAGAGACTTTGAATCCTTTGACATATGCTAGGGCTTGACAAAATATTCTCAGGAGAAAAAAAACAATCATTCTTTTCCTGTCTTACTCACAAACACAACATGGAAACAAGACCTATACCCCAACGCGTTAGCCCCTCATGGTCACATTCCATTCCCAGGCCTGACTGATGAGGTGGTCTGGGAAGCATTCTGGCTGGGAGAGATCACATTGCTAAATGGGGATGTGAAAAGTAATGCGGTTTCCTGAAAGTTTCCAGCAAGTACATGGGAATGGAGCTCTTGAAAGAGCTGTAGAGCTGGAAGCACTTCCCTTCTGAGAAACACTTCCAATTTCCCCACAGAGCCAAGTGTAATAACAGCCCTGACATTATTATTACAAAGGGGAAAAAAATCATTCATGCAGGCTTGCTGCTGTAATTTTGGGTATTTATAAGCCACACCCACTTCACAACCTTAAAGCCATGTGGTTTAAAATGGAGCCCACACAAAAGAGGGGGTTGTTAGTCAAAGCCATAGGACAATTTCTGCCGAGTCTTTCTGAAAGTGGCAGGGATAGCTATTTTTTAAGTTATTTGAGACACTTTTTAAAAATTGGTTTCTCTATATATGCAATATATATTCTCAAAGTTTTAACAAAATTTTTCCTTTTTGACCAAAAGGACTCATGTAATATGAGCTCATGGTTTGGGGAACTTAATACAATAATCATGTGTTCAGGAATTTTTCTGCAGTTGCAGCTCATTTTTTTCCTTTAGTGAATCTGCTTTATTTAGAATGAAACAATGGTTCTCAGAAGTCTCTGTGGCCTCCCACCGTGCACATGTGTCATCAGTTACATTTGGATGAATTTCCCCAGTGGTCATGGGCAGAACACTACTTTAAGAGATGTAGCATTACACATTGATTTTCTGGTTCCTGTGCAGTGACAAGATGATTCTTTTTAAATTAAATTTATTGTGGGGACATTGGTTAATAGCATTATATAAGTTTCAATTGTACAATTCTATAATACCTCATCTGTATCTTTTGTTGTGTACTTACCATCCATAGTCTAGTGTTCTCTGTCTTCATATATTTGAACCCTTTTACCTTCTTCATCCTCTCCCTAACACCGTCCCCTGTGGTAACCACCATTCTGTTGTCTGTTTTTATGAGTTTATTTGTTTTGTTTGTCTGTTTGTTGCTTTCCGTTTTATATCCCACATGTGAGTGAAATCGTATAGTTCTTGTCCTTTTCCATCTGACTTATTTCACTTAGCATGATAACTCCCCAGATCCACCCCTGTTGTTGCAAATGGCAGTATTTCATCTTTTCTTATAGCTGAGTATTGTATATATGTACCACTTCTTCTTTATCCAATCATCCACCAAGACACTTCAGTTGTTTCCATATCCTGGCCACTGTGAATAATGCTGCAATGTGTATAGGAGTACATATATCTTTACAAATAAATATTTTCAAAATTGGGGGATAAATAAGAAGGATTGCTGAGTCATGTGTTAGCTCTATTCTTAAGTATTTGAGGCACCTCCATACTGTTTTCCATAGTGGCTGTATCAATTTACATTCCTACCAGCCATGTATGAGGGTTCCTTTTTCTTCAAATCCTTTCCAACACATGTCGTTTCTTGTCTTGTTGATAATAGCCATTCTAACAGGTGTGAGGTGGTATCTCATTGTGGTTTTGACTTGCATTTCCCTAACAGCTAGTGAAGTTCAGCATATTTCATATATCTGTTTGCCATTGGTGTATCTTCTTGGGACAAGTGTTTGTTCAGGTTTTATGCCCATTTTTTAATAGGAATGTTTGGGGGTTTTTTTGGTCATTGTTGAGCTGTATGAGTTCTTTATATATATTTGGATATTAGCCCCTTATCAGAGGTGTTGTTTGCAAATATTTTCCCCCATTTGGTTGGTTACCCTTTTGTTTTGTTGATGGTTTCCTTTGCTGTGCAAAACCTTTTTAGTTTGATGTAGTTCCATTCATTTATTTTTTGCTTTTACTTCCATTGCCATTCGGGTCAAGCTCATAAAATCTTCTCTGAGATCAAGGTCTATAAATTTAGAACCTATGTTATCTTCCATGTATTTTATTGTTTCAGGTCTTATAATTAAGTCTTTATCCCATTTTGGGTTAATTTTTCTTTATGATGTCAAATAGCAGTCTAGTTTTATTGTTTTGCATGTGGCTTTCCAATTTTCCCAGCACCATTTACTGAAGAGGTTTTCCTTTCTCCATTGTATGTTCTTGGAGTCTTTGTTGAAAATTAGTTGCCCATATACATTTCTGGTCTCCCAGTTTTGTTCGATTGGTCTGTGTCTGTTTTTCTGCCAGTACCATACTGTTTTGCTTATTGCAGCTTTGTAGTATAATTTGAAGTCAGGGAGTGTAATACTTCTGGCTTTGTTCTTTTTTTTCTCAGGATTGCTTTGGCTATTCATGGTCTTTTGTGGTTCCATACAAATTTGAAGATATTTTGTCCTATTTCTTTGAAAAATGCCATTGGTATTTTGATGGGGATTGCATTAAATCTATATATTGCTTTACGTCATCTTAGCTATGCTTGATTCTTCTAATCCATGAACACAGAATATCTTTCCATTTCCTTGTCTCTTCAATTTTGTTCAACAATGTCATTGTTTTCAGGGTGTGAGTCTTTCACTTTTTTGTTTTTGTTTACCCCTAGCTATTTTAATCTTTTTGTTGTAATTTCAAATGGAATTTTTATTTTCATTTCTGTTTATGATATTTTATTGTTAGTGTATAGGAACACAATGAATTTTTGTACATTGATTTTGTATCCTGCAACTTTACTGTATTTGTTTATTGTTTCTGATAGTACTTTAGTGGAGTCTTTATGGTTTTCTATACATATATTTCTGGACTCTGAATCCAGTATTCTGAGGTCAAATCTTGGTGGGATCTGGACTCTGAATTATTTCTAATTGTGGTAAACATATATAAGATAAAATTTACCATTTTTATGTGCATATTTCAGTGGCAATAAGTACAGTCATATTGTTGACAACCATAACCACTATTCATCTCCAGTCTTGTAAAGTCATTGGGATTTTCATAGAAATTGCATTATAAGCTTTGAGAAAAATGGACATATTCAATTTATTAACAAAAATTGTTAGCTTAATAATATTGTCTTCTAACCCATGAACACAGGATAAGATAAAATTTACCACTTTTATGTGCATATTTCAGTGGCAATAAGTACAGTCACATTGTTGACAACCATAACCACTAGTCATCTCCAGAACTTTTTCATCACCCCAAACTGAAACTCTGTACTTATTAAACAATAGTTCCTCATTCCACCATCCCTCCAGCCCTTGAAAAATACCGTTCTACTTTCTGTCTCTATGAGTTTTCCTATTCTAGATATTTCATATAAGTGAAATCATACAATATCTGTAATTTTGTGTTTGGCTTATTCATCCATGCTATAGGACATGTCAGATTCATCCATGCTATAGGGCATATCAGAATTTCTTTCCTTTATAAGGCTGAATAATACTCTATTGAATGTGTGTACTACATTTTGCTTATTCATCTTGTAAAGTCATTGGGATTTTCATAGAAATTGCATTATAAGCTTTGGGAAGAATGGACATATTTTATTCAATTTATTAACAAAAATTGTTAGCTTAATAATATTGTCTTCTAACCCATGAACACAGGATATCTTGCCATTTGTTTCAGACAAATTTCTTTTAGCAAATATTTGTAGTTTTCAGTGTGCAAGTCTTTTATTTTCTTAATTAAGATTTTCCTAAGTAATTTTATTATTTTCAATGCCATTATAAATGGAATTGTTCTCTTAATTTCCTTTTTAGATTGTTTATTGTTAGTGTATAAAGACATAACTGATGTTTTGTGTGTCTGAGATGATTTTTAACAAGTGTTAAGAGGTTAAGTATCACCAGGAAATAAAAGAAACAGAGTTACAAAATATTGTTTGATTTCACTTCTATGTGAAATCTAAAAACAAAACAAACAAATAAAACAGAAACTCATAAAAACAGAAAACAAATTTATGGTTGCTAGTGGGGAGGAGAGAAGGGGATGGGTGGTATTAAGAGGTACAAACTTCCAGTTATAATATGTCATGAAGATGTAATGCACAACGTAGGGAATATAGTCAATAATATCATAATAACTATGTACAGTGACAGACAGTTACTAGACTTATTGTGATGATCACTACGTAAATTGAACCACTGTGCTGTACACTTGAAACTAATACGAGGTCTGACAATTATGTTCACAAAATCATCCTAGAAAAAGTGCTACATACTTCATTGCTGAATATCACTGCAGTCACCTTTGAAGTACTCCTTTTTGGAAGCTATGCACCAATGCCAGTGCCTAGTCCACCCTTCAAAGCAATTTTGGAACTCTTTTTCTGGAATGGCAATCAGAGCTACTATCGTATTACCCTTGATATCTTGAATGTCATCAAAATGTCTTCCTTTCAATATTTCCCTTATCTTTGGGTAAAGAAAGAAGTCATTGGGGGCCAGATCAGGTGGATAGAGAGGGTGTTCCAAACCAGTTATTTGTTTGCGGGCTAAAAACTCCCTCACAGACAGTGCCATGTGAACTGGTGCATTGTCGTGATGCAAGAGCCATGAATTGTTGTCTAAAAGTTAAGGTTGTTTTTGTCTAACTTTTCATGTAGTGTTTTCAGCACTTCCAAATAGTAAACTTGGTTAACTGTTTGCCTAGTGGTACAAATTCACAATGAATAATTCCTCTGATATCAAAAAAGTTGGCAACATTGTTTTGACTCTTGTTTTGGACTGATGAAACTTTTTTGGTCATGGAGAATTGACTGACTTCCATTGTGCATTTTGATGCTTTGTTTCAGGGTCGTATGACACCCGTGTTTCATCACCAGTGATAACATGGCCCAAAACATCGTCTTGCTTCTCTAAAAGGTCTTGGCAGACGTCTACTATCCTTTGCTTTTGTTCATTGGTGATCGACCCTCCTTTGCTTTTCTTCATCAGTGAGCTCCTTCAGGATCATTTTTGCACACACCTTTCTCATGCCAAGATTTTCAGTTAAGATTTCCCTGTTTCTCTGTCAATGTTTACTTGGTCTGCTATGCTTCTCACAGTCAGCTGATGATTCTATGCACAATTTGATGAAATTTTGCAATGTTTTCTTCAGTTCTGCTCATTACTGGCCACCCTGACCTCTCTTCTTCAGTGACGCATTCTGTCCCCTCAGAAAAACATTTAATCCATTTGTACACTGCCATTTTCTTCATGGCACTATCTCCATAAACTTGGATTAACATGTCCCTGATTTCACTTCCACTCTTGCCAAGTTTAGCAAGAAATTTAATGTTTGTTCATTGCTCTAATTCAAGCTCAGATAGTCTTGATACGGCACACAAAAACATGCAACAAAAATAACGAATGCCATTCAGCTAGACACCGCCATACATTGACATGAACACAGCTGTGAGACGCTGATATACCAAGGTCATGAAACCTTTTCGAGCTTTTTGTACAATGCTGCCAATGTAACCACATGGTGGCAAGTTTGCAAACTGAATTATCAGACCTCGTATAACATTGTATGTCAACTGTAATTAAAAATAAATTTAAAAAAAATAAGATACAATTGGGGAAAAAAGAAGTACAATCTCATTTATAAAACTAGTCATAGGAATGTACAGTACAACAAAGGTAATATAGTCAATAATATTGTAATAACTATGTATGATGCCAGATGGGTACTAGATTTATTGTGTTGATCACTTTGTAAGGTACATAAATGTGTAATTTCTATGTTGTACACCTGAAACTAAAATAATATTTTATATCAACTGTAATTTAAAAATAAATTAAAATAAATAAATGTAAAAAACATTATTATACTCACATTCTTTTTTTCCAATTTTACTGAGACATAATTGATATACGGTATTATATAAGTCGGTGTACAGAATAATGATTTCATTTACATATATTGTGAAATGATTACCACAGTAAGTTTAGTTAACATCCATCATCTCATATCAACACAAAAAATAAACAAAAATTTTTTTTCTCATTATGAGAACACTTAGGACTTACTCTCTTAACAACTTTCATATATATTTACCATAAACCAGTATTAACTATAGACATGTAAATTACATCCCTAGTACTTTTCTTATAACTGGAAGTTTGTACCTTTGACCACCTTCTTCCATTTCCTCTTCCTCCCACCCCTGCCTCTGGTAACCACAAATCTGATCTCTTCTATGCGTGTAGTTTTGTTGTTTTTGTTGCTGCTGTTGTTGTTTCTTTATTCCACATATAAATGAGATCATACAGTATTTTTCTTTCTCTGTATGACATATTTTATTTAGCAGAATGCCCTCAAAATCTATCCATGTTGTCACAAATGGAAGATTTTTCTTGTTTTTATGATTGAATATTATTACATTGTATAAATGACCATATCTTCTTTATGCAGTCACCCACTGATTAACTCTTAGGTAGTTTCAATATCTTAACTATTTTAAATAATGCTGCTATGAATATGGGGATACAGATGTCCCTTAGACATAGTGTTTTCATTTTCTTTGGATATATTCCCAGAAATGGAATTGCTGAATCATATGGTAGTTCTATTTTTAATTTTTTGAGGAACTGCCATACTGTTTTCCATATTGTCTGTACCTGTTTACAATCCCACCAACAGTGCACAAAGTTTCCCTTTTCTCTACATACTCACCAGTATTTGTTATTGCTTGTCTTTTTGATGATAGCCATTTTAATAGTAGTATACTCATTTTCTTTGCAGGTGTCTATATTTTGGTTCTCTGAGAGCTTTGATCAAAGACCTATCGGAGGCCAATGAAAGAAAAGAGACAAAATAGCTGTTTCACATAAGAAGTTGATCTCTAGGAAAAAGTATAGTATATTAAAAATAAAAAAGGACAGAGGATTTGAATTTGGTCTCTGGTTAAGATAAATTACTGCAACAAACTAGAATTTATTTATTTAGTAGTGAATACCTATTACATATCTGGCACTATCTAGAGACTGGGGATATAGCAGTGAACAAAGCAAAAAATTCCACCCACATTGAGTGTATAGTTTGTGGTAAGAATAAAATATAAAACAAAATAACCAAGTGAAATATATAGTATGTCTAATGATGATACATGCTATGAAAATAACAAAGCAAGAAGAGGAAAGAGTGGGATACTCAAAGGGCAATGCAGCTTTTTAATGGCACAGTATGGGGAAGATGTTAGGAAAATTCACCTTCATTGGCTGATAGAGCTTCCAGGGCTGATAGAGCTTCATTGTTTCATGTTGTCTGTTTCTCCCTCATGAGTGATGGTTAGGTTTGTGTCTTAGCTTTTTGTTCCCTCACATGAGATGCTGTTGTTTTTCCCTCATGTGAGGTGATGGTTAGGTTTTTGCCTCATGAGGTGATGGGAGTTCCCTCAAGAGGTGATACTTAGGTTTGTCTGATAGCTTTTTGTTCCCTCACATGAGGTGCTGTTGTTTTTTTTCCCTCACATGAGCTGATGATTAGGTTAGGGTTAAGAAAATTCTACCTCATCTCATCCCCTGCAGGAGAGATATGGGATGATGTTATATTTTGTCTGTTTCTCTCACATCAGCAGATAAGGTTTAAAAAATAACTAAGGTATATCAGAGTGACGTGTCAGGCACATTGCCAGGCTTTGGAAGGCCTTGGGCCAACGGTCCCAGGCAAGAACAGTAGGTATTGTTTGTCCGAATGAACTGACCCTTCAGCCAGATAAGCAATATTTTTATCACAGTAATTGCCGAACCCTCCTGGAACTGACCATTCCCTGGATGGGAGGGGAGTGGGGGCAGCGGGGGGCGGAGGCAGGAACAAGAAACTTGGCTCAAAAATACATCTGAAGAGATATATAAGACAGACCTCAATTGGCAGTGCATTGATCATTCATCATCATTTTGGTGTTGGCATTGAGAACTTGTATGCAGCTTACAGTATAAAGAGACACCCTGACTTCCTGGTGAGGTCTGGCTGGTTCCCGACCTCTCCAGTGTTGCTTCCCCATGGTTTGAGAAGCTTTTGACAACTACTGTAATAGTTGCTATCCTATAGAATTTATTAATGCTTTTGGATGCTCCTTATTAACTTTCTATGCATATTTAGCTAAGTGATTTTTGATCAATAGTAAATATATATATATATAAAAGGTATATATATATATATATATATATATATATATATATATATATACCTTTTAAACTCGTGTGTTTGTACTCCTCTGTTTTCCCCACTCATCATCACACTCAGTCAGAGGTGACTCAGTGAGAAAGTTACCTTGTGGCAGAGACCTGAAGGAGGTGGTGGAGTTCAAGCATGAGAGTCTAGAAGAATCCATGAACAGCAGCAGTGCCCCCAGCTCACAATGGGAACTGATGGAGATCTCTGTACTCTAGATCCTGGGATGACTGGGCACTAATAGTCAGCCACTTGCTTTGTGTACAGTAACTCTACTATATCTGTGTTAGGCTTCTCCAGAGAAACAGAAACAATAGGCTATGTATACAGAGAGAGGGACATTTACTGTAAGGGATTGACTCACATGATTATGGAGGCTGGCAAGTCCAAAATCTGCAGGACATGTTGGCAGGCTGAAGATTGAGGAAACCAATGCTGCAGTTCAAATCTGAAAGCTGTAGGTCCCTTTGTGGAAGGCTAGGGAAAGATTTTGGCAGGATAAGATTGTGGCAACCAGCGTCCTTCCTGGAGTGTACCCCACTTCCTTGTCATTCAAGGGGTCTTGGGTCTATAAACTGGCTCCAGTCCAAGAATAAGCTGAGGGGTTTTGACTCTAGTTTTAAGATTCATGTTAGACTTCTGTTCTCTTGACCTAGAAATTTTTCTGCCTATACAAATCAAGTAAAAATTTAATAGGTTTCTTATATGTTTCACTTCTAGAAACACGATGATCAACAAACCAATGTCATAGGTTTGTCTAAACCAGGCTATCCTGATTATTGCTTTGATTCTGCTGTCCATTACGTAACCACATCCACCCTATCTTTAGCAGTTGAGTGCCACCTATTGCCGCATCCTACCCAGGATCCAATTACTTCTACAGATACAGAAAAAACACTGATGGTTTCCATTACTTTTACATTTTCCAATTGAGTAGCTCCAGTTCTCACTGTGAGGTCTAGCCTACACTAAAGAAAAAACACAGAGTTAATCAACAGTGTGGGGCTCCCAAAATAAATTCATTCTCATAGTAGTGAAATGCGTGTCTTCTCAATCTTCCTAGCATGGATGAATACATCTTAAATAATAAATCCACTCAAATATTCAAATATTCCTAAGCCTTTGAATCCCTTACTCTACAATAAATCAAGGTATGTTCAGCATTTCCAGTTTGTTCACTGTGGGCCATCTTTTAGTCCATATTTCAGCCAACCGAACTGTTAGAACCCTCTCTAACTCGCTAAGGTGCAACATTAAATGCACAGTCTCTGCTTAATGAGCCCATATCAATCATTTTGACCTGGAAGAGACGTCATCAAAATGGTGGAGTGAGGTGAGCTCTGTAAATCTCCCCTGGAATTTACAACTAATCAAACAACTATACCTCCACAAAGGACTCCCTTGCACAGCAGACAGGCAAGACAAAGAGTCTCACTGCTGAATTCACCTAAAGGTGGGCATATCGCACGAGCAGGGGTGGAGGGAAGGGAGAAGTGCGGAGACAGAGCCACGCGGGCGCAGGATGCAGACCTACCTCAGTGCTCTGAGCTCTCTGCATCCCAGAACTACTGCAGCTGTGGGAAAGGAAATAACTCGGACTGCTAGGGCTCCATTTATGGCCCACCGGGCGAGGGTACAGCATATAACACGGCTGAAACCAATGCTCACGGCAGAAACATCGGAGAAAACACTGAGGAAAGAAGGCTGAAAACAGTGGTTTAAGCCCTCACTGCTGAGCAGAGAATGGGCCTTAGGCACTGAGACTAGTGGCCCCCTCTCAACCCTCCCAGAGCTCGCCCCGCCACCACCTGCCCGGTGCTAGAAGTGGAACAGTAGCAGTGTCAGATCAAAAGAACAGAATATTTGCTGTTCTGAGAACAGTGGACTGCAGACACAGATTTGCAGCCCAACTAGTTCTGTAAAATGGGAGGTAGCTGTGGAAGCAGGACTGGCTGTGGTGGTGGTTGCCAACATTGCTCTGGACCACCTCTCACAACTCACCCCGCCCCTGTCCCCACCTATCTGGGCGGATCCTGCAGGAGTAAACAGAACTGATGAAACACACGGGCTTTGAATCTGGTACAGGAAGAGCTTTGGAACTTCAAAAGCTTCCCGCATACCCACACGGACACTGCACCCTGTGACCCAGGCGAACTATTAACAGAGGAGAAGCCGTCCCCCAGGGAATACCCCCATTGTGTGAGAAGCTAGAATAGTGCAGAGAAAACATAGCACTACTGTGTGAGAGAGAAAAAAAGGCTGGAATCAGAGAGAAAATAAAACATTCTACCAACAAGTACTAGAAAACAAAAGAAAGACCTCTTCCTATCAACCTATTGCAGAAGCCACTCCTGTAAATGTCTAGGAAGAGAAATAATAAATCAGTAATTTCCATGAATAACCAAGGCAACAAGACAGCTCAGAAAGAAAGTGAAAAGTCTCCAGAAAAGGAACTTAAACATATGGAAATATGTGACTTAAATGACAGAGAATTCAAGATTGCAGTTCTGAAAAAACTCAACGAGATGTAAGAAAACACAGAAGCACAATCAAAGAACACCATGAGCATTTTATGAAAGAGATTGAAATATTAAAAAATATCAAAATAGAATTTCTGGAGATTAAGAACTCAATAGAAGAAATTAATAATGAAATAGCCAGATTAGGTAGTAGAGTTGTCCAGATGGAGGAAAGAATCAGTGGCATCGAAGATAGAAACCTGGAAATTACACAGATGGAAGAAGAAAGAGACTTGAGACTTAAAAGAAATAAAAGAACTCTACAAGAACTTTCTGATTCCATCAGAAAGAGCAATGTAAGGATGACGGACATACCAGAAGGAGAAGAAAGTGAGAAGGGAACAGAGAATATATTCAAATAAATTGTCGATGAGAAATTCCCAAACTTGTGGAAAGAACTAGATTCGATAATCCAAGAAGCAAATAGGACACCTAATTACCTCAATCAAACAGGGTTTCTCCAAGGCACATTTTATTGAAGCTGTCTAAAATCAACGTCAAAGAAAGAATCCTCAAGGCAGCCAGGGAAAAGAAGAAAGTAAAGTAGAAAGGAAAGCCCATTAGATTATCATCAGATTTCTCAGCAGAAACTCTACAAGCCAGGAGAGAGTGGAACCAAATATTCAAACTATCAAAAGAGAGAAACTGTGAGCCAAGAATATCCAGCAAAAATCTCCTTTAGATATGAAGGAAGAAAAAAGACCTTTCCAGACATAGAGAAGCTGAGGGAATTTTCTAATACACAACCAGCACTACAAGAAATACTAAAGGAGGCTATTCGACCACCATCAGCAGGGACAATTTGTGGCAACCAAAACATAAAAAGGGGAACAGTAAAGGCCTGAAACCGAATATGGGAATGGAGAAAGTAAGCATGCTGAAGAAAATGCAATACTTTAAATATAAAACTTTCTTTTACACAAACTTAAGGGGAACCACTCAAAAAAAAAATCCAGAACTGAAATATACACTGTAATAAAAGAAGAAACAGAGGGAAACATCATAGAATACAACCACACAGAAATAATAGACAACAACAAAAATGAAAAGAAGCAATGGAGACACAGCCTTACCAGAAAACTAAAGACAAAAAGACAGGAAATCCTCACATATCAATAATCACCCTAAATGTAAATGGACTGAACTCACCAATAAAAAGGCACAGAGTAGCAGATTGGATCAAAAAACTAAACCCAACCATATGCTGTCTCCAAGAGACACATCTCAGCTACAAGGACAAGCATAGACTCAAAGTGAAAGGGTGGAAATTGACATTCCAACAAAATGGTATCCAGAGAAAATCAGGTGGAGCCATAATGATATCATATGAAACAGACTTCAGCGTGAAAAAGGTAACAAGTGACAAAGACGGACATTTCATAATGGTAAAGGGGACTATACAACAAGAAGACATAACAGTCATCCATATTTATGCCCCCATAAGGGAACACCAAAATATACCAAGCAACTACTAACAGAACTAAAGGGAGAAATTGACCAAAATACAATTATACTAGGGGACTTAAATACATCATTGACAGCTATGGATAGATCATCCAAACAGAAAATAAATAACGAAATAGCAGCCCTAAATGACACATTAGATGAAATGGACATAATTGACATATATAGAGCACGTCATCCTAAAACATCAGACTATATGTTTTTTTTCTAGTGTACATGGAACATTCTCAAGAATAGACCATATATTGGGACATAAAATCAGCCTCAGCAAATTTAGGAAGATTGAAATCATACCAAGCATATTCTCTGATCACAAGGCTTTGAAATTGGTTATCAATTGCAACAACAAAGCAGAAAAAATCACAAATATGTGCATATTAAACAACATACTTTTTTTTTATAATTTTATATTATTAAATTTATTGGGGTGACAGTTGTTAGTAAAATTACATAGATTTCAGGTGTACAATTCTGTATTACATCATCTATAAATCCCATTGTGTGTTCATCACCCAGAGTCAGTTCTCCGTCCATCACCATATGTTCGATCCCCTTTACCCTCATCTCCCACCCCCCACCCCCCACCCCCCTTACCCTCTGGCAACCACTAAACTATTGTCTGTGTCTATGAGTTTCTGTTTCTCATTTGTTTGTCTTGTTCTTTTGTTGTTTTTGGTTTATATACCACATATCAGTGAAATCACATGGTTCTCTGCTTTTTCTGTCTGACTTGTTTCGCTCAGCATTACTCTCTCAAGATCCATCCATGTTGTCACAAATGTTCCTATATCATCTTTTCTTACTGCCGAATAGTATTCCATTGTGTATATATACCACAACTTCTTTATCCATTCATCTATCGAAGGACATTTTGGCTGTTTCCATGTCTTGGCCACCGTAAACAAAGCTGCAATGAACATTGGAGCACACGTGTCTTTATCTCTAAATGTTTTCAGATTTTTTGGGTAGATACCCAGGAGAGGGATTGCTGGGTCATATGGCAATTCTATTCGTAATTCTTTGAGGAACCTCCACACTGCCTTCCATAACGGCTGCACATGCTGTTTTGATTATTGTAGCCCTGTAGTACAAGCCAAAGTAAGGAAGTGTGATACCTCCAGTACAAACAACATACTTTTAAAGAACGAACGGGTCAAAGAAGAAATTAGAAGAGATCAAAAGATACATAGAAACAAATGACAAGGAAAATACATCGTACAAAAATTTTTGGGATGCAGCGAAAGCAGTTTTAAGAGGGAAATTTATATCACTACAGGCCTATGTCAAGAAACAAGAAAAATCCCAAATAAAAAACTTCATGTTACACCTTAAAGAACTAGAAAAAGAAGAACAAATGAAACCCAAGGTCAGCAGAAGAAAGGAAATAACAAAAATCAGAGCAGAACTAAATGAAATAGAGAACAAGAAGACCATAGAAAAAATTAATGTGACAAAGAGCTGGTTCTTTGAAAAGATTAACAAAATTGACAAACCCTTGACTAGACTCACTAAGATAAAAAGAGAGAAGACACTAATTAACAAAATCAGAAATGAAAAAGGGGAAGTTATCACGGACACCACAGAAATACAAAGGATCATCCAAGAATACTGTGAAGGATTATATGCCACCAAATTCAGTAACCTAGAAGAAATGGACAAGTTCTTAGAAACGTAGTCTCCCTAGGCTGAACCATGAAGAATTGGAAAACCTAAACAGACAAATCACCAGTAACGAAATTGAATCAGTCATCCAAAACCTTCCCAAAAGCAAAAGTCCTGGACCAGGACCAGATGGCTTCACAAGTGAATTCTACCAAACCTTCAAAGAGGATCTAATACCAATCCTGCTCAAACTGTTCCAAAAATTGAAGAAGAGACAGTACTCGCTAACTCATTTTATGAGGCCAACATTACCCTGATACCAAAACCTGGTAAGGACAACACAAAAAAAGAACTAGAGACCAATATCTCTGATGAATACAGATGCAAAAATCCAAATAAAATTCTAGTAAATTGAATACAACAATGCATTAAAAAGATTACTGGTCAAGATCAAGTGGGTTTCATCCCTGGGGCACAAGGATGGTTCAACATCCGCAAATCCATCAATGTTTTAAATCACATAAACAAAAAAAAAGGACAAAAATCATATGACTATATCAATTGATGCAGAAAAAGCATTTGACAAGATACAACATCTATTTATGATTAAAACACTTAATAAAATAGGTATAGAAGGAAAATACATTAACATAATAAAGACCATATGTGACAAAGCCTCTGCTAATCTCATAATTAATGGAGAAAAACTGAAGCCCTTTGCTCTATGTTCAGGAACATGATAGGGTTATCCCCTATCACCTCTGTTTTTCAACATATTGTTGGAAGTCCTTGCCACAGCAATCAGGAAAGAGAAAGAAATAAAAGGTATCCAAATTGGGAATGAAGAAGTTAAAATGTAACTCTTTGCAGATGACATGATGCTATATATAGAAAACCCTAAAGACTCCACCAAAAAGCTATAGAAACAATCAACGAATGCAGTACAGCTGCTGGCTACATAATCAACGTATAAAAGTCCATTGCATTCCTATATACTAACAATGAAATCTCAGAAAAAGAAATTAAAAAGAACAATTCCTTTTGCAATCGCTGCAAAAAGAATAAAATACCTAGGAATAATCTTAACCTAGGATGTGAAAGACCTATATGCTGAAAACTATGACATTTTTAAAAAATTGAAGAAGATACAAAGAAATGGAAAGACATTCCATACTCCTGGATTGGAAGAATCAACATAGTTAAAATGGCCATATTACCCAAAGCAATATACAGATTTAATGCAATCCCCATCAAAATCCCAATGGCATTTTATAAAGAAATAGAACAAAAAATCATCAGATTAGTTTGGAACCACAAAAGACCCCAAATAGCCAAAACAATCTTAAGAAAAAAGAACAATACTGGAGGTATTACACTCCCTGACTTTAGCTTGTACTACAGGGCTACAATGATCAAAACAGCATGGTATTGCCAGAAAAACAGACACATAGATCAATGGAATAGAATTGAGGACCCAGAAATAAAACCGCATAAATATGGACAGATAATTTTTGACAAAGAAGCAAAAAAAACATACAATGGAGAAATGACAGCCTCTTCAATAATTGGTGCTGGGAGAATTGGATAGCCACATGCAAAAGAATGAAACTGGACTGCTATTTGTCACCATGTACCAAAATTAATTTAAAATGGATCAAAGACTTAAGCATAAGACCTGACACAATAAACTGCATAGAAGAAAACATAGGTACTAAACTTACGGACCTTGGATTCAAAGAGCATTTTATGAATTTGACTCCATAGGCATGGGAAGTGAAAGCCAAAATAAACGAATGGGACTATATGAAACTTAAAAGCTTCTGCACAGCAAAAGAAACCATCAACAAAGTAAAGAGGCAACCAATTGAATGGGAGAAGATTTTTGCAAACAGTACCTCCGATAAGGGACTGATATCCAAAATATACAAGGAACTCATGCAACTCAACAACAAAAAAACAAACAACCCAATTGAAAACTAGGCAGAGGACCTGAAGAGACATTTCTCCAAAGAGGACATACAAATGGCAAATAGACATATGAAAAAATGCTCAACATCACTAATCATCAGAGAAATGTAAATCAAAACCACAATGAGATATCACCTCACCCCAGTCAGAATGGCTATCATCAACAAGACAAATAGTAACAAGTGTTGGAGAGGCTGTGGAGAAAAAGGAACCCTCATACACTGTTGGTGGGAATGCAGACTGGTGCAGCCATTATGGAAGGCAGTGTGGAGGTTCCTCAAAAATTTATGAATAGAATTACTATGACCCAGCAATCCCTCTCCTGGGTATCTACCCAAAAAATATGAAAATATTTATAAATAAGGAAAAGTGTGCTCCAATGTTCATTGCAGCTATATTTACGGTGGCCAAGACATGGAAACAACCAAAATGTCCTTCGATAGATGAATGGATAAAGAAGTTCTGGTATATATACACAATGGGATACTATTCGGCGGTAAGAAAAGATGAATAGGACCATTTGTGACAACATGGAAGGACCTTGAGAGTATAATGCTAAGCGAAATAAGTCAGACTGAAATAGCAGAGAACCATATGATTTCACTCATATGAGGTATATAAACCAAAAACAAGAAAAGAACAAGACAAACAAATGAGAAACAAAAACTTATAGACACAGACAATAATTTAGTGGTTACCAGAGGGTAATGGGGGGGTGGGAGATGCGGGTAAGGGGGATCAAATATATTGTTATGGAAGTGTCGGGACTGTTTTTACCTGCAGGCACAGCTAGGAGCTCTGTCCCTGACCTCCTCCGATACCTTATCTGAGCAGTTCTGGCGGGCACCGCCTTTAGAGGCCTGCCATCAAAACAATGTTGAGTGATCACGGCTGTTAGGGACGGACCTCCCCGGCACTCCGGCCAGATTTAACCAATCCCTAGCATTGCAATAGCAATAGCATGAATCCCCCCAAACCCCGAGGCCTAACCCTATAAAACAAAGCGCCCGACCCGGTAAGTGCTCAGTCTTTGGGAACAGTCCTGCTGATTCAGCCAGTATAATAAATCTGTGTTCTCCCTGATCTCTGCATGCCACTTGACTCTCTCAGTCCTTGTCATTTTTCCGCAACATTTGGTGTGTTGGTTGGGAAGCCCAACCGTGCTGTCCCCTTGTGCCACCAGTGTGGGGAGAGAGTTGGGCTGCGGAGTGACGGGAAGCCCAAGAATGGTGTAGGCGTGCCCCGCCAATTTTGGCAGACCCCGAACCGGACCTTCCCTGGGTAGCCGAGGCCCACGCCTCCCCAGCTGGAATGGCTGAGAGGGACCGGGATCCTCCCATTGGACCAGGTAAGCCTCGGGGCCATTGTCCGAGTCAGTCTGTCCAATGTGACAGAAGGGGTGCCTGATCACCTGCCGGTAGGTTCTTATAAACTACCCAGGCAGGGACGCCCGTAGGAGGGTGTCAACCTGGTGTGTGAGTGACTGATTGTGTGCCTGATTGTTTGATTCCACTGCTTTAGCTATGGATACCTGAGTAAGCTTCACCCTGATTCTCGCGGAGCGTCATTTGGCATAACGGTGATTCACTCCACGGAGTGGCCTGGTCTGGAAATTATTCGGTATACACCTTAGCCAAAGATGCTCCTAAGTTCCCACGAGGGACGCGAGCAGGGCAGCAACTGAGTGAGTCCACCTCCCCACTGTCTGCGACATCATAAACTATGGGAGGGAAGCAGAGTAAGTCCACGGTCTTAGACTGCATGTTAAAAATTTTTAAGAAGGGTTATGGAGGAGATTATGGAGTCCGCTTGACCCCAGGAAAGTTAAGAACCCTCTGTGATTTGGAATGGCCCACTTTTAATGTTGGCTGGCCGTCAGAGGGAACCCTAGACCTGGCGATCGTCCAACACGTTTATATTGTGGTGACCGGCAATCTTGGTCACCCGGATCAATTTCCATACATTGACTCCTGGTAGGAAATTGCCAGGACCCTTCCAGCTTGGGTACGGTTCTGCTCTAGTAAAAAGGGACAGTGCAGGATTCTCATAACTCAGGCTCTGAAAGGAACTCCCACGCCCCTCTTACAAAGACTATACACCAAGGGGACCATGAGGAAGAGCTGCAAATCCTGCCGCCACCATATGTCCCACCAGTCCTGCCAACTGCTCCGGATGCAATTCCACACACCCCATCGCCCTCCGTTTCCCCACCAGCCACTCAACCCGAGGGTCAGCCCACTGAGCCCACACCCCCACTGGCCGCTCAAGCTGAGGGTTGGCCTGCAGAGCCCACACCCCAAGATTTCACCTGCTGTCTTCGTCTGGGAAACATCCCAGCCCTCTAGATGCCTCTCCACAAAACCTGAGGGTCCAACCTTATTGGCCCAGACAGGACTTCTCTTCCTGGCTGACCTATGATCTACTAGCAGCCTTTTACCACCACTGACCTCCTGAACTGGAAACATCACACGCCAGCCTACTCAGAAAAACCCAAGCTATGATTGTCCTCATGGAGTCCATCTTCCAAACACACCGGCCTACCTGGGAAGACTGTCAACAACTCCTTCCCACCCTCTTTAACACTGAAGAGAGGCGGAGAATCCTACAAGAAGCTCGGAAGTGGCTGGAAGAGATGGCTCCAGGAGGCGTCATGGACACGGGGAGATGGGCCAACGAGGCTGCTCCTGACACCCGGCCCGACTGGGACTTCAACACGGAAGAAGGCAGAGGTGCTATCAGGAGGTATCAAGAGGCCATTCTGCGGGGCCTCGACGAGGGGCCAAGAAACCGACTAATATGTCAAAGACAGCTGACTTAACTCAAGACAGTGAAGAAACGCCTGCCCGGAGACTTCTACGAAAGACCATGCGAAGCCTTCCGCATATACACCCCATTTGACCCAGAGGCGCCAGAAAGTCAGCGAATGGTAAATACGACTTTTGTTGCGCAGTCGACCCCCGACATCTGCCGAAAACTCCAAAAATTCGAAGGTTTCGCCGGGATGAACGTCACCCAACTGCTAGAGGTGGCTAACAAAGTGTTCCGCAACCGCGACAATGTAGCCAAGTGAGAAGCTGATAAGAGGATGAGACAGAAAGTAACCCTATTGGTGGCGGCACTCCAACAAAACACCAACCAAAGAAAGACTGTGGGGCAGACGAGAAATCCGATGCAGCCTCGCGGGATGCTCAAAAAGGATCAATGTGCCTATTGCAAGGAGATGGGGCACTGGAAAAATGGATGCCCCAATCAACGACAGCCTCAACCCAGAAGCCATCCGCGACCTACCCCTCCTAGTGAGAAGGAACCTGAGTTCATCGGCCTGGCCAGCATAGACTCTGATTGATGGGGACCGGGTTCTCTACTGCTAGGCCTCCGTGAGCCCACAGTTGATTTAGACACAGGGGCCAAAAGATAACCTTTATGGTAGACATAGGAGCAGAACACTCAGTGGTTACTTCCGCAGTGGCTCCCCTTACTAATCGGACTGTAACCATCATGGGGGCCACCGGAGACCAGGCAGTGAGTCAGCCATTCTGCCGGTCTCGAACCTGCAAATAGGAGGCCACATCATCTCCCATGAGTTCTTATATGTACCTGAGTGCCTGATCCCACTGCTCAGGAGAGACCTACTCACTAAGTTAGGGGCACGAATTTCTTTCGAGCAATCCAGCCAAACAACTATGAACTTGAGCCCTGCCAAACCACAATTTATCCTGTCTCTCAATATGCCTAGGGATGAAGAATGGAGACTATTTGAATCAGAGGCCGCCAAAACAAACCCTGAATACTACCGAACTAAGGTACCAGGGGTATGCGCAGAAAACAATCCTCCCAGACTTGCCAGCAAATGGGCCCCTGTTATAATTGAACTAAAGGCTGGAGCCCAGCCACAATGGCTTCGACAATACCTGATTTCCAGGGAAACTCAAATAGGCATTCAGACACATCTTGAACTGCTGAAAGATGCGGGCATCCTCATTGAGTGTCAGTCCCCCTGGAACACACCGCTACTCCCCGTCAAGAAGCCAAACGGTGAATATCGCCCAGTTCAGGACCTCCGTGCAGTGAATCAAGTAATTCAGTCTCTGCATCCAGTAGTTCCCAATCCCTACACCCTTCTCAGCCAGGTCCCACCGGAGGCCGCCTGGTTCACGTGCCTGGATCCTAAGGACACCTTCTTCTGCATTCAACTGTCCCTGATAAGAGAACCCATCTTTGCCTTTGAGTGGACTGACCCTAAGTCAGGGCGTCAAATGCGGCTCACCTGGACGAGGCTTCCACAAGGGTTTAAGAACTCCCTCACGCTATTCAATGAGGCCCTGGCTTCTGACCTTGCAAGTTTCCCGCGAGAATAAGTCAATTGCACTCTCTTACAATATGTAGATGATCTCCTCTTTGCCTGCCTGACAAGAAAGGTCTGCCACCGAGCCACAATCGCCCTCTTACAACATCTGGCCAACAAAGGGTACCAGGTGTCCTGGAAAAAGGCTCAGCTCTGCAGATAGGAAGTCAAATATTTGGGCTTCATAATCACCCAAGGAAAACGGGCCCTCAGCGCAGAGTGAAAAGCGGTTATTACTAAACTTCCACGGCCTACCACTAGGCAAGCAATACGTGAATTTTGGGGGCAGCTGGATTCTGTCGGATCTGGATCCCCGGGTTCTCGGCCATAGCATGAACACTTTATGAGTCACTCACAGGACAGGGCAAGCAACTCCTAAAATGGGGAGAGACACAGGAAAAGGCCTTCACAGAACTCAGAGACTTGCTCAGGAGAGCCCCAGCTTTAGGTCTACCCGACACAGAAAAACCTTTCTTCTTATTTGTCCATGAAAAAGACAAAACTGCATTAGGACTCCTAACCCAGACAGTTGGACCCTGGATGAGGCCTATTGCTTACTTGTCCAAAAGACTGGACCCGGTCACTTCCGGGTGGCCCCTATGCCTGTGGGCCTTAGCCGCTACAGTACTCCTCATCCAGGAAGCTGACAAGCTCACCCTCAGATAACTCACAGTCAAGTTTCCCCATTCTGTAATTACACTCATGAACTGTCAGTGTCCACGATGGCTCTCCAACGCCAGGCTCACCCAACACTAGGGACTCCTTCTGGAAAATCCTCGCATAAGTCTCCAGACTATTCAAGCCTTAAACCCAGCAACATTCCTCCTCACAACCGAAGGTGAGCCTGAACACGACTGCCTAGAAGTCATTACTGAGGTCCATGCCACATGATCGGACCTACACCCCTCTGCAGGACGCAGAGGTTACACTTTATACTGACGGCAGCAGTTTCCTACAGGGTGGGCTACGTAGAACTAGCTATGCTGTAACTACTGCCTCAGAGGTTCTGGAGGTAATGGCACTTCCAGCCGGGTGGTCAGCACAACGAGCTGAACTCTGGGCTCTCATATGGCACTACAGCTCTCAAAAGACAAAAGGGCTAACATTTACACAGACTCCAGGTATGCTTTTGCCACCATGCACATACACGGGGCCATCTACAAAGAACGTGGCCTCCTCACGTCTGAAGGAAACACCATCAAAAACAAAAGCGAGATCCTACAGCTAATGGAAGCTGTTTGGGCACCCCAACGCCTAGCTACCATCCACTGCCAAGGACACCAGAAAGGGAACGATGAGCCGGCTGCTGGCAATCGCCTCGCCAATCAAGCCGTGAGGGCAGCCGCCCAGGACACAGACGCAGCCATCATTGCTTCACCACCTCAAGCTCGCCAAGCCCTACCTACACCACAGCAGAAGACAGCTGGGCACAAAATGAGGGTACCACCCGGCACCCTCAAGGTTGGTGGATACTGCGTGATGGCCGCTTATTCATATCAGCCTCCCTCGCTCCCCGCATCATTTCAGAATACCACTCTACTTCCCACCTAGACTTCCCACTGGACTTAAAAGACTGCTAGCCAAAAACTTCTATATAGCCACGCTTACAGCCCTATGCCACTCTATCACAGAGCGCTGTACTACCTGTGCCAGACACAATCCCAAGACCGGACCGACCCCACCAGCTGGGGTCCAACGAACAGGATCTGCCCCTTTTGAGGATATCAAGGTAGACTTCACAGAAATGACTCCTCACCGAGGGACGAAATTCCTTCTTGTCCTAGTCTGTACCTTCTCGAGCTGGGTAGAAGCCTTTCCCACCTGAACTGAAAAAGCCAGAGAAGTCACCAAAGTTCTCCTCCGTGAAATCATCCCACGGTATGGACTTCCCCTCACCATTCATAGTGACAATGGACCAACCTTTGTCTCAGATGTGCTACAGACTCTGACCTCGGCCCTCAATGTCTCCTGGAAGCTTCACACGGCCTACCGGCCTCAGAGTTCAGGGAAAGTAGAGCGCATGAACCATAACCTCAAAGAAACATTGTCTAAGCTATGCCAAGAAACCTCCCTGGGATGGACGGATCTACTCCCCTTAGCCGTCCTCCACTCCCGGTGCACTCCTCGAAAGGATGGTTTCTCCCCATTTGAAATTCTCTATGGCCGGCCTCCCCTGTTGCTATCATCCATCCCAGGCAGCCTCAGAGTAGTAGGTGACTCCCACCTTCAAGATCAGCTTATCACCCTAGGAAAGATCCTTATAAGCCTGCACTCACATCTACTAGAAAGAATTCCTATATCATTAGGAACCCCTGTCCATCCCCACCTTCCAGGTGACAGAGTCTGGGTAAAAGATTGGAAACGAGAGCCCCTCCGCCCAATATGGACGGGCCCACACACAGTAATCCTTGTCACCCTCACTGCTCTTAAGGTCTCCGGAATCACACCGTGGATTCACCACTCCCGCGTGAAACGAGCAGAGTCGGACCAGCCTGCCTGGACTTCTCATCCAGTGCCCGAAGAGCCACTGAAGACCACATTTTAAAAAACCACCTGAATGCCAGTTCTCATCTGCTCCTCCCTAACCATCTCAACCCTCTGTCTACTGATTCTTTTAGCCTCTTTTCTTCTTATCTCTGTGACCCCGTCTGATTGGACCCTAGCCCAAAGAAGCCTCCTCCTGTTTGGGTTTCTACTATGGATCTTTCCCCTATTCATGCTCACCTGCTTACGGCCCTCTGCCTTTTAGGCCTATTCTACCCTTCACTGAGCACCCCAACCCAGCGGACATGTACCTGCCATGGGTCCCCTTTCTACTGACTTTAAGATCGTCCTTTTTCTCCTATGACTCCATGACCCCGTATTGTTACTGCGGCATCTTGCCTTTCCTCTGTGTAAAGGACGGTAAGACTTACAGGACTGCCCTTGCTACACAGCCCTCCTCGAACAACTGCAGGTTTGATGGTCGAGGGTACCTCTGCTGGAACGCCCCTGTCTGCACACCAGATGGCTCAAAATGTCCCTGCACTGGGGGATCCGGGACAAGCGCCCACTTCCAATTCTTTACTCTCATGCCCCGGGAATGCTACCAGGGAACCATGCCGACCACCTGCAAAGAATCCGGTCATACCTATCGGACCACCACTCTGACTCAGACCTTCCAGTCCCCTTACAATTCCTTCCCCCGAGGGCCTGTCTGCTAGTCCTACCTGGCGCAGGCTGTGTCCTCTGGTGGCAGAGGTGACCAAGACACTGCCCTCCACAAAGTTGCGGCAACCCGGATTGCTGAGATACCTCGGGCCACTCCGCCCTGGCCCTGCTACGGGCGCCTTAACCTCACCTCTTTACGCCGGCCACCACTCCTTAGCTCCCCGGACGTCACTTTACACCTCCTCAGTACATCTTACCAGCTTTGGCTCAACTCCACTTCTCTCCCTATCGGTTCCCCCTGTTGGATTTGTCTGCCTCTTATCCGTTCAGCTTTCTTCGGAATACCCATTCCGCCCAACTGGCCCCTCCACAACTCCACCAACACTTCCGCCTCAATAGTCATCGAACCCATCGGTGATCCCATCCCGCTGGCTCCGCTGGCTCCAGCCACAAACCTCACCTGTTACCTACCCCCTGGCCTCACCCAGGCTCTCGACCACCACTGCCAGAGCTTTTCTGTACCTTTACCCTTCTGCACTCCTCCCAGCATATTTCTCTTCTGTGACAGAGGCTACCCATACAGGTGTCGGGACGCACATCACAATGGAAGTGGCTGCATCCTCATTTTCATTTCCCCTTCTGCCTCTGTTTTTATTGATGGTGAATTCCAGTCTCAGGTCTTTCCTTCCCTTCACACCCGTCAGGCGGCTTTCATCCCTTTCCTCATAGGTGCTGACATCTTTTATTTTTTTTTTTAATTTTATTAGTTTCAGGTGCATAAGACAAAGCAAAACTTAGACGTTTATCATTTATATCCCTCACACTGTGTGAACCCCTCCCCCCTATCTACTATCCCTCTGACCTCGCACAGAGCCAATACATTTCCACTGTCTTTATTCCTAATGCTGTACTCTGCTTCCTGTAACAATATACATACAAATATATAAACATACATACATACATATATATATATATATATATATATATATATATATATATATATGTAAAATTATCGTTGTCATTCAGTATTGTTCAGCTTCAGGTGTACTGTGTAGAGATCAGGCATCTACATCATCCCTGAGGTGGTCTCCCAAATGGGACACATGTCCATCGGATACCCTACAAAATCCTTACATTATTGATTATGTTCCCCAAATTAATTTTCAAAACCCCGTGTGTGCTGGCATCTTTACAGGGGTTGCCGCTGGTGCCTCCAGCCTTGGGACTTCCATCGACTTTTACTACAAACTTTCTCAAGAAATCAATGATGACATGGAGTGGGTCGCAGACTCACTCACGTCACTCCAGACCCAACTCTCCAGCCTGGAGGCTGTTGCCCTCCAGAACCGGCGAGCCCTAGACCTGCTCATGGCCGAAAAGGTGGGACCTGTTTCTTCCTCCAAGAAGAATGTTGTTACTAGATAAACCAGTCTGGGATCGTCGCCACCAAGGTCCGTGAGCTCCGGGATCACATACAGAACGGCTGTGAGGAGCTCGCCTCCTGGAGGTTTGGCTCTCAGTCCTGGACTTCCTGGCTACTCCCTTTGGCAGGTCCTTTACTGTTCATTTTTCTCCTTGCCACCATCGCCCCATTCATCTTCAATGCCCTTGTCAGCTTCATCGAAAATACTGTCTCCCGTCTGACCACCGCCCACATCCTAGCCCTACGGGGCTACCACTCTCTGTTTAAATGATGATCTTCAGGGTTCCCCTTCGGATCCTCAACAGGGGGAGCATGTCGGGGTGGTTTTTTCCTGCGGGCACCGCTAGGAGCTCTATCCCGCTCCTCCTCTGATACGTTATCGGAGCAGTCTCCGGCGCGCACTGCAGTTAGAGGCCTTCCCATCAAAACAATGTTGAGCAATCACAGCTGTTAGGGCCAGACCTCCAGGCACCCCGGACAGATTTAACCAATCCCTAGCGTCGCAATAGCAATAGCGCAAATCCCCCCAAACCCGAGGCCTAACCCTATAAAACAAAGCCCCCGACCTGGTAAGTGCTCGGTCTTTGAGAAAAATCCTGCTGAGCTCGCCGGCGTAATCAAGCTGTGTTCTCCCTGATCTCTGTCTGCCACTTGAGTCTCTTGGTCCTCGCCGTTTTTCCGCAACAGAAGGAGAACTGACTCTGGGTGGTGAACATACAATGGAATTTAGAGATGATGTAATACAGAATTGTACACCTGAAATCTATGTAATTTTACTAACAATTGTCACCCCGATAAATAAATAAATAATAATAATAATAATAATAATAATAATTTCGACCTGATTTAACTTTTCTTTCCATCATTATTCCACATCCTTAATCTCCAAGACACCTCTATTCTCCCCTTTCTTTGTTAGAAGAAAAAGTTCATTGACTGTGAACACATTGGAATTTGTATTTAAGGGATCTGATTTCTTAAATTAGGTAGATCACGTAGAGGGAAGTAAGGGACTGAGCAAAAAATGGTATAACTAGTCCAATTTGACCTCATTGAATACCTACTGTGTGCTAGTTGCTGATGCAGTAGACACAGTCTTGTGAGGTAGGCGCCCATTTGCTTCATGTTACTAAAGAAGACACTAGGATAAAAAAAAAAAAGAATTTGCTCAGTAACATGACTAGAAGGTGGCAACAGCGGGATTCAAATCCAAGTCTGGCCAACTCCAAAACCTTCTAAAATAATATATTGGGTTAAAATTTGGAAACGTTTGATCCTAAATACTTAATAATGCCTCCTGGGTTTTCTCGTGTCTCAAAAATTTTGCATTTTGGCACCTTCTCCTTTGTGTCAAATCTGAGTCTGAAATGTTATGGAAATAAGATTAAGAGAAAAAGCCTCCAATTTTATTTTAGAGCTCAGAAAACGTTTATTATGTATGGTTAGGCCAACCAAAATCAACATTGTTAAATTAAATCATGGCTTTTGCAAAATTACTGATCCACATAGATACCACGTTTTTTAGGGAGAATATGTGAATTTTAGGGGAACTGGTCTGCCTCTAACAGGGAGAGATTCTGCTGTACAAATTCTAGTTCAGACCAGCTTCCAGGCATTTTGAGATTTCAGAATCTGGAAAGTTAAGGTAGCCATTGCACTCAACCCTTTTTAAGAAAGTATAATGTATTATGCTTGAAAAACTAATAGAAGTTCCAAATCAGAGGCTGAATGGCCAGTAAATTTTAAAAAGACCTAGGATAAAGGTTCTCTAGGAGAAATTAATTTATGGCTTTATGATTTATTGAGGCCCTTTTGGCGTTCTAATTCAAGTTGCACATTCAAATGGTTGCTATGCAAGTTTATTTTGGACCAAACTGAGAGAAAGTTCTGTGACTGAACCCAAAGTGAACATCACTAGTCTTTGTCTTGACCAGGGTCACATCTTCAACACCTTCTGCAGTGTGTGGTAGGCATGCAATGGGGCTCAGCAGAGATTTTATCACCACGTCTAAGGGAACCTTCTCACAGGGACTATGCATAAGATTAGGTCAAGAATCTAAGAGACACTGAGCCCACCAACTGCGCATTAGTCATTTTATTAACATTGAATAAGGAAACGTCTTCATAAACAAAGAAGACATAGAATAAGTGGCTCATGTTAAAGAAAATCATTTATAAGTTGTGAAATGTCTGAACTTGGTCCCCTAAGAATAAGCCATCTCATTGTATGTCTTTAGCTTAGCTGAAAAATTCAACAATAATAAACATGAAATGTATGTGCTTTTCACACACCAAAATAAAAAAGTGAGAACCCGACTCTGGCTGCCTCAGCAGCAAACCCATGTGTGAAGGGTAAACAAACAAAAGTTTTAGAAGGCATGTGAAGGACAAGAGCCTTCCACGGATCTCAAGGGCTTCCCTCCCATCCATGTGGACCTAGAGCAGTGTGGGATTTAAAGGTCAATGGCCAAAGTTGGTCCATTTTTAATCCAGACTCAAAATTTGAGAATGATCAGTTGGAAAAGGCCCCAGAATGACACATGCACTGCATTGCTCCCCAAAACAGTGCATGAACATAGCTAAGTGCTGAGGAGGGGCTTACAAAGCAACGGTGTTGGGTTTTTCCTCACATTTTCTGCACAAATGCCCCAGCTTGCTGCCATCTGGTTAGTGCGTTTAACCTAGCTTCTCCAGGTTTCTTGGAAGAAAAAGGAGACTAGCAAAATTAAAAATAAATGCAAACCTCTAAAATGAAACTTAGAATAAGAATACAGTGTTCAAAATTAATCCACAGTTTAAAGTAAGACCCCTAGAGGAAGGATCGGGGTTTCTGGGAGATCTACTTTCAGGGTTGTTGCTCAACATGTTTAGTTGATGTGCTGTACTGGGTGACCTAGGATATATTTCTTGAGGAAAGTATTTGAAAGACATACAGTAAAATGAAAGCAGCACATAATGTTAACTGTGGGGACTGGAGTTACTGGACCAAGACTCACCTTGTGGATATCTGCTACATTTATTCAAACCTCCACAGAAACACCAATGCCCACAGAGAAAGGAAAAGCTTGTGGAGAAGTTCAAGATATGTGAACATTTTAAAATATATGTTATATTGGTTAGCTGTGTCCATGCTAATAACAACAACAACAACAGTAACAACAAAACAACAATTTTATTATCACTAATAGTCATTAACCAAAAGATATAAAAGAATCATTTTGTGAGAATCGTTTTCTCATCAAAGTGCTCCACAAAGCTTGAGGACCAAATCAAACAGAATGATGCTACACATTCTGAACATATTTGTCTCATGGCAGTTGGATGAAGGATACACTTTATTCAGATCATTTATAAAACACATGGTATTGTTTCCATCAGTACCATGGGAGGTTGGTATTGCCTGCCAATCTCCCAGGAACATTTTCTCTGCTTTGCGGTGAGGGTCAGCACCTCCACAGAGAAGGCAAGTACAGGATAATCAGGATAATTGCCTAAGTCGAGACACAGAGCAGGGTAATCCTCCCACACACACCCCCAAAAGGGCTGAGCCTGAATTCTAGCATCCTGGTCACTGCCACCTAGAACACTGACCTTAGGAAGCTGCAACTCTCCCTATCTACTCATTCCAGGCTCCAGCCAACTCCAAGAAAAGAACATTCTTTACTGAAAATAGTTCACTATTCACACCTCTGAAGTTTGTGCATCAGACAGTATTAAGTGGGTACATTTGGTTTCTTAGAATTCTGAAAAATCATGACTTTTGCTCTCAAGTGCACACATGTTAGAGTGTCTCTGTACTTAACATGTTCCTCTGTCCCTTCACCACCTGTCACTTCTTCCCCACCTCTGTCATTTTGTCCCCAACTTCCCCTGCCATTACTTCTCATGTGCAAATCTCTGAAAACATGCCACCTGGGGTGAAGCCAGGCTAGAGGGATGGAGTACAGAGGGCAGCAGCCTATCAATAATAGTCAGCATAGACGATTGAGTAGCCAGGTGGCAGCTAATTAGGTGAAGTTGGGTAATTAAATTCACAGGCTTTAATCTTTTCTTCAAAAATTTCCAAATGTCCCACATTATTTGGCTTTAGACTTCATAACACTTCTCCACAGTTAGCTGATGCTTCTCTGCTTGATCTTTTCTCCACAGACAAGGGACCCAGGACTGCAAGATAAGCAAGCAAACCTCTCAGGATTTGGGTGAAGCCTCTTGTCTCTGAATCTAAGCAGCAGCCCAACCTCCTCATCCTGGCAGAACACCCAGGGGCTCCATCCCCCAGGTTTCCCCAGTGTCGTGCGGGAGACCCTGCTCGCTGCGCCATTTGTCATGCGGGGCGGCCTATGGGGTCTCTGCTCCCGCTCCCCATACAAGAACGCAGGATATGGTGAGGCCAAAAAGGAACACCCACGGAGCCATAGGTAGGGGAGTCATACCATTATATTCTCTCTGGTGGCACTATACACTCATTGGAGGCTGGATCCACACTGTCCGCAAATCGCCATCCACGCTTGCCAGCCCAGCCACCATCTTCTTGCTAGCCCCCATTCTCCTCTCCTCCTTCTCTCAAACCACCATCTTTCTTCTCTCTTCTCCTAGCGGAGCCACAGCAGTTATATTAGCGGCCAATTGGCTAACTGGCTACAGCTGACGGCCAATCAGCCACAGCTGACAGCCATCTACTACCCGAGCCAGCACTCCTCCACGTGAGGCCGAGAGCCTGTAAACTACTTTCTGGGGCTCTGCCCCCACACTCCACCCCTACAGGCTCTCGCCTCACAATCTACGCGACAAGTGTCTTCCGCGAGGGGACCTGTGTGAGGAGCCTGGGTGTGAATGCAATATCCTGGACATAGCCAGTCTCTCTGGGCACAGCCAGGGTTTCTCAGGGCACCACCAGTACTTCTGGGCACAGCCAGACTTCCTGGACTTCTTAGGGTACCACCTGTCTTCCCGGACACAGCCAGGGTTTCTCAGGGCACCACCAGTACTTCTGGGCACGGCCAGACTTCCTGGACTTCTTAGGGTACCACTAGTTTCCCCGGGCACAGCTAGGATTTCTCAGGGCACTGCCACTCTCTGTGGGCACAGCCACACTTCCTGGACTCAGCCAGGGCTCTCAGGGCACTGCCACTCTCTGTGGGCACAGCCACACTTCCTGGACACAGCCAGGGCTCTCAGGGCACTGCCACTCTCTCTGGGAACAGCCCGACTTCCTGGGCACAGCCAGGGTACCTTCAGGGCTCAGCCAGACTTCCTGGACTCAGCCAGGGCTCTCAGGGCACTGCCACTCTCTCTGTGCCACTCAGGGCACCCTGCTGGAACAATAGCGACTCACAATCAAGGTGCTTACATATTCTCAATGGCAGCCAGTCAAGAGACAAAAGCAAATATCCCCCAGTTCCAATAACAACAGTTCCCAAACAAACAGTCAAGCGGTCCATTAAATTAGGGATGGAAGGCAATTCCCCATAGTCCATAGTCATTCGCCAGGGCTGTCCTGGGGGTGAGGGACGACCTTGACCTCACCCTCATCTCCCACGGAGGACTCAGCAAGCGTTACCTCCTGAGACTACAAGTCCTGCATCTGGACTGCCCGAGCAGGAACCTCCCAGCTCACAGGGCCGCAACGACCTTCGCTTTCCCCGGCCTGTGCTGGTTGGGGAACCGTCCACATCTTTCCACCTCTCCACGGGGCTCCATCTCTCCAGCAGCTGCATGGCTTTTCCTGTGCTGGTGGGAGAACCATCCACGTCCTCCCACCCCTCCACAGGGGTCCAGCTCTCCGGCAGCTGCTCCTCCTGGTCTTCCTCAGACTGGGTGTTCACACGCACAAACTGCTCCACCACTCTTTGGAGAGCTTTGGCCGGCACCGTACCCTGCTTGCTGTGCCATTTGTCATGTGGGGCGGCCTGTGGGGTCTCTTTTCCCGCTCCCCATACAAGAACGCAGGATATGGTGAGGCCAAAAAGGAACACCCACGGAGCCATAGGTAGGGGAGTCATACCATTATATTCTCTCTGGCGGCACTATACTCTCATTGGAGGCTGGATCCACACTGTCCGCAAATCGCCATCCACGCTTGCCAGCCCAGCCGCCATCTTCTTGCTAGCCCCCATTCTCCTCTCCTCCTTCTCTCAAACCGCCATCTTTCTTCTCTCTTCTCCTAGCGTAGCCACAGCAGTTATATTAGCGGCCAATTGGCTAACTGGCTACAGCTGACGGCCAATCAGCCACAGCTGACGGCCATCTACTACCCGAGCCAGCACTCCTCCACGTGAGGCCGAGAGCCTGTAAACTACTTTCTGGGGCTCTGCCCCTACACCCAGACAACCTCGCTCTCACATCAGATGGAGCAGATTTCCCCATTTTCCAAAAGAGGCGTGGGCAGATCCATCGCCCTTCACAGCAACGCTTCTGTTGGGACAGAGCCCCAGAAAGTAGTTTACAGGCTCTCGGCCTCACGTGGAGGAATGCTGGCTCGGGTAGTAGATGGCCGTCAGCTAATTGGCTGATTGGCCGTCAGCTGTACCCTGTTAGCCAATTAGCCGCTAATATATCTGCTGCGGCTACGAAGGAGAAACGAGGATAGTGGAGGAGAGTGAAAGAAAGTCGTCGGTGGGTTGCAGACAAAAGGGACAGCGGTCGCACGTCCAGTGAACCCAGCCTCCAGTGAGACTGTAGTGGTATGACTCCCCTACCTATGGCTCCGTGGGTGTTCCTTTTTGGCCTCACCATATCCTGCGTTCTTATGTGGGGAGCGGGACCAGAGACCCTGCAGGCCTCCCTGCACGACAGCTTCTTTGTATCAGAGCAGAGTGCTTGCCGACTTGAAAACCCACCTCCAGAACTGAATCAGCAGGTCCACATTAGGTGCTTCCTCCAAGGGCACCTTACTCTGCACCATTTCCTGTCCCTCAGAAAGACTGGACAAGACAGGAAAGGCCAAAGGTGTGGGTTTTGTGGTCCAACATGGCCTCTGTGGAAAATCTTTTCCAAACTGCTTTAATGTTATATTAAAATTAGGAATACAAGGGGGATACTGAGAAAATGGGGAAATGGCTGGAAGACTGGCTTGCCAGTCCTTGTCCGTTTTGCAAATTGGATAGTCAGCAGAAGGAACTGATAAGTAAGCAAATTTGCAACAGTGTTTTGGATCAATCACCAAGGAACAAACAGTCATGCTTCTTACCAAAAGAAAGAATTCTGATAGTATATTCAGACCAAGTACTGTCATTTAGGAGTTCTTATTTCTAAAGTCTTGCTACCTCCCTAAAAGAGACTGCTCCGTGGAGATCATCTTAGAGAACAGGCATGCCAAACATAATGATGTCTCTTTTCCCAGTAGGGAAAATCCCTGTGCCGGGGACAGAGCCAGGAGTGCAGTTTCCAGGCTCTCGGCCTCACATGAAGGGGTGCTCACTCGGGTAGTAAATGGCCATCAACTGTGATTGGATGGCCATCAGCTGTGGCTAGTTGGCCATCAGCTGCAACTGTTGAGCCATTGGCCACTGATGTAACTGCCGTGGTTATGCTAGCAGAAAATGGGGGCTAGCAAGCAGATGGTGGCTAACAAGGGCTAAGTGTGGATTATGGATTGCAGATAGGTGGATTGCAGTTAGCAAGTGAGGTTGGTTGGCAGAGACAAGTGGACGGCGGGTTTCGGATCGTGTGGCTCCTACTTCCTGTGTCTCCAACCCAGCCGCTAGTGGGAAAATAGTGGTGTGACTCCCCTATCTATGGCTGTGGGGGCAGAGCCCCAGAAAGTAGTTTCCAGGCTCTCAGCCTCACATAGACAGGTGCTGGCTCAGGTAGTAAATGGCCATCAACTGTGATTGCATGGCCATCAGCTGTGGCTAGTTGGCCGTCAGCTGTAACCAGTGAGCCATTGGCCACTAATATAACTGCTGTGGCTACGCTAGAGAGAGAGAAGAGAGAAAGAATGGGGCTAGCAAGAAGATGGTGGCTAGGCTGGCAAGCGCGGATGGCGGTTTGCGGACAGTGTGGATCCAGCCTCCAGTGAGAGTACAGTGCAGCCACAGATTGTATAGTGGTATGACTCCCCTACCTATGGCTCCGTGGGTGTTCCTTTTTGGCCTCACCATATCCTGCGTTCTTATGTGGGGAGCGGGAACTGAGACCCCGCAGGCCGCCCCGCACAACACCCTGCTTTGCTACCAAAGTAAGTGTGGGGACAGAGTCCCAGAGAGCAGTTTCCAGGCTCTCGGCCTCACATGGAAAGGTGCTGGCTCGAGTAGTAGATGGCCAACAGCTGTGACTAGTTGGCCATCAGCTGTAACCAGTTGACCATTGGCCACTGATGTAACTGCCGTGGCTGAGCTAGCAAGCGGTGGATTGCACTTAGACGGTGGATTGAAGTCAGCAAGTGGGGTCATTTGGCAGAGAAGCGGTGGGCAGATTGTGGATTGTGTGGCTCCTGCTTCATGTGTCTCCAACCCAGCTGCCACCGAGAATATAGTGGTATGAATCCCCCATCCATGGCTCCGTTGGTGTTCCTTTTTGGCCTCGCCATGTCCTTCATTCTTATGCAGGGAACGGGACCAGAGACCCCGCAAGACACCCCGCGTGACAGTAAGCAGTTGTTTTTCCACTTCTGCTGCAAGGAAAGGCCTAACTTAATCCCTTATATAATACCCAAAAAGCAGTGTGGGATTTGGAAAGAGTCTGAGGTCCTGCTAGCCCCAGCCAGCAGCACTCACCCAGCTTTATAGAAGCTATGGCAGATGAAGCACCATCCCCCACTGTGCTGCCTATAGATGCTGAATCTCCAGGGAATCAACTCAGATTTCCTGACCAGCATGGCCATTCCATCAACTCCTAGAAACCTGGGCCTCCAGCACAAATCTGGGTCTGCTATATAGTCCTGTCACTGTTTCCCTTACTCTGAATAAAAGTAACCACTTATAGGGATATGGCTGGGTATGGTCAAACTGTCTGAGTAAAATGAGAACCCACTCCTAACACTGCTTCTACAGACTTCCCCAACCAAACAGGAGCCTAAATGTCTGAACTTTATTACTTCATCTCTGTGCAAAGCACTCACAACCATCAAATAAGTATGATCTTTTAACACAAAACAATAGAAAGTGAGAAGGCTGTTTCATTACTTTTCCATATTTGGCTCAGACATGGAAAGGCTATTCTGGGCTGACTCTTACAGGAAGTATCAAAAACCTCAGGAGAAATAAAGTTACTGCAAGCCTTCCAGACCAACTTGCATGCTGCCTGAGACATTTCAGACAGGTTTCTACTGAAGGCCCAAACATGTGGGTGCTTATCTGAACTGAACCCAAACCTTTGGAATTTTACACCTCACTCCTAAAAATTTCACTGCACGCTGCAACTTGCAGCTCCCCAAGGCACTGTCTCCTGGGAGTAAGACTCACCTTGACATACACCTGTTCTGCCAAGTCTAGTTGGGAATCCAACAGCAGCCACGCGGTGCTTCTTCCCACTCTGTCTGTAATTCTCAAATTCCTTCTACATGGTCTGTGCAATGACCACGTTTTAAATGCAAGCCCACTGGAATGCTTCATAGTTGGATGATCATAGGAAGGCTTTATAGTATATCCACTTGGAGCAACCCAGAACAGGTATCAGCTAGAAAGCCAATTGAAGTGCATGCTATGCCAGGAAATTGTGCCAGTTTTTACCCGTTGAAGCAATTGAGAAATAGACCTGTACTTGCTGAAAACTGTATTTGTGCATGCACGCATGATGATGGAGGGAGGGTGAGCAGGTGTTTGTAAACCGCAGTTATATTCTTAACAATGATCCCTGTCTCATTAAAAAAGAATGCTTGGTGCTCAAACTGTTACAACAGGGCAGGGTAGATATCCTGTGGAGCTTAGAAACCCGATCATGTGATCAGTATTTCAATGCAGGAGAAAGTGTTAACTATTGAGCATGAATTTTCACAACCAACATATTTTGAAGCTTTCTTTATTTGAAAGCAACCAGTTTGGAATTTTTATTTCAAAATCTTTTTTGCAGCCAAACAGTAGGAAAGGAACTAGATCTGGTAAGCAAGGCCCAGGGATACCATCAGCCATTTTCTGGTTCTCAGGGCTGTGATTTGCCCAGGAGCAGCATTCCCTTGTGCTAGTCTGAAAAGACCCCACTAAGGGAACAAAGAGACAATAAAGTGAATTCATGAGGATCCCCTGAGAAATGAAGCCTTGTTTCAAGCCAAATCTAATTGCACAGAGACACTAAATTAGTGCCTTGGTGATAATTGATAAGGAATGCATTCATTATGCCATAAGTATGAGTGAGACTCTTCTCACGAGTGTGCAAAGCACACTGATACTGTCAATAGGGAGTTACATCTATAGTCTATACACTAATTTATGATTAAAATGGAATGTAGATAAGACATATTCTCTTGGGGAAAAAAACATAATTTGAGGTTTCTTTATATTTCCTCTGGCAGCCTACTTCTTTCCTGGGTTAGAAGCTGTATAATGTAGGCAAGATAGGGGCCCTCTTGTCTTCCTTCCTGCCATCAAGGAACAGCTGCTTCCATGAGAAATCTGAAATTCGGGTTGTAGAAGACTCCAGTCCTCAGAGTCCTGCATAAGCAAAAGCCCAGGTGAATCCTGCACTTCTGTTCACAGCTGCCTCCTCCATGGCCATGGCAAGCAAAGCCATTGTATTCAGGAAGCAGTTGCCTGTCTATTCTTGGTCTGTGGTCTGCGGTCCAGCCCATTGTGGTCAATATCGTGGTTTCCTCCTGGGTGTTTATTCTATGAAGGTACCATCTTTAATAATGTCAACTTATTGCCATCTTCTCTCTCATTCCCCAAAAGACTTTTCTATTGCATATTTCTAACCATTACTTATAAACATAGGTCAGTTAATTTATTTTCCTTGTAACATGGGCATTCTGAGGCTTACTTCTTGTACTCACAATGCAAAGAAAATAGTGAAAAATGTTGGAACCAAGTCAGCAGCAGACGATTTCATTTAACATAGCCAATGATGCTCAGGGTTATAGGATCAAGTGGCAGGAAGATCGGAGACCCAGCCTCCCAGATCATCTATGAAAATGGATAAATGTGGACTCTGTATGCATGTTAGCACAGGTACGCTGCCCACTAGATTCACAGAATAACAAATATCCAACCTAGTCAACCAATTTCCACCTATGCTACTTCGCAATTTTATATGCTATTGGTTGCTGGGAAAGTTGTATAACTGAGGCTCATGCATTTGTCTAACTCTCTCAGCAGCTTTGATTGCAATGAAAAATGCATACATATTTGAAAGGAACCCCAGGGAGGGCCTGCAGCTGAGAAATTCAAATCCGAACACAGGGACCTGGGTTAATCAGCAGACAGCCACATTTTATCTTATAGCTTCAGAGTCAAACAAATTTACTTATAAAAACTTAGTTAGGATCTTAAAATGGTTACAACACTGTTACAAGGGGGCACATTAGGCACAGTAATTCAAGTGTCCATTTCCTAACAGTACTTTGAAACAGGTTAGCTAGCTTGTTGTTAGGTAAACAGGGAAGTCCCTGGTAGAATAAACAAAGGCAGCCATATCTTGGAACTCCAGGTTCTGAAATGCCTCATTTGCTCCAGGGCAACAATGTAATTGTGCTCTGGGGATAAATGGGTTATTTCCTAAATCCCTTCAGGCTGGACAAACAAAGCAAAGCTGATAGACAAAATCCATTAGAAGGTGCCTGCTCCCTCCGCAACCATACAAGAAAAAGTATAAAAATAAGAACTTTTCATCTTAGCCAGCAGACATCCCAGTTTCAGGTACCCCCTCTCGCAAGAGAGCTGTACTTTAGCTTTAATAAAAATCTTTGCTCCTCTAACTCTCCTTTCCGAGTCCGCATTCTCATTCTTCAGGTATGTGAGACCAAGATCGCAGGTACCAGACACCAGAATCCTATATCACAGTTATCTTAACCTAACTCAATTTGGGAAAGTGATGCCCACCACCCAACAGCCATCTCACTCTGTGAGCAGCTGTCAGGGCAGAACAAAGAACATTGGATTTCTCTGTTTAACATCATCTTCCACATCTCCATGTTACTGCCACTTTGCAGAAATCCTCTTCCCACGTGAGATAAAATGTTTAGGGTCCTTCAAAACCACTAGAATTGCTGGCTTGCTTTCAGGTGAGCATTATAAACAAACTCCTGCCCTCTGTGGAAAATGCTTTCAAAGTCAGCTTTTCTTACTCATCAAAGCCAGTTTCCAGACCTTTGTCATGTTTTCCATTGTTTTTCCAGGAATCCTGAATCCTAAGCCTTTCACATTTGTGTTTCTAATAAGCCATTTGCAAATGATCTTGATATTTCAGTTGGTCTTGAATGGCTTTAAAGTTCTCCATCTTTGGGACTACTCAGCAACTCAGCAACTCATTGCAATTCAGCAGGTGAAAAAGCTCTTCTTGAGAGAAAAATCTCTCTTGCCAGCTCCTTGTTAGCATTTATCGCAGGCCTTATGGTATCCTAGGCAGTTTGCAGGTATTACCTCCTGAAGGTACCTTTACAGTATGTTATTAGGTAGATAACATTATTACCCTGGCATTACAGATGAGAAAACTGAGACAAAGTGTTGAAGTCACATAGAAGGAAATAGCAAATCTGATGCTTTATCCAGGTCATCCAGCTCAAAAATCCAAGTGCTAACCCACAGCTGTGCCCTCAGGGTACATAGCAAACAAAATATCACCAGCTCCCACCCTGGTGGATCTTACAAGGGACAACACAAAGATCAAACAAATACACAACAAGTACTAAATATTTGCAGGATGAATAGAAAGTACAGATTGCTATGGAAACAAGGAATAGTGGCACCTTGTAAACTATGTGGTTTCCTTATATAGAAACACACATCATCTAAGAGAGAAAAGGGGACGCGCACAGCAGACCCATGTTCCCTCCTCCAGATCTTGATCCCTGACTGGAACAGGTTGCATTCAATAAGATGCTGAAGAAAGATAAAAAATACATATAATCTTTAGTTGTTAATTTGTTCTCCTCTAAAACCTAAGAAAATTGCTGACACGCACAAATCCAACCTTTTGAAAAATTTTGCAGTGACATCATTTACATTTTTGCCTAAGACAGAATACATTCCTCTGAGTTACAAATAAGCATTTTCCCAAGATTTAGAAACTAAAGTGCAAATTAATAAATGCTGCTTTCTATGTGTACATTTTTCATCAGAATTTGATTTTCAGAGAGAACTCAGCTGTCAGCAGATATTTTCTCTCCTGTGAAGTGAGGCTGGACAAGGAGCTATCAATATTGGAAAAGTAAATTGAGAGGAGAAAACTTGGCCTATGTGCTCTTTTATAGTGATTGAAAAAAATGATTTATGGGGAAGAACATTGAAGATACTAATCAGGCTAAAATATTTAAATGTATCCGTACCATTCTCAGACTGTCAGCTAGCATGTGTTGAGCATATGCTATTATGTGCCAAGTATGAGACTTGGTCTTTGATACATTTATGCCTTTTCAGGCAGGTATTGTCATAATGATCTCACAGAATATAGAATAGAATTATTGTAACAACTAGCTTCTAGTGAGTTCTTGCTCCTTGCAAGGTGTTATTCTACATGTCTTGAGTCTTAGTGGACATTTTCCATTGATTAGTAGCTCAACATCTGAATCTTCATCCCATTTGGGGCAATGAGTCTCACATTTCCTTCATACACAGCCTGGTGCCTTGTGTCCTACCTGTCAGATGGGCCATTGAATCCAGAGATTCAGCAACACTCCATGGCAGCAATGGAACTGAGTCCTGCAGTAGCACAAGACTCCTAGTCAGGGCTCAGGGCCATCAAGGTACAGCCTGTCTTGGTTCTTGCTCATTTTCTAAAACCTACTTCTGCAGCTGTGTCATGGTAGCCCTTTCAAAAATTCTTTCTCTGCCTTAATTAATCAGAGGTCATTTGTGTTGTTGGCAAGCCACAATTCTAGCTAAAACACATGCATTTTTTCATTTAATCCTAATGGCAACCAAACGAGGTAGGCACTTTTACTATGTCCACTTTCTAGGCAAGAAACTAAGGGACAGAAAGATTAGATACCTTACTCAAGATTGTACACCTGATGCTAGTGTTGAAACCTTGAGCAGTCTGACTCAAAACCCAGCTTGGGGAGATTTAATAACTTGCCATGAAACTCTGGGTAGAGTCATTACCTGGTTGGACTACACCAAGCTGCCTTTCTTTTATATTAAGCCCAACTGACATACAGGGGAAACACAGGGACCCAGAAAAGCAGATTCCAGAGATTGCTTCAATCCATAACATAACACTTCAAGGCTTGGCCCCCAGTGTCATAGGACCTTTTAAATGCTCCATCTCCCAACTCTCTTTTGGAACAGCAAGGCTGACTTTTCCAAGTGGAGCCCTGACCTCCTACTGTGTCTTGATTCCAATACACAGATGGTCAGGAGCGGTCCTGCAGAAGGGAGCATTACACTGACTTCCAGACGGTAAGTCTCCTAGCCTCACAGGGAGGAGAGACCCCCCACTGCTCCTGTACCTGCAGCCAGGCACAGGGAGGTTTCTTCTACTTTTTAAAAATCCCTCCTTGTTTCCATAAATCTCAGACCTCTTAAGCTCCCAAACTGCATAAAGGTACAGTGTTTCCCCTTCACAAACAGCATACTGTGCCCTCATTTCTCATCAAGGCAAGAGTTACCAACTGCCTGTTAAAAACAACCTTTCCTTTGAGAAATGTTTGTGTTGCTTACTTTCTTTCCCAGTAGTTCTGAATCTTCTTTACTTGTCCATTGAACATTTTAGTGAAGGTGCCGTATTGATAACAACTTCAGCCTATCCAGAGTTCACAGCAAACGGAAGGCCATGAAAGAGATTAACTTCATGGCCTTGGGGAACTTTGAAGATGCTGGGAATGGGACAGGCCAGCAGGCCAGTGGGGAAAGTAGTCATTGGGCCACTGGGGAACGTAGTCATTGCGAAGCTCTCTACAGACAGGCAGCTCTTGATGACCATATTAACACTTTCAATGGCTCACTTCTTCAGATGCAAATGAAAGAGGGGACACTGAAATGGTCATTCTGCTTTCCTGCCAGTTACTCATTGCCAGAGAAAAATTGCTGATTGTTTCAAATGAAATCTTAATACAAAGGAGAAGGAGAAGAAAAAGAAGAGGGGTTTTGAGGAAATTCTCACTTTTGATTTCCATTTCAAGAGGCTACTCAACATGTTTTATTTGAAGACTGAGCTAACCTAGCAATTTCATGAGAGGTTGGCTTCAGATTCTGTTATCTATTTGTACTCTTGTATACTAAGTCTTTCAGAAGAATCAAAGTACCATATTTTGCCATGTATAATGTGCACTTTTTTGCTCATATTTGTGAAGGAAAAATAAGGATGCATATTATAGATGGGTTGTACTAATTCCACATCTATATAAACATTTTTAATTCTTTTATTTATGCTTCTGAGTTAAAAGTGTAACTCTAGAAATCAATAATGATGTCCATATGCAAAATAATACCCTGGAATATGATAAACAGTTTTGTAGAACTTACAATGAACTTGCAACAACTAGAGTTCTTGGCTTTCTATGATGTATAAATATTGTAAATTTGTTACCGATACATAAAATTTCTTGCACCTTGTATCTGTTCTTGTGTTTTGTAATTATTTGTTACATAAAATTTCTTGTACCATAATATGTTAAAAAATAAATGCTAAAATTCCTTTATAATACAAAAAACAAGTACCTAAATATAAACAAATATAAATTTGAATTAAAAAATTAAAGCGAAAGATCTTTTTCCATGAAAGTTTGGGCCAAAAACATGGTGTGCATTATACACAACAAAATACAGTAGGTAAAAAGAAAACTAATTTTTTAATCCCTAAGATAAAATAAGTCATTCCATGCTTTTTTTTTATCAAGTGTTTTTATTTTGTGTATGTTTTGTTTAATGTGTAATACACTATAAGAACTTATTAACTGTTAAAATAATTAGAACTTATATATAAACACATACATGTACACAAACTGGAATTTTTCATTCACTTTTATGTTTTGTCACGTTATAGAAAATGATTAGGTAATTTTTGCTAGGCATTTTAGAGTTTGTCATCAACTAAAACTTTGAAATGTGTATTCAAGTGAAAATAACAAAAATCCTTGTGTTTTTAACAGACTGACATTGACCCCAATAATATTTGGAGTCCTTTTGAAGTATCACATCCAAGATATCATATTATCTCTGGAGAACAGATAAACTGCCTTCACAGTACCTCCTCCTTGTTGCAGGAAAGTTCGAGCAAAGCAGTTATTTCCCCCACCCCACAGTGCAGTGGAAATGAACCCCAAATACATCAACACAAGTTCTCCTGCTGAGTGACCCTAAAGTCAAAAGCCACTTGAAGGAAATCTTTGGGGAAATGAGTTTCATGGGATAGCTGGGAGAGAGAATTCCTCCCCCATGAAGGCCTCTCTTGGAGTGGAAAAACTAGGTCTTCATGACAGAGTATGCGTTTTAAGACAGAGGAATTGTAATGGCGGCACTAAATCTTCTATTTTGAAGTTTGAATCTCTTTTTTTAAATTTTTTTAATTTATTTTTTTTTATTAAATTTATTGAGGCTCTGGTATAATTTGATTTAACAAATGTAATTTAGCTTGGGACTTTTTGAAAGCTTTCTTTCTTTCCTTTGCTTCCTTTCCACCAACTGTTAATGGTTTTGCTTCTTATACATTTACTACTATGCATACCAGTTTTAATGTTTCTATTTACTTCCGCCCAGTGCTGGTCCAGTGTGGAGACAGAGTCCCAGAGAGCAGTTTCCAGGCTCTCAGCCTCACATAGAAAGGTGCTGGTTCGGGTAGTAGATGGCCATCAGCTGTGGCTAATTGACCATCAGCTGTTACCAGTTAGCCAATTAGCCACAGATATAACTGCCTGCGTCTGCGCTGGTTGGAAAGTTGAGAGTGATTCGAGAGTGGGTCGAGTTGAATCGGTCGGTTGGCAGGCAGAGAAGCAGAGAGCAGGTTGCAGGTCATGTGACTCCAGCCTCCAGTGAGACTATAGTGCCACCAGCGAGACTGTAGTGGTATGACTCCCCTACCTATGGCTCCATGGGTGTTCCTTTTTGGCCTAGCCATATCATGCGTTCTTATGTGGGGAGTGGGACCAGAGACCCCACAGGCCACCTCGCATGACAAATGCCGCAGCGAGCAGGGTCTCCCGCATGACACCCTGTGACTTGGGAAAGGCTTTGTATCTGTGTGGGATCCACTCCTGACTCCAATTTAAATCTACATAACATTTACAAAGGTGGTATGGCGATAACGGGCTTAACTGCACCTTCCCCCACCCCAACTGACAAAGCCAAACTCTTAGAAAATTCCACTACAGGCTTAAGGAATTTACATCCTGGCTAGAAAATATAAAAATGAAGATGAAACAAAGACTTGGGACAGTAGATTCTAGCAGACTCTGCTCAGCTGACCATCCTCTTACTTTAATAAATCTTCTATATTTCTATCTGACTTGTGAATTCTTTCATGGCCAGCAAGCGAGCAGCCACAACAATGAGGGAATATTCTAATTACTCCCACCCTCCCCAATGACCCAAATTCCATCAGAATGCATAATTTCTTTAGTGTTAAGCTTATATTTTTAAAAATTTTTAATAAAAATGCAACTGTCCTAAAACTGTGTGGGGACAGAGTCCCAGAGAGTAGTTTCCAGGCTCTCAGCCTCATGTGAAAAGGTGCTGGCTCAGGTAATAGATGGCCATCAGCTGTGACTGGTAGCTGTAACCAGTTAGCCAATTAGCCACTGATATAACTGCCGTGATTGCATTGGTTGGTTGGTTAGTTGGTTGGCAGGCAGAAAAGTAGACGACAGATTGTGGATTGTGTGGATCCTACTTCCTGTGTGTCACCCAGCTGCCAGAGAGACTGGGGTGCAGGAAAACCCCTTGTTGGGGTACTGGCAGATGTTTGCTTTTGTATTCCAACCCAGCCACCAACGAGAATACAGTGGTATCACTCCCCTATCTATGGCTCTGTTGGTGTTCCTTTTTGGCCTCATCATATCTTGCATTATGTGGGGAGCAGGACCAAAGTTCCTGCATGACAAACTGTAAGTCTGGGAGGCGACATGACTAGGTAGAGGCAAGTTGTGTGGCAGGTGTGAGGGGCAGCTATCGAGACACACCAGCCTGATGCCTTCCTCTTTCTTCCTTCCTCCTCAAGCCCTCAGATACTCAATTTAAAGAGGGAAAGTTGAAGAATGTTGTGTAAATATTTTTTGCTGCCCTCTCCTAGAGTCTGTACTGAGATGATTTGGGTGCAATAGCTAATTGTGTACAGTAGCGTGTGGAGTAAATCGAGTTAGTGTCAATTCTAAAGATCCAAATACCATGGCAGAGAGAGATGTGGGGACAGAGCCAGGAGTGCAGTTTCCAGGCTCTCACCCTCACATGGAAAGGTGTTCACTCGGGTAGTAAATGGCCATCAACTGTGATTGGATGGCCATCAGCTGTGGCTAGTTGGCCGTCAGCTGTAACCGATTCAACTCGACCACTAATATAACTGCCGTGGCTACGCTAGCAGGAAATGGGGGCTAGCAAGAAGATGGTGGCTGAGCTAGCAAGAGCACATTGCAGTTAGCATGGTGGATTGCAGCTAGCAAGTGAGGTTGGTTGGCGGAGAGAAGTGGACGGCAGGTTGTTGATAGTGTAGCTCCTGCTTCCTGTGTCTCCAACCCAGCCACCAGAGAGAATATAGTGGTATGACTCCCCTATCTATGGCTCCGTGGGTGTTCCATTTTGGCCTCACCATATTCTGCGTTCTTGTGTGGGGAGCGGGAGCTGAGACCCCTAGTGACACCCTGCATGACACATGGCGCAGCAAGCTGGGTACGGTGCTGGCCAAATCTCTCCGAAGGGCGGTGGAGCAGTTTGTGCGTATGAACACTCAGTCTCAGGAAGACCAGGAGGAGCAGCTGCTGGAGAGCTGGACCCCTGTGGAGGGGTGGGAAGACATGGATGGTTCTCCAACCAGCCGTAGAAAGCGAAGGTCGTTGCAGCCCTGGGGGCTGGGAAGTGCTTGCTGAGGCCCTCACCCCCAGGGTGGGGAGGACTTGGAGCCTTCACCCTGTGGAGAGGGAACATGTTGTAGAGCCGGTGCATAACCCTGGCAAATGACTGTGGACTATGGGGAATTGCCTTCCATCCCTAATTTAATGGACCGCTTGACTGTTTGCTTGGGAACATACCACCATGTAGTGGAACCGGCAGATGCTTGCTTTTGTGTCTTGACTGGCCGCTGTCGAGAATATGAGAGAAACCCTGGCTTTGTACTGGAAGTCTGGCTGTGCCCAGGAAGATTGGTGGTGTCCAGAAAGACTGGAGGTAACCTGAGAGGCCCTGGCTATGTCCAGGAAGTCTGGCTGTGCCCAGAGAGAGTGGCAGTGCCCTGAGTGTCGCTGGCTCTGCCCAGGGAGACTGGTGGTACCTTAAGAAGCCCAGGAATTCTGGCTGTGCCCAGAAGTACTGGTGGTGCCCTGAGAAACCCTGGCTCTGCCCAAAGAGCCTGGCTGTGTCCAGGATATTGCATTCACCTCCAGGCTCCTTGCACAGGGCCCCTCGCGGAAGATGCTTGTTGCATAGATTGTGAAGCGAGAACCTGTAGGGGTGGAGTGTGGGGAAAGAGCCAGGAGTGCAGTTTCCAGGCTCTCGCCCTCACATGGAAAGGTGCTCACTCGGATAGTAAATGGCCATCAACTATGATTGGATGGCCATCAACTGTGGCTAGGTGGCTGTCAGCTGTAACCAGTGAGCCATTGGCCACTAATATAACTGCCGTGGCTATGCTGGCAGGAAATGGGGGCCTACAAGAAGATGGTGGCTCAGCTAGCAAGAGCATATTGCAGTTAGCACAGTGCATTGCAGCTAGCAAGTGAGGTTGGTTGGCAGAGAGAAGTGGACGGCAGGTTATGGATAGTGTGGCTCCTGTTTCCTGCGTCTCCAACCCAGCCACCAGCAAGAATATAGTGGTATGACTCCCCTACCTATGGCTCTGTGGGTGTTCCTTTTTGGCCTCACCATATCCTGCGTTCTTGTGCGGGGAGTGGGAGCTGAGACCATACATGCCACCCTGCATAACAGATGTGATGAACTGTCTCAGAATCCCACAGCTTATCAATACTTAAAAAAAAAGAAAACATTTAGTTCATGGGTCTCACATGTCTTTAGTAAAGTTTGTTTGGGGGGCCGGGGGGGAGGAATGATGGAACTTTTAGTTGGGTTCTCAATAACAAATCATAAAATTCTTTTATTTTCTTCTGGAGACCGCCCAGGTAACAGTATGCACTTTGCATTCCCTGGTGTCCCCAATGGCTGAGTGCTCCTTGCCCCCTTTCAGGCCACAGATGAAATCCATCTTCTGTCTTTCATGGGAGTGATGGGAGGACACAGAGGTGGAGGGAGAATTAGGTTTAAACACTAAGAAAATGAAAACAGATGCGTGGAGGGGAAGAGAGGCTGGTGGGAATGGTGAGACCAGAAACAGTTCCCCACGGCACTGGCAGCATCCGTGCCCCACTACTCCCTGACCCCTCCCCCCCACCCTACTCCAACCCCAGCTCCCTAGGAGGGTCTGGTCTCTGTAGCAGCACCAAGCTGGGAATCGCTAATCTCGGGAGAGAATCCTCTCTTGGAAGTCTCAGTAAACTGTTTTCAGTAAACTGTTTGTAATTAATTGTAAGAGCCTGGGGTGGGTCCCACCCACGGGGGTGGGGTTTACTGTAGTAGGGAAAAGACTGGGAAGGAGATCAGTCCTAAAAACCAGTATGGGTGTTAAGTGCAGGCCTTGCTTGTTCGCAGGCATAGCGTATACAAGCCTCCTGGGCCAGGTATGCCGAGCCATAGCACTGGCCAAGGCCATCCCCCAAGCTGCCATGGCTGTGGCCTGCCCCGCACAGTGCAGTGCCAATCATCACTGCACCCCACCCTCAAAGTCAGTCACCCCTCTCTTGTGCCTCTGAGGGTGGGGTCAGACCCTCCCGAGGCTCTTCCTGCACTCTGGGCTGCATGCTGTGCACTAACAGGCTGGTTGTGGGGACAGAGTCCCAGAGAGCAGTTTCCAGGCTCTCAACCTCACGTGGAAAGGTGCTGGCTCAGGTAGTAGATGGCCATCAACTGTGACTAGCAGGCCATCAGCTGTTACCGGTTAGCCATTGGCCACTGATATAACTGCCGGGGCTACACTGAGGGGTTGGTTGGTTGGCACAGAAGCGGAGGGTGGATTGGGCATCGTGTGGCTCCTGCTTCCTGTGTCTCCAACCCAGCCACCAGAGAGAATATACTGGTATGACTCCCCTACCTATGGCTGCGTGGGTGTTCCTTTTTGGCCTCACCATATCCTGCTTTGTTGTGTGGGGAGTGGGATCAGACTCCCTGCATGACACTGGTCACAGCTCCTCCTGACGCCCTCCAACCTGCTTCTGCTGTAGGATGTGGGGTAAGGAGAGGCGGTAACTCTACTTGTGATTAAGGAGGCTGCTGGTGGTGTTCTTGTAAATCTATGGGCTACCGACTAAGAAAATCCTGACAAAGACCCAGAGAGAACCAAGAGGAGCCTGGAGCGGTGGGCTCACTCACTTAGTACTTAACTGCACACACTGCGAGTTTTACACCTCACAGGCTTATTCACCCCAATAAATAGCAACTCAATAGAAAACTTCTACAGTGTCTGCCAGTGAGCATTTCAGACAACCCCCAACCAACTCCAGGACCTACTTGTGGGGACACAGGGGCAGAAGCAGAGTAAGGGCCAGGTTATGCCAGAGCATAGTTGCTCTGCCTCAGTGCACCACACAAGACAGCAGGCCTGAGAACTTCAGCCGATGTGATGATTCTCACCAAACTAGGCAAAGATGCTGGGGCACACTGACTCACACAGCGCTCCCCTCATAGCCAGCCTGGGTCTATGAGGAGGAGGAAGATCTGCAACTCAAGGGAAGCCTGGACATCCAGAGACAAGGCAGCACCACAGGCACTAGCTGCCTTGAAGTTATGACAGGAAGGTCTACAAACATAGAGTAGACAATGGTGTGTTTGTTTTATTTTGTTTTTTTAATCAATACAATCGAGACTTTAAAAATTCTTACAACTGCTTGATTAGAGTATTTGAGTATCTGTCTTAACTGTACTCTGTGTTGTTTCTTAGACCTCGAACAGGCCTACAGTGGTGCTGCCATCTTCCCTTGCACTTGCCATCTGACCACAGATGGGTTTTCACAGACATGGAACAACCGTGCCAATGTGATACGAGGGGTGGTATCTGCCTCTTCTCTTCCAAGAGATCAAATACACCTAAAGCCACCTGTTCCCCTGCACAGGCACAGGAGTATGTGTGCTGATTCAATGAACTTAGTTTTAAAACCCCTGAATACTGGAGTTTATTCATGCGTGTATACTTACACATTAACTCAAAGTGTAAAAAAATCTCATTTTTATTTTATTGATAGTAGAATTTCTGGCATTCAGGAGAAACAAGGTATTAGCTCTTCTAGGAATTTGTTTGTATGGAAAACTGAGTTAACAAATCTGTTCTGTTGAGGGAAACTAAATATATGTAGCTGATTTCCTTCAAACTGTTCAAAATACCCAAAGGTCCTGTATATTTATTTATTTTTATTAGTTTCAGGGAGACAAAACAATGTAATAGTTAGACATTTACACCCCTCATAAAATGAGAACCCTCCTCCCCCAATCTACTACCACTCTGACGTCATATATAGCTGTGACAGTTCCACTGACTCTCTTCCTTATTCTGTACTCCATATCCTATGACTATATATATATGTTAAATTATAGCTGACATTCAGTATTATTCAGCTTCAGCTTCAGGTGTACACTGCAGTGGTCAGGCACCAACACTGTCCATGAAGTGATCTCCCTAAGACAAGTGTCCATTGGACACCCTACAAAATCTTTACAACATTATTGATTATATTCCCCAAACTGTCTTTTGTATCCCATGGCAATCTTGTGGTTACTGATTGTACTTTCTAATCCCCTCACCTTTTCCCTCATCTCCACCCCCTCCCATCTAGCAACCCTCAGTTTTTTCTCTATATCTTTCAGACTGTTTCTGATTAGTTTGCTCATTTATCCTGTTCTTTAGATTTCACATATAAGTGAGATCATATGGTATATGTTTTTTTCCATCTTACTTATTTCACTTAGCCTAATGTTCTCTAGGTCCATCCGTATTGTTGCAAATGGTAGGATTTCATTCTTTATGGCTGAGTAACAGACCATTGTATAAATGTACCAGTTTCTTTTTCTTTTTTCTTTATGTATCACCGTTTCTTAATCCAGTCATCTACTAATGGGCACTTCGGTTGTGTCCATGGTTTGACTGTTGTATATAGTGTTGCAATAAACATATGGGTGCATAAATTTTTTTCAAATTAGTGTGTTGGATGTCTCTGGATCCAAAGAGTGGAATTGCAGGGTCATAAAGTAGTTCCATTTCCAGTTTTTTGAGATACCTCCATCCTAATTTCTATAGTGGCTGCACCAAACTGCAATCCCACCAACAGTGCACAAGGGATTTCTTTTCTCCACATCTTTGCCAGCACTTGTTTGTTGATTTATTGATGATAGCCATTTTGGCTGGGGTGAGGTGGTATCTCATTGTGGTTTTTATTTGCATTTCTCTAATGATTAGTGAGATTGAGCATTTTTTCATATGTCTGTTTGCTATTTGTATGTCCTCTTTAGAAAAATGTCTCTTCATGTCCTCTACCCATTTTTAATTGGGTTGTTTGGTTTTTTTGTTGTTGAGTTAAATGAGTTTTTTTAAAAAATAAAATTTGCAAATTAATCCCTTATAAGATGTATCATTGACAAATATCTTCTCCCATTTAGTAGAATGCCTTTTTGTTTTATTGATGGTTTCCTTTGCTGTGAAAAAACTGTTTAGCTTGATGTAATCCCATATGTTTATTTTTTTCTCTTACTACCCATGACCAAGGGGATATATCAGTTAAAATATCACCAAAGGTAATGTCTGCAAATTTACTTCCCATATTTTATTTTAGGAGTTTTATGGTTTCAGATCTAACATTTAAGTCTTTAATCCATTTTGAATTTATTCTTGTATATGGTGTAAGGAGGTGGTCCAGGTTCTTTTTTTGCATGTTTCTGTCCAGGTTTCCCAGCACCATTTATTGAATAGACTGTCTTTACCCCAATGTAAATTCTTGCTTCCATTGTCTAAGGTTAAATGACAATATAGGCATGGATTTATTTCTGGACTCTTTATTCTGTTCCATTGATCTATGTGTCTGTTCTTATGCCAGTACCGTGCTGTTTTGATTATTATTACCTTGTAGCATGATTTGCTGTCAGGTATCATAATAATTCCCACTTTGTTCTTATTTCTCAAAATTGCCGTGACACTCAGGGTCTTTTATGGTTCCATATAAATTTTAGGATTATATGTCCTTGACAGTTTGATAGAAATTCTGTTGAATCTATATATTGTGTTAGGTAGTGTATACATTTTAATTATATTAATTCTTTCTATCCATGAGCATGCTTTGTGTTTCCATTTATTTGTATCTTCTTTAATTTTTCTCTATAGTGTCTTATAATTTTCTGAGTACAGGACTTTTACTTCTTTGGTTAAATTTATTCCTAAGTATTTTACGCTTTTGAAGCAATTATTAATAGGAATGTTTTATTAATTTCTTCTTCGGAAACTTTATTATTCGTATATACAAATGCAACTGATTTCTGAATATTAATTTTGTATCCTTCTACTTTACTAAATTCATTGATCAGTTCTAATAGTTTTTGGTAGAGTCTTTGGGGTTCTCTATATAGTATCATGTCATCTGCATACAATGACAATTGTACATTCTCCTTTCCAATTTGGATGACTTTTATATCTTTTTCTTGTCTGATCGCTGTGGCTAGAACTTCCAGAACTTTGTTGAGTAAAAGTGGAGAAAGGGGGCAACCTTGTCTTATTCCTGATCTTAAGGGGAATGGTTTTAGCTTTTCCCCATTGAGTATGATGGTAGCTGTGGGTTTATCATATATGACCTTTATTATGTTGAGATATGATCCCTCTTTTCCCACTTTAATTTCTATCATAAATGGCTGCTGTTTTTTTTCAAATTTTTTTGCTGCATCTGATGATATGACCATATTTTTTTTTTTTTTTTTTTTGTTAATGTGGTGCATCCTATGAATTGATTTGAGATATTGAACCAACCTTGCATATCAGGAGTGAATCCCACTTGATCGTAGTGTATGATCGTTTTAATATATTGCTGAATTCTGAATATTTTGTTGAGGATTTTTGCATCTATATTCATTAGGGATGTTGGCCTGCAGTTTTTTTTTTTGTAATGTCTTTGTCTTTTTTTGGGATCAGAGTGATAGTGGCCTCAAAAAACAGTTTTGGAGCCCTCCCCTCCTGGATTTTTTTGAATGGTTTGAGGAGAAATATGATAATTCTCTTTTTTGAATGTTTAAAAAAATTCACCTAATGCCCATCTGTCTAGGGCTTTTTGTTGGGGTTTGGTGATTACTGATTCAATTTCACTGGTAGTAATCAGTCTATTCAGCATTCCCATTTCATTTTGAGTTAGCCTTGGAAGGTTGCATGCTTCTAGAAATTTATCCATTTCTTCCAGATTGTCTAATTTGTTGGCATATCATTGCTCATAGTGTTTTCTTAATTTTTTTTTTTTTTTTTTTTTTTTTTTTTGTATTTCTGTGGTATCTGTTGTCAATTCTCCTCTTTTATTTCTGATTTTATTAATTTGGTTCCTCTCTTTTCTTGATGAGTGTGGCTAAACGTTTGTTGATTTTGTTTATCTTTTTAAAAACCATCTCTTGATTTCTTTGATCTTTTGTTTTGTTTTGTTTTGTTTTGTTGGTCTCTATTTCACTTATTTTGCCTCTGATCTTTATTATTTCTTCCTTGTAGTCCCTTTGGGCTTGTTTTGTTGTTCTCTTCCATTTCCATTAGGTGTAAAGATAAACTATTTGATTTGAGATTTTCTTGTTTCTTTAGGTAGGCCTGCATTGCTATGACTTTCCCTCTTAGGACTGCTTTTGCTACATTCTGTAGATTTTTGGTTGTTGTATTTTCATTTTCGTTTGTCTCAAGGTAACTTTTGATTTCTTTGTTGATCTCATTGTTGACCCACTCACTATTTAGTAACATGTTATTCAGCCTCCATGTATTTGTGTGTTTTCCAGATTTCTTTGTATAATGGATTTCTAGTTTCATAGCACTGTGGTCAGAGGAGGCGTGTGGTATGATTTCCATCCTCTTAAATTTATTGAGACTTGTTTTGTGGTCTAGCATGTGGTCTATCTTGGAGAATGTTCCATGTGCACTTGCGAAGAATGTATATTCTGCTGCTTGGGGGTGAAATGTTCTAAAAATATCGATTGAATCCAACTGATCTAATGTGTCATTTAAGGCCACTGTGTCCGTGTTGATTTTCTCTCTTGAGGATCTGTCCATTGGTGGCAACGGGGTGTTGAAGTCCCCTGCTATGATAGTGTTACTGTTGACCTCTGTCTTTATGTCAGTCAAAATCTGTTTTATATATTTAGGAGTTCCTATGTTGGTTGCATAGATGTTTACTAGGGTTACATCCTCTTGTTGGATTGGTCCCTTTGTTATTATGTAGTGCCCTTCTTTGTCTTCTATTATAGTCTTCATTTTAAAGGTTATTTTATCTGATATAAGTATTGCTACCCCAGCTTTTTTCTCATTTCCATTTGCATGAAATATCTTTTTCCATCCCTTTACTTTCAGTTGGTGTGTGTCTTTTGATCTGGGGTGAGTCTCTTGTAAACAGAATATGCCTGGGTCTTCTTTTCTTATCCACTCAATCACCCTATGTCTTTTGATTGGAGCATTTAGTCCATTCACATTTAAAGTGATTAGTGATAGGTACATATTTTGCCATTTTGTTATTCGTATTTCTGGTCTTCCTTTGTTAGTTTCCCTCCCCCTGCCCCTTTCTTCTGCTTAAAGAAGCCCTCTTAACATTTAGTGCTGTACTGGCTTGGTGGTAATGATTTCCTTTAGCTTATTCTTTTCTGGGAAGCTCTTTATCTCCTTCAATTTTAAATGATAGCCTTGCTTGGTACAGCAATCTTGGTTGTAGGTGTTTAGTTTTCATCACTTTGACTGTTTCCTGCCACTCTCTTCTGGCCTGCAAAGTTTCTGTAGAAAAGTCAGCTGATGGTCTTATGGGGGTTCCCTTGTATGTAACCCGCCATCTTTCTCTTGCTGCTTTTAGGATTCTCTCTTTGTCTTTAACCTTTTTTATTTTAACTATGATGTGTCTTGGTGCAGGCCTGTTTGGATTCTTCTTGTTTGGGATTCTCTGCACTTCCTGCATTTGTATGTTATTTTCCTTCATCAGATTAGGGAAGTTTTTGGTCACTAGCTCTTCAAATAGATTCTTGATCCCTTGCTCCCTCTCTTCTCCTTCTGGTATTCCTATGAGGTGAATGTTATTGTGCTTGATGTTGTCCCACAGGTCTCTTAAACTATTTTCACCGTTTTCTATTCTTTTTTCTTTTTGTTGTTCTGATTGGGTGATTTCTGCTATCTTGTCTTTTAAATCACTGTGATTTGACCCTCTGCTTCATCTAATCTGCTGGTGATTCCTTCGCGTGTGTTCTTCATTTCAGTTATTGTATTCTTTAATTCTGACTGGTTATTTTTTATGTTTTCTGTATCCTTTATATTTGCTATCTCTTTGTTGAGATTCTAAGTTCCTTAAGCACTCTAGATTAAGTTTTCTAAATTCTGTCTCTGATATGTTGGTTGCCTCTGTTTCATTTAGTTCCATTTCTGGAGGTTTCTTCTGATCTTTTAGTTGGGACATGTTTCTTTGTCTACTCATTGTTGCTGTCGCTCTGTCTTTGTTTCAATGTATTAGGTAAATCACCTATGTCTTTCAGCCTTTGCTGGGTGAGCTTATGTAGTCTGTGTCCTTCATATTTGAATTGCCACAATCTCCCTATTGTCCTGTGCATGTGTTCCAGAGGTTTCCCTTGTGTTGTGGGTGGGATTGACTCTCAGGCTGACTAGCAGTGAGAATTGGCTATGCCCACAGTGTATGACCTGCTGTGTGAAGGTTAACCCCTCAGAGGAGGTTTGGCCCCTGCAGGCTCTTGTGCCTGTAGAGAATTTCCTTTGGTTACCCACTTGTAGGTCCAACCTTGTAGTGCTCTGTTTTGGTCTGAAGCTGGCCTCTGGGTGTATTGTCTCTGGTGTCTCTTGGGCAGGGCTCCTGCTCAGGGCAGTTTCAGCCCTGTCTATTACCAGCCCATGGCTACCTAGTAGGTACCTCAAGTTGGCTGCTGCCTGTGCTGGGCCTGGAGATGTGTGGCGGTGGCCTCTCTGTGAACTGAGGCTGGCCCAGGGCCCCCTAGGTCTGTTGCCACCTTTTATTTGTCCATAAGGACAAACTGTTGACAAAGGCTCCTTAGGACTGTGTGTCTGGTTGGTTGAGTCAGTGTTGAGGGTACCCTCAGTGATGCAGCACTAGCTGAGCAGGATGAAGTTCAAGTGAGTCATGAAATGAGACTGGTGGTGTTTACGTTAATGCAGATTCAGCTCTTACACCAGTACCTGGCCTGTGACCCACTTGTACAGTGCCCCAAGGGCACTGAAGTCAGCCTCCACCTCACGCTCGCAAAATCAGAGAGCAATTCCAGAGTGTCTGCGGTGCAGGTTTGGGGTCACTGATCACCACCAAGATCTCCCCAGGGCTCTGCAGATCAACTGCTGCTGTAAATAATACTTTGCCCCAGTTTTTGGGTGTGGGGTTAGTCATCACTGCACCCAGAGTGCCCCCGACAGTGCAGATGTAGGTGAGTGTGTTGGTGTTATAGGGGGCTAAAGGCTGTGGTCAGTGGTTTCTACAAATTCAGTATAGGAAAAAAAACAAGGCTCTCTGACCACCTTAGTCTGCAGGCAGCTTGTGAGGCAAAGCCAGCCGCCCAGCAGTAGAGAGACTCCAGGCCACTCAGCACAAGCTGTGCAGAGGGCAAGGACCCCGTGTGGCGTCTTCACCTCAGGCTTGCAGGTTCCTGAGAGCTGCCCGCAACTAAATGCAGTTAACTCTGGAGCTGTGCTCACCACCAAAAATCACCACAGGTTGCTGCGGGCTGCAAAAAACCTCTGTGGCCTGTGGACGTGGGTCCAGGCATGAGGTGCCCAGGGTGCCCCTGGCAATGCAGATCTAGGTGGGCGTGGCAGGACCCCAGGGCAACATGGGGGTGTAGTCAGTGGCCCCCACAAAGTCAGAGCAGCATGCACTCCGGCATCAGCCACCAGCCCGCACATAAGCACAAGCGCACCAAGCATGCCTTGGCCAGATCACGCTGCGGTACAGCTCCCATCCCGTCGTAGTCTCTGCCGGTCTCCATCATCAGCCTGTGCAGCAGGGAGAGCAGCCTGACTGTCAGGCATTTCCCAGGCAAAGCTGCACAAGCAGTGTGGAGCGTGGGGACCCAAGGCAGCATGTGCGCGCGCATCTGGGCCGATTACACCAGACCAATGAGGTCCCAACCCTGACCCTTTGTGGGAGGGCTTAACCCTGAAACAAACAGTGCCCTCCTGTAATCCACTATGTGCAAGCTTCACACAGAGGGAACAATGGCCCCTGAACCTCCAGCTCCCACGTCAAAAGCGTTCAGTTCTGTCCTTCCCCACAGGCTCCTTGGACCCCCTATCCCTATGTGGTACTCCCAATGCCAGAGACCGGGTGAGTGCTTGCCGGCCAGCGAGTCCACGTGCCAGCTCCACAAGAGAGCATCTGGGCCTCTAGCTGCCCTCCGCCCCACCAGGTCCAGCAGAGAGAATACTCGCTGATTTCCACTGCCAGCTATGGTGGGACTAACTTTGCCAGCACAGGACCCCTGGACTGGGGAAGCCAGCATGGGGCCAAAGTGCCTGTACCTCAACAGGGGAGGCCCCTGCCACTCAGATGTCCCTCCTGGCATTCATCCTCTCTCCATGAGCCTGGAATCAGCCTTCCTCACGTCTCCACCCCTCCTACCAGCCTTGACGTGACCTCTTCTTTAAATCCTAAGCTTTAGTGGTGTTACGAGCATGTGTAAGAGCAATCGCTACATTTCAGTCTCTTCCTGAAAGTCAAGGGGACATTAACCCTTCGGCAGGGCACTGTGTCCCTGTGTGGTACTCGTGACACGAGTGAGGAACAAAGTCCCGGCACACAGGTTCAGACAGAGTGAGTAACACAGCTTTGTTTGGGAGCCAATGTCCCTCCAGACACCAATGCTCTGGTAAGCACAGAAGGTTATACAGAGTAGAATAGAATTTAATCACGAACCAAGTCCCAGAGTGAATCGGGATGGAGAAGGTTCCTGGTCCAGGAGAGGCAACTGGGCCCACCACGGGTCTGAGGCAAGCTGGTCTTGTGAGGAAGAACTTCGGAGAGTCCCGGAGTATGGTGGTTTGCACCTTGCAGAAGACTCTGTCGGATCACCCAGCTAGATGGCATTGCTCTGGAATTCTGCTTTTATCCTCTTTTCCTTGGACTTCTTTACTTCTTAGGTGATAACCAGAAGTGGTTTGCCAGGAGTTGTTTATCTCTTAGGTGATAACCAGAAGTGGTTTGCCAGGAGTTGTTTATCTCTTAGGTGATAACCAGAAGTGGTTTGCCAGGAGGTTTTTTTTACCTCTTAGGTGATAACCAGAAGTTGTTTCGGTGAAGGTGTTTATCACTCAGTTTTGTTATGCTCAGTTTCACACAAAAACATGTTTTTCACTTCACTCTTATCCGTCTCACACATGTGTGGCCACAGTCCTGTCCCTACTAGTCAACAACTTGTTTTGCAAACCTCAATCCAACATATATGATACATTTTATATGCTCTGTACAAGTGGTTCTGTTCAGCTAGTGTTCAGATGAATCCCGAGGTTGATTGGTGTATACTTTATCCATAATTTTGGTGTGATCCTGGGAGGCAGTTGGTACAGTGTCCACCTGTTCGGCCATCTTAGCCCCTGCCTCCCAATCATTTATTTTAGGTTTTACTTCCCTTGCCTTTGGAGTCAAATTCATAAAATGCTCTTTGAACCCAAGGTCCATAAGTTTAGTACCTATGTTTTCTTCTATGAAGTTTATTATTTCAGGTCTTATGTTTAGGTCTTTGATCTAACTTGAGTTAATTTTGGTACACAGTGACAGATAGCGGTCTAGTTTTATTCTTTTTCATGTGGCTTTCCAACTCTCCCAGCACCATTTATTAAAGAGGCTGTCTTTTCTCCATTCTGTGTTCTTGGCTTCTTTTGTCAAAAATTATCTGTCTGTATTTATGTGGGTTTATTTCTGGGTTTTTCAATTCTATCACAATGGTCTGTGTGTCTGTTTTTCTGCCAGTACCATACTGTTTTGATTATTGTTGTTCTGTAGTACAAGCTGGGGTCAGGAGTGTGATACCTCCAGCCTTATTCTTTTTAACTTAGAATTGCTTTGGCTTATCGGAGTCTTTTGTGCTTTCACACAAACCTGATGACTTTTGTTCCATTTGTTTAAAAAAATGCCATGGGGATTTTGATGAGGATCGCATTAAATCTGTATATTGCTTTCAGTAATATGGCCATTTTAACTATGTTGATTCTTCCAATTCATGAACACGGAATGTCTTTCCATTTGTGTGTGTGTGTGTGTGTGTGTGTGTGTGTGTGTGTGTATGTGTTTGTGTGTGTCGTCTTCAGTTTCTTTTAAAAATGTCTTATAATTTTCAGTGTATAGGTCTTTCACATCCTTGGTTAACTTTATTCCTAGGTATTTTATTCCTTTTATTGCAATTGCAAACAGAATTGTTTTCTTAAATTTCTCTTACTGAGATTTCATTGTTAGTATATAGGACTGCAAAGGACTTTTATATGTCAATTTTGTAGCTGGCAAATTTACTGTATTTGTTTATTGTTTCTAATCGCTTTTTGTCGTGTCTTTGGGGTTTTATTTTTAGTATCATGTCATCTGCAAAAAGTGACGCTTTACTAAACTATTGTCTGTGTCTATGAGTTTCTGTTTCTCATTTGTTTGTCTTGTTCTTTTGTTGTTTTTGGTTTATATACCACATATCAGTGAAATCACATGGTTCTCTGCTTTTTCTGTCTGAGTTGTTTCGCTCAGCATTACTCTCTCAAGATCCATCCATGTTGTCACAAATGTTCCTATATCATCTTTTCTTACTGCCGAATAGTATTCCATTGTGTATATATACCACAACTTCTTTATCCATTCATCTATCGAAGGACATTTTGGATGGAAGGAGAACTGACTCTGGGTGATGAACACACAATGGGATTTATAGATGATGTAATACAGAATTGTACACCTGAAATCTATGTAATTTTACTAACAATTGTCACCCCAATAAATTTAATTAAAAAAAAAAAAAAAAAAAGTGACGCTTTGACTTCTTTGTTTCCGATTTGGATGCCTTTCATTTCTTTCTCTTGCCTGATTGCTCTGGCTAGGACTGCCAATACTATGTTGAATATCAGTGGTGCTTTTCAGGGGATAGCCTTGCCTTGTCCCTGAACGTAGAGTGAAGGGCTTCAGTTTTTCACCATTAATTATGATATTAGCTGAAAGTTTGTCATATATGGCCCTTATTAGGTTAAGGTATTTTCCTTCTATACCCATTTTATTATGTTTTAATCATAAATGGATGTTGTGTCTTGTCAAACATGTTTTCTGCATCTATTGATATGATCATATGATGTTTGTCCTTTATTTCATTTATGTGGTGTATCACATTGATCAATTTGAGTATGATGAACAATTCTTGTGCCCCCGGGATGAACCCCACTTGCTTGTGATGTATAATCCTTTTAATGCATTGTTGTATTCGAGTTCCTAAAATTTTATTTAGGATATTTGCACCTGTATTCATCAGAGATATTGATCTGTTATTTTCTTTTTTTGTGTTATCCTTACCAGGTTTGGTATCAGGGTAATGTTGGCCTCATAAAATGAGTTAGGGAGTGTTGTTTCTTCTTCAGTTTTTTGGAAGAGTTTGAGTAGTTTGAGTGTTAAATCCTCTTTGTATGTTTGGTAGAATTCACTAGTGAAGCCATTTGGTCCTGGACTTTTGCTTTTGGGAAGGTTTCGAGTAACTGATTCAATTTCCTTACTATTGATCAGTTCTATTTAGATTTTCTAATTCTTCGTGATTCAGCTTAGGAAGGTTATGTGTTTCTAAGAACATGTCCATTTGTTCTAGGTTATTGAATTTTGTGCCATTAGCCTTTCATAGTATTCTTGGATGATCCTTTGTATTTCTGTGCATTCGTGGTAACTTCCCCTCTTTCATTTCTGATTTTGTTTATTTGTGTCTTCTCTCTTTTTATGTTAGTCAGTCTAGCCAAGTGTTTGTCAATTTTATTAATCTTTAGAAATAACCAGCTCTTTGTTGCATTATTTTTTTTTCTATTGTCTTTTTGTTGTCTATTTCATTTGGTTTTCTGCTCTGATTTTTATTATTTCCTTCCTTCTGTTGACTTTGGGTTTCATTTGTTCTTCTTTTTCTAGTTCTTTAAGGTATAACCTGAGGTTATCTATCTGGGATTTTTCTTCGTTCTTGTGATAGGCCTCTAATGATATAAATTTCCCTCTTAAAACTACATTCGCTGCATCCAAATTTTGGTAGGATGTATTCTCAATCTCATCTCTTCCTGTGTCTCTTTTGATCTCTCCTCTTCTTTCTTCATTGACCCAGTCATTCTTTGAAAGCATGTTGTTTAACCTCCACATATTTGTGGTTTTTCCTGCTTTCTTTTTGCAGTTGACATCCAATTTCAAAGCCTTGTGATCAGAGAATATGCTTGGTATCATTTCAGTCTTCTTAAATTTGCTGAGGCCAGTTTATGTCCCAATATATGGTCTATCCTTGGGAATGTCCCATGTACACTAGAAAAGGGTGTATAGTCTAATGTTCTATGATGAAGTGTTCTATAAATGTCAATTATGTCCATTTCTTCTAATGTGTCATTTGGGGCTGATATTTCTTTATTTACTTACTGTTTGGATGATCTCTCCATAGCTATCAATGATGTATGTAGGTCCCTAAATAATTGTGTTTTGGTCAATTTCTCCCTTTAGTTCTGTTAGGAGTTGCTTTGTATATTTCGGTGCTCTCTGACTGGGGACAAAAATATTGATGACTGTTATGTCTTCTGGTTGTATGGTCTTCTTTATAATTATTAAACATCCATCTTTGTCTTTTGTTACCTTTTTTATCCTGAAGTCTGTTTAATCTGATATAAGTATGAGTACACGAGCTTTTCTCTGAATACCATTTGCTTGGATTGTCAACTTCCACGCTTTCACTTTGAGTCCCTATTTGTCCTTGTAACTGAGATGTTTCTGTTGGACGTAGCATATAGTTAGGTTTAGGTTTTTGATCTAATCAGCTACACTGTGACGTTCTATTGGTGTGTTCAGTCCATTTACATTTAGGGTGATTGTTGATGTATGAGAATGTCTTGTCATTTTATCTTTGGTTTTCTGGTAGGAAGGTGTCCTCATTGTTTCTTGGCCTTGTTGTTGCTGTCTGTTATTTCAGTATGGTGGTATCCTAAGACTTTTCCCCTTGTTGTTTCTTGTTCTGTTATATATTTCAGTTCTGGATTTTTTTTGACTGGTTACCGTTCAGTTTATGTAAAAGAAAGTTTCATATTTAGAATATTCCATCTTCTTCAGCATGCTTCTTTTCTCCATTCCCTTTTGCTGGTTTAGACGTTTACTCTCTCCTCTTTTATGTTTTTGTTGTCACAATGTATCCCTATTTATGGTGTGAGTTTGTTTCTGCACTGCAGTAGCAAGTTGTCTTCCCCCCACCCCCCCGTCCTTGTTTTTATTTTTTTTTATTTTTACCCTTATGTTATGTTTAAGTGTATAGTGAACTATGTGGTACAGGGGTAGCCATTTCTGCTTCTGTCTGTTCATAATAATACTCATGGTTTTGTATTCTTTTGCTTTTTTGTTTCAGGTCAAATCGCCTCCTTCAGTATTTCTTGTAGTGCAGGTCATGTGTTAGAAAACTCCCTCAGCTTCTCTATGTCTGGGAAGGTCTTTATTCCTCCTTCATCTCTAAAGGATATCTTGGCTGGATATATTATTCTTGGCTCATACTTTCTCTCTTCCAATAGTTGAATATTTAATTCCACTCCCTCCTGGTTTGTAGCGTTTCTGCTGAAAAATCTGATAATAATGTAATGGGCTTTCCCTTGTAGGTTACCATCCACTTTTCCCTGGCTGCCTTGAGGATTCTTTCTTTGTGGTTACTTTTTGACAGCTTCAATACAATGTGCCTTGGAGAAGTCCTATTGGGATTGAGGTGATTAGGAGTTCTATTTGCTTCTTGGAATTGAGAATCCAGTTCTTTCCCCAAGTTTGAGAAGTTCGCATTGACTATTTGTTTGAATATACTCTCTGTTCCTTTCTTCCTTTCTTCTCCTTCCGGTATGCCCACTATTCTTATATTGCTCTTTCTGATGGAGTCAGAAAGTTCTTGTAGAGTTCTTTCATTTCTTTTCACTCTCAAGTCTCTCTCTTCTTCCACCTGTATTGTCTCCAGATTTCTATCTCCTGTGTTACTTATTCTTTCCTCCATCTGGTCAGCTCTGTACCTAAGCTGGCTATTTCATTCTGCATTTCTTTTATTGAGTTCCTTATCTCCAGAAATTCTATTTGGTTCTTTTTTAAAATTTGGTAAAATGTTCATTTTGTTCTTTGATTTTGTCTTTGAGTTCCTTAAACTGTCTGTCTGTGTTTTCTTGCCTCTCGTTGAGTTTCCTTAAGAGCTGCAATCTTGAATTCTCTGTCATTTAAGTTACATATTTTCCTGTCTTTAAGTTCATTTTCTGGAGATTTTTCATTTTCTTTCTGAGGTGCCTTGTTACCTTGGTTATTCATGGCAATTAACTAATTATTATTTCTCTTCCTAGACATCTACAGGAGTGGGTCCTGCAACAGGTCGATAGGAAGAGGGCTTTCTTGCTTTCCAGCAGGTGCTGGTGTAGTGTTTCATTTTTGCTCTTGCTGTAGCCTTTTATTGTCTCTCATGCTGTAGTCTTATATTTTCTCTGCACTGTTCTAGCTTCTCACACAATGAGGGTGGGCATTCCCTGGAAGGTGGGCTTTTCTCCTGTGAGCAGGTCACCTGAGTCACAGGACACCGACTCCATGGGGTGTTGTAAAGGGCTTCTGAATCCCTAATCTCTTCTTGAAACCAGATTCAGTGTCTGTGTGTTTCTGTTTACCCCTGCAGGGATCTACCCAGGTAGGTGGGGGCCGGGGCAGTGTGTGTTGTGAGAAGTAGCTCTGAGGAATGGCGGTGACTACCAGCACAGTTAATCTTGCACCTAAGTTTCCTTCTCTTTCACTGGAATTAGTTGGGTTGTGAGTCTCTGTCTGTGCAGCTGCAATTCTTTGAACTGTTAATAGTCTGTTCTTTTGATCTGACACTGCTACCATTCTGCTTCTAACACTAGGACTGTGGGGGTGGGGTGAGCTCTTGGAGGGTAGGGATGGATCGGCTATGCTCCATGCTTACAACTTCTATCCTCTGCTTAGCAGTAAGGGCTTACACCACCCTTCTCACCCTTCTTCCTCATTCTTTGCTCTGAGGTCTCTGCCATGAGTGTTGAGCTTAGCTGTGTTATAGGTTGATCCCTCAGTAGGGACTGTGGGCCATAAGGGGAGTGTTAGCATTACTAATTTTTCCCTCTACCATGACTGTATTAGCTCTGGAACTCAGGGAGCTCTGAGCTCTGGTCTGCATCCTGTATCGCCCAGCCTGCATCTCTGCACTTCCCCCTTGCCTCCTCCCCAGCTCACCCAATCTGCCCACCTTTAGATGATTTCAATTGCTTGTCTCTTGGGCTAGCCTATATGCCACACAGGGAGTCCTTTTGAAATTATAGCTGTTGTATTTCTTAAATTTCAGGTGAGATTTCAATAGGCTCTCCTCACGCCACCATTTCTGTGACGTTGTCTCTCGATAATCTTTATTAGGTGAGATGTCAGTATCATATTTTCTTTTAATTCTTTAGAATGTGGTTTCCTTTAGTTCTTTGAAAAAAATGCAGTGTCCGTTTTAGAGTTTATTTCTTCTAAGTCCAACATGTGGGCTTTGCCAGAGGATAGTTTGTATTGACTCTTTCTTTTTAATGGTTTACGGATAATAGTTTTCTGGGGTGTTTTTGTTGTTGTTGAAAATTGCATATTTTGTGTATTATATAATGTGGCAACCCTGATAATCAAAGTACCCTCTTTTCCCCCACCCCAGGATTTCTTTTGCTGTTTATTGAATTTTCTGAAATAATTATGGAAATTCCATATTCTTTGTCACGTATGGCCACTGAAACCTGCTCATTTAACTTAGTGGTTAGCTAATGATTGGACAGAGATTTTCTTATATGCCTTAAGCCAGTAAGTTTCTTATTATTTGCTGAGGGGCTCTGTGTGCATACTTTTAATGCTCCAGCAGTTTACAACTCTGCTTGAATCTTCACGTACTCTTTGCATGAAGCCTCTACATTATCCAGAGTTGAGAGATTAGGATCTTCTCATGTTTTTCCTGAGCTTTCACACAGCCCTGCAAATGCATATAGCTTTCTCATTTCCCAGCGACATGTCAGTTTTCAAAGCTCCTTATAGACATCTCATTCCTCAGATCTTCCTTTTCAAGTCTATAGCCAGTCTGCTGTTTGCCCCAATTTGTTACCACTGTATCAGGAAGCTGCAATGTTAAATAATTGCTATTGATAATTTTCCACAAGGAAAATACCAGCACAGTTAATCTTGCACCTAAGTTTCCTTCTCTTTCACTGGAATTATTTGGCCTGTGAGTCTCTGTGCAGCTGCAATTCTTTGAACTGTTAATAGTCTGTTCGTTTGATGTGACACTGCTACCATTCTGCTTCTAGCACTAGGACTGTGGGGGTGGGGTGAGCGCTGGGATGGTAGGGATGTGTCGGCTATGCTTCATGCTTACGTCTTCCATCCTCTGCTTAGCAGTGAGGGTTAACACCACCATTATCACCGTTCTTCCTCATTCTTTGCTCCGAGGTCTCCACAATGATCTTTGGCTTTAGCTGTGATATATTCTGATCCTTCATGCGGGTGGGACTATGGGCCATAAAGGGAGCATTAGCATTACTAATTTTTCCCTCTACCATGACTGCATTAGCTCTGGAATGCAGAGAGGTCTGATCTCCGTTCTGCATCCTGCGGCCCCCAGCCTGCATCTGTGCATTTCTCCCTTCCCACCTCCCCCACTTGCCCAATTTGCCCACCTTTAGATGAAAGCAATTGTGTGTCTCTTGGGCTTGCCTATGTGCCACGCAGGGAGTCCTTTGTGAAATTATAGCTGTTCAATTTGTTGTAACTTCCAGAGGAGATTTGAAGAGGCTCACCTCACACTGCCATTTCTGTGACATAATCTTTTTCACCATTAGTATTTTGATGGCTACTGCATTGAAGCTATAGATTGCTATAGGTAGTATGGACATTTTAACTACATTAAATCTTCCTGTCTATGAGTATGGTAAATATTCCATTTATTTGGATCTTCTTTAATTTCTCTGTTCAATGTCTTGTAATTTTCTGAGTATCGGTCTTTTACTTCCTTGGTTAAATTTATTATTAAGCATTTTGTTTTTTGATACAATTTTTAAATGGGATTGTTTTCTGAATTTCTCTTTCTGATAATTTGTTATTGGTGTATGAAAATGCAACGAATTTCTGAATATTAATTTTGCATCCTGCTACTTTAGTAAATTCATTTATCAGTTTTAATAGTTTTTTGGTGGACTCTTTGGGGTACTTTTATATATATATAGTATCATGTCATCTGCAAACAATGACAGTTTTACTTCTTCCTTTAGCATTGGGATGTCTTTAACTTATTTTTCTTGTCTTATTGCTGTGGCTAGAACTTCCAGTTCTATGTTGAATAAAGGTGGTTAAAGTGGGTACTCTTGTCTTGTTCTTGATCTTAAGAGGAATGTTTTTGGCTTTCCCCTTTTGAGTATGATGTTAGCTGTGGGTTTGCCATATATGGCCTTATTATCTTGAGATATGTTCTCTCCACTCCCCCTTTGCTGAGAGTTTTTATCATAAAAGCATGAGGATTTGTCAAATGCTTTTTCTGCATCTATTGATATGACCATATGATTTTTATTTTTCATTTTGTTTATGTGGTGTGTCATGTTAATTGATTTGTGGATATTGAACCAAGATTGCATACCAGGAATGAATCTCACTTGATCATGCTATATGATCTTTTTAGTGTATTGCTGAATTCAATTGCTAATATTTTGTTGAGGATTTTTTTTTTTTTTTGTATCTATGTATATTAGTGATATCAGGCTATAGTTTTCTTTTCTTGTGTGTTGTCTTTGTTTGGTTTTGAAATCTGGGTAATGGTGGCCTTGTAAAATGAGCTTGGGAGACTGTCTTCCTCTTGGACTTTTTGGAATAGTTTGAGGAGTATAGGTGTAAATTCTTTTGTGAATGTTTGGTAAAATTCACCTATGAAGCCATCTGGTCCAGGACTTTTGTTTGTTGGGAGCCTGTTTATTACTGATTCAATTCCATTGATAGTTATCAGTCTGTTCAGATTTTCTGTTTCTTCTTGATTCAGTCTTAGAAGATTATATGCTTCTGGGAACATATCCATTTCTTCCAGATTGTCCAATTTGTTGGCATATCATTGCTCACAGTATTTTCTTAAAATTTCAGTGGTGTCAGTTGTCATTTTCCTCTTTCATTTCTGATTTTATTTATTTGGATCCTCTCTCTTTTTTTCTTGATTATCTGGTTAAAGGTTTTTCAATTTTGTTTATCTTTTTCAAAAAAAAAAAAAAAAAACATCTCTTGGTATGATTGCTCTTTTTGTATTGTTTATTTAGCCTATATTTTGTTTATTACCTCTCTGATCTTTATTATTTCATTCTTTGTACTCACTCTGTACTTTGTTTGCTGTTTTTTTTCCAGTTTGCTTAGGTGTAAAGTTAGACTGTTTGTTTCAGCATTTGTATCTCTAGGTAGGCTTGTGTTGCTAATAATTTCCCTCTTAGGACTACTTTCTCTGTGTCCCATAGATTTTGGGCCATTGTGTTTTCATTTTCATTTGTCTCAAGGTATCTTTTGACTTCTTCCTTGATTTTACTATTGATCCATTCATTCTCTAGTAGCATGTTATTTCACTTCCATGTGTTTGTGTGTTTTTCAGTTTTTTCTTGTAATTGATGTCTAGTTTCATACCATTGTGATGAGAGAAGACACTTCATATGACTTTAGTCCTCTTAAATTTATTGAGACTTGTTTTGTGGCCTAATATGTGGTTTAACTTGGAAAATGTTCCTTGTGCACTTGAAAAGAATGTATATTCTGCTGCTTTGGGGCAAAATGCTATAAAAATGTCAATTAAATCCTTCTGGTCTAGTGTGTACTTTAAGCTGTTTCTGTATTGATTTTCTGTCGGAAAAATCTGCCCAATGGTATCAGTGGGGTGTTAAAGTACCCTACTATGATTGTGTTACTTTTGATCTGTGCCTTTATGTGGGTCAATATTTGCTTCATATATTTAAGTGCTCCTGTGTTGGGTACATAAATATTTATTACAGTGATATCCTCTTGTTAGATTGATTACTTAAGATAATGTCCTTCTTTGTCTTTTATTATAGCTTTCATTTTAAATTCTATTTTGTCTGATGTAAGTATTGCTGCCCCAGCTTTTATCTCATTTCTGTCTGCATGAAATATCTCTCTCTTTTTTTTTTAAATTTATTGGTGTGACAACTGTTAGTAAAATTACATAGATTTCAGTTGTACAATTCTGTATTACATCATCTATAAATCCCATTGTGTGTTCGCCACCCAGAGTCAGTTCTCCTTCCATCATCATATATTTGATCCCCCTTACCCTCATCTCTCACCCCCCAACCCCCTTACCCTCTGGTAACCGCTAAACTGTTGTCTGTGTCTATGAGTTTTTGTTTCTCATTTGATTGTCTTGTTCTTTTGTTGTTTTGGGTTTATATACCACATATCAGTGAAATCATATGGTCCTCTGCTTTTTCTGTCTGACTTATTTCACTTAGCATTGTACTCCCAAGATCCATCCATGTTGTCACAAATGTTCCTATATCATCTTTTCTTACCACCGAATAGTATTCCTTTGTGTATAGTATTCCACAACCTCTTTATCCATTCATCTATCGAAGGACATTTTGGTTGTTTCCATGTCTTGGCCACCGTAAACAAAGCTGTAATGAACATTGGAGCACATATGTCTTTACGGATAAATGTTTTCAGATATTTTGGGTAGATACCCAGGAGACGGATTGCTGGGTCACATGGTAATTCTAATGAAATATCTTTCCATCCCTTTACTTTCAATCTGTGGGTCTTTTGATCAGAGGTGGATCTCTTATAGACAGCAAATACATGAGTCTTATTTTCTTATTCAGCTACCTTGTCTTTTGATTGGAGTATTAGGTTAGGTTGGTTGCTTCCATTTTATTTAGTTCTATTTCTGGAGATTTCTCCTGTTCTTTTATTTTAAACATGTTTCTTTGTTTCCTCATTCTGGCTTCCTCTCTGTGTTTGCTACTATATATTAGGTAGATCTTTTATGTCTCTCATTCTTTGCTGGGTTCCCTCAGGTGGTATGTGTCCTGTGTGGTCCAATGATGCAGTCTCCCTTATCTCCTGTGCATGTGTTCCAGGAGTGTCCCTTGAGTGTGTTCTTCTATTGTAGTTGAGCATGTTTTTGGCATGTCTATGGGTGGGATTGACTCCCAGGTTGACTGACTCTGAGGATTGGCTACATCTAGTGTATGAACTGCTATGTGGGGTCTGACCCCTCATAGGAGGATTCACCACTGCAGTCCCTTTTGCCTTTTGAGACCCCCCCACTTTGAGTATCCCACTTGTGGGGTTAACCATGTAGTGCTCTGGTGTGTTCTGAAGCTGGCCTCCAATTATCTTGTTTCTGGTGTCTCCTGGGAGGGGTTCCCGTACAAGCCAATTTTAGCCTTGCCTGTTACCACCCTGTGGCTACATTTTAGGAGCCACAAACCTATATGTGGTTTGCTGCTGCCTGTGATGGAGGTGTGTGGGAGTGGCCTCACTGTGAACTGAGGCTGACTGCCACCAGTATTGGGCTTGAGGAAGCTTAGAAAAAGGCCCAGAGCCCCCTATTGCCCAGGACAATAGGCCTACTATTGCCATCCACCAGCTACTTATAAGGCCCAGCTGTTGAAATAGGCTCCTTAGGTGTGCAGGACAGATGGTTGACCCGATGTTGAGAGTGCCCTAGGTGATGGAGCACTAGCTGGGCACTAACCTGAAAACAGCCCAAGAGTAGCTCTGGTGCAAGTTTTCTGTTACTGTCCATCACCAAAATCTTCCCAGCCTTCTACTGCTGTAAAAGTCTTCTGTGGGTTGTGGGGTGGGGCTGACCACCCAGGCAATTAGAGTGCCCCTGGCAATGCTGCTTTAGGTGGGTGGGTGGAGGTGAGGTTCCAGAGAACTAAGAAGTGTGGGCAGTGCTTTCCACAAAGTTAATGCAGTCTCAACTCCCACAACAGTGCTGGGCCCACAACCTGCTGTGGCACAGGCCTTGGGTCACTGCCCACCACCAAATGTCATGTGGACTACTGCGGGCTGTCTGCTACTGCAAAAAAAGTTTCTGGAGCTTGTGGGGAGGGGCCAGCAAGCCCAGCAGTCAAGAGCATCCCAGGTAATGCAGCACCAGCTGTGAGGGGGCAGGGACCCAGGGAGCCACAAAAGTGATACACATGAACAGATTCCTCCAGACCAATGCAGTCCCAGACTTGGCCCTTTTGGGGAGGGCTCAACACAGAAAAGATGACACCCTGTTGTAAGCTACACATGTGTCAGTCTCCACACAGGGATAATAATGGTTCCTGTCCCTCCATCCCTTGCTGTGAGGCCACACAACTCAGTCTTTCCCTGCACATCTCTGGGCCTCTCAAGTTGTCTCCCTTCCAACAGAAACCAGGTGAGTGTTTGCAAGCAGGTGAATCTGTTTGTGGCCTCCATAAGAGGACGTCTGGGTTTCCAGCTGCCTTCTGTCTCACTGGAACAGGCAGACTGAGTCATTGTTGATTTTCACTGCCAGATGTTGTGGGACCTCCTCAACTCACACAGGACCCCTGGGCTGGGGAGATTGCTATGGGGCTGGGACCCCTACCTCTTCAGCAAGGACCTCCGCCACCAAGGTGTCCTTCCCAGTGTTCAACCATTATCTGTGGGTTTGAGGTCAGCACCTTTTGCATCTCACCCCTCTTACCAATTTTGATGTGGCCTCTTCTATAACCCTTAGCTATAGGGTTTCTGTTTAGCTAGTCTTCAGATGGTTCTTGAGGTTGATTTTTCTATAATTTATTTATAATTTTGGTGTGATCCTGGGATGCAGTAGACATAGCATTTATCTAACTTGCCATCTTAGATCCTCTCAATCTTTGTAGGTATTTTCTTCTTTCTTGGCATCAATGAGATGAATTCTAATAATCAATCTGATTGGGAACCACTATTATAAATGAATGCTTTGGAAGTAGGGACATGTTTTCTTTGTCTACCTAGCAGCTGGTATATTTCCTGACATAGGGCACATGTTTATTGAGTGAAAACGTATTAAACTCAAACCCAAATACTCAGAAAAGCTGTTAAGTTGGTTCAAAAGTAATTGCAGTTTAAAAGGTTAAAAATAATTGCAAAAACCACAATTACTTTTGCACCAACCTAATATCTACTTATAAGCCTATGGAGTATTCTAATGGACTTAACGTTTGTGTCCCATTCCTCCTCAAATTCATATGTTAAAGCCCTAACCCCAGTACGACTGTATTTGGTGATAGGGTCGTTAGGAGGTAATTAAGGTTAAATGAAATTGTAAGGGAAGGACCCTGATCCAATAAAATTAGTGTCCTTATAAGAAGAGACACCAAAGATTTCACTCTCTTTTCCTACCATGTGAGCACGCAGTGAGAAGGTGACCATCTCCAAACCAGGAAGAGAGTCTTTATCAGGAACTGAATGTGGGACTTCTTGCTTCCAGAACTGTTAGAAAATAAATTTCTATTGTTAAAGCCATCCAGTAGCTGGTATTTTTTTATAGCCACCTGAGCTGGCTAGTTTAAGTACTGATAATCTAGACCAGAAGCTTGCAAGCTATAACCATGGGCCAAATCTGACTGTCCATTCTTTTACATATCATCTATAGCTGCTTTCATGCTACAACATTGAAACAGAATCATATCAGAAACTTAATGTCCTGAAAAGCTGAAAATACTTGTTACCTGGACCTTTATGGAAAACATTTGCCCACCCATCATCTAGGTGAATGAGTTCTAAATCTGATTAATCCTTACAATCATCTGGGGAGATTTCTAAAAATTCACCTCCAGATGAAGTTTTTGTTTCTGCACTTGTCCTTGGTTTTGCTGTGCCCCTGATGGCAGGCCCTGGCTGACTCCCATAAGAATGCAAATCTATGATTTCAGGAGAAATTGTACAAAGCACAGGCTTCCTTCATGTACTAAGAATGTACTTTCATCATGATGGTCTCATGAAGAAATAAAAGATAAACACTTACTAAACTGCTAGAACTTTCCAGGAACAAATATATGTAAAATATACCCAAAACATATTTGCTTGAAAACTGAATAGAAAAGGAAGATAGTAGCAACTAACTTACCAAGTAACTAAATTAGTGGGATAGCCGTAGCTCCTCCCTCCTTAATTTGGCCTCAGCAAAACGCTAGCTTTGTGAGCTTTATGAGCCAAGCTCAGAGGATATGGAGCTAGATTCAGAGTCTGGCACCTAGATGTGCCCACTCTGTAACGTTGGGCAATTTATTCTAAGTTCCTTAATCTTGGTTTCTTCATCCATAGAATGGGAATAAAAAGTATGTATTCTATGAGGTTTCCTTATAATTTTTTAACCAGATAATTTATTTAAAGGTGCTTTGTAGAGGGCCAGGATCTCAGTAAATCTCAACTTTTCTCACAAGGCCACAGCTATTTAAAAATAGAACACTGTGTAACTAAAGTGAAATAAGTTCCAGGGATGCATGCCCAAAGATACTTGCTAGTTTATTTGAGGAGGAAATCATCTATTTCAGATGATTTTTGAGTTAGCTTTTTGTGAACTGATCAGTTTATACAGATAATATAGCCATCACAGGAAACATGGGAAATGAAGGAATCCACATTCTAGAAATAAAAAAGGTTTTAGCCAATGTTAACCTAAACAGGTATTATATTATTTCACTTGGATCTTTTTGTCCAACACAAGTTCATACAAAATAACCAAATGTGCTTAGAAGCCAGAGAGCCTATGACCTGGTGCCCTGAAGGACCCCCAGTTTTGGTGTTCTGTTCAAAGGTGGAAGCATTTGATTGACTATTTGCCTAAAACTCCTCTGACTGTTAAATAATTGCTGGGGATCAGCATAGGTGAGCATGGGGAGGAAAAAGAGGAGGAATCTGAAGAAATCCTTTAATAGGGTTTTTCTTTTTTCTTTTCTTTTTTTTCTCCTGTTTAACAAAGGTGAAGACCCGCAAGACCCAAAATTATGTAGGACTGGAAGGATCTGAGTGGCCCGCTGCTTCAGATGCTAATGTGAAACATCCTTTGCTTCCACAGGGGAAATATTACCTCCCTGGAGAAAAGCAGAATCCTCCCCATGATACCACAGACCTAGTCCATTCCTAGATAAAATAGCTCTGAACAGTTCCAAATCAGAGACATGCCTCAGCAGTGGCTTTGGACAGTCCTGTGAGTCATGCTTCATCATTGACCTGAGTGATAGCTATACAAGCAATGTGGATTGGAAAATCAAGGCTATCTGTTCGGGCAGAATTCTGATTTACAAAGTGTCTTTTTATACTTGGGGATGATAAAGGAGGGTGGTGAGAAACCAAATGCATCAAGATTGATAATCCACACTGATTTAATTTATACAAAAAGTTTTTTTTTTTTCCCATTAGACCCATGCTAAATCTCTAAGTGGTCTGGTATTTATCATAAAAGACACAAAAATACTGTTTATTTGAGTAAGAACTCTTTAAAAATATCCTACTTATTTTGCGTGAGAATCTTAGTGGAAAATGTAGAAAGATAAAGTGAACAGTGACCACATCTACACCTGGTTGTCAGCCAAAGTGATCCATATTCACTGGCGTGTATATATAATCTGTTTGACTGTATATTCCTTAGTACCTGGGCCATGACTTCTATTTCTTTTGTAACCACCTGTACACCTAGTACAATAATATGCATGAAATTAATAGTCAGTAAACATTGTCAATTGTCCAATGTTCAGACCTGTTTTTAAGGGCCACAACTACTCCCCCCAAAAGACTATATATATTATTATAATACATTAGCTCACATGTACTGTTTTATTTTATTTTTCAGGCTAATCTCCCACCCCACACATGCAAAACTTTTTGTAGATTTTTTTTAACTGTGCAGATAATCACTCCATCTTCACCAAATATAGGAAGACATAGAAATATCTAGCACTTGAGTACCTAAGTGGGATTATTTCTCCCTCTCTCCAGCATCATCCCATCTCCAAGTTTCTGGCAGCATTCTTACAGTGATTAAATGTGCTTCCATACGTATTCCAACCATAATGGACCTACGGTTCCATTTGGTTTTGTTTTTATTACATATTCTATCCACTTTTGCTGCTTTAGTCGATAATTAGAATGTGAGAAGAAATTATGTGGAAAAAAATATTTATGTCTATATACATACATACATACATATGTACATACATACACACACATAAAAAAATATATCTAAAATATATCAACCAAACAGCTGAAATTTACAAGGAAATTTTCAACCAAATAACTTGAAATTTACAAGAAAAATTAACACATATGTGAAGATAAATATCATGTGCAGACAGTTGATACATTCATATATTATGTGTATTATTGTCATTTTAAGGTAAAATATTATTTCTATCTTTTAGGATTTTTCTCTATATTTTTTCCAGAGTGTCACCATATTTCCCAGCCTACTTTGTGGGGTCATATAAATGTCTGGGTGGGATGTGGGTGGAAGTGACACACAATTTCTAGCCTGGCTATCAAACCTTCCTTGTCATCCTACATGCTCACTCTCTTCTCCTGCTTGCTGGTCACTGCATAGGAGCCAAGAAATGATGCTGAGGCCCTATACCACCAGTTCTCAACTAGGGGCAGTTTTGCCCCCAGAAACATTAGCAATGTCTGGAGACATTTTGGTTGTCACAACTGAGCACAGTATTACTGGCAACTAATAGGAAGAAGATATGGATGCTGCTGAACATCTTACAATTAAGAGGACAGCTCCCCCCTCCACATAGCAAACACTTACATGGCCTAAAATATCAGTAGTGCTGAGACTGAGAAACCTTGCCCTACACAATGTCTGATCCTCTAGTTGAAAAGAGTCTGGATCCCTGAGTGACTTGTGGAGCAAGTACTTCCCAAACCACATCTTCACTCCATTGACACTACTTTCATTTATGATCCCCAAATCTATAAACCATTTTGGTAAACCCCTGAGATATTAGAATTGTTTGTTAAGGCATTTTGCTTGCCCTCATTGATATATTGGAAGAGGCAAACAGGATAAGGGAAAATGTAGACATGTTTCCAGACAATTGATTATAGAAAAATATGAAGAAAGTGTTGTGTTTTATTTGTTTTCTGAGGCTGTATCATCATAGTAATTGAAATCCAGGCACCTGCAGCAATCTAGTGAGGAATATTTAGCTATTCCCATACATCACACCACATCATGACATCTTCCTTCACCATTTTACTAATGGTTAGTGTGAATTCCAGTGATGCTACTTAGTCCAGAAGCTTACATGGAATAACAAACAGAACAGCAGGGAGAGGACATATTTTCAGGAGGAGTGCTGAGACTGGATGACAGTTCCCACTGACTCATTTTGAAACCTTCTGTGCTTAGGGTTTTACTTTCCTACTCACTGATACTAAGCCTCTCTGGTGATTTTCTCTATCTTGGCTTGAGGACTCAATTCTCATACATTTGTTACAACCCAGAATGTAAATCAGTATTTAGGGGAAAAACAACAAAACAGAACAAAAAAAAAAACACACAACAAACCCCACAATGGAGAGGAGAGGAGTTACTAGCTGGCTAGTTGACCCAGGAGCTTGTCAGAGTACCAAGAGCCTAGAGTTAAGCATGGCAATTAAATCAAATAAATTATATGTAAACACTGCAGTGGGCAGTAAAGTAAAAAACAAACAAACAAAAATCTAGTTTTCAATATGAGGACTTGAATGGTTAAACCTCTTTTAAACCTTATAAATCAAAATAAGTAAATCCTATTCCATCTAAAAGTTGTCTTAATAATACTATCTCTGTATACTATGAGCTTAAAAAAGATACAAACATGAATATACACATTTTGATGTTTTCCATTGAGTTTGCACTCCTCTTGTTAGTTTTTAACATCTTTAGCAATTGCCCCCAGCAGATCTACAGTTTCCCACTTGCCTGTGTGCTGCTTACACGTGACTAGCGCCCCTCCATGAGGTGTGGGCCTCGCACCTTACTCACAGCGAGCTCCATGATGGCTTCCGTTCTGGCGTCACCCTTGACTGACAATACCCTACACCAGCCCTCCAACTGCCTCCCTGTCTTAATCAAGGTTTTCTCCAGCTAAAAGGAACTAGAATCTGCAGGCCCTAAAAGGACATTCAGGAGCAGACTATCATAGAATGAGGAGATGTGCAGGTAGATAGAGGGTCACAATAAATAGCAGTCAATGTACTAAAGATGCATAGTAATCATTGTGAAGTGTTATGAAACATCAGGTACAGCAATTAGGAGTAAGCACTGTGAAAGTCTCCCATCCTGCTCTCATTTGAAGAACTTGAGAAGCACCTCTCCATGCTGCCCATGTGGGCCTGGAGAAGAGGACAGCTCAGCCATGCAGAGAAGAATAAATGCCTGTGAAGTTAGAAAAGGATGCTCTAAACAAAGAGAGAAGCACGAGCTACTACACAGAAACAAGTGCAAACGTGGCATTTAAAACACATAGTTCAAGGCTTCTTACTTAGTAAAAGCTGTTTTTATTTTAAGATAAATTATCACAAGTCTTTCAACCTTTTGACTGACTTTCTAATTTATTGACCATCCTTCAGATCAAAAGTCTCTAAATCTATTTTATATTAATTATTTTTCAGTAAAAATCAATTGAATTAATCTACCCAACGTATGTATAATTATTCATTTTAAAGTATGTACATGTACTATTATTATAGTGTATACATAAATAATATATATACCAAATAAAGGATAAGATATAAAATACACATTAAGAAAATACCTAGCATTTTCTGCCCACATCTCAGTTTATCCTATCTCTCACCAGACTGTAAGCTCCACCAGAGTAAGGATGAGGACGATTTTGTTCATCATTGTGTCCCATTGTCTTTTACCTAGCATGTGTTCAACAAATACTGAATGAACAACTGTGTGAATCCAACTCATCACTAGAAGTTACAACAGCATTGAAAGCAAAAGCCCTTGGTAGAGAATGTCTAATTTCTCCTCCTGAAACAAACACCTACAGCAGTAAAATCTTAGTCATTTATATGTGTTACAATTTGCTTTATTCAGAAAATTGAATAGCCATAAGAGCATTGATAAAATCAGTGGAAGCAGTAGGACAACATGAGATAACAGAACACCTGATTCAATTTTCTTGAGTTTCCAGTTCAAAGAGAAAATCAGATTTACTTCCATGTGTTTTATTGATTGTTCTTCACTAAAAAATGACATATATTGCATCAGAAAACAGAACACTCAATGAAGGACTACAGGAGTGATTTTACCTTGTGTGTCTTGAATTGAGCTGTTATCTGTGCACACTACTCTAGGACAGCCACCCTCAACTCTCTAAAGTTTTCTGGGTCAATGCCCTCCTTCCCCAAGAGCACCACTCAACCCAGAAGAACTCAGGGGCCCACATAGCTGAGTTTGAGTGTGTCTGAGAGAGGAATTAAAGCATAGATAGTGCATTCTAGCTGTTTTGTTTCATATTCGTAACTGATAGTAACATCTGTTTTCTGTCTAGAAAAGTGGATTTCTTGAGGGTAGGGCAAAGGTGTATCAAGATAAAGAAGGCAAAGTGTACCTCTCAAACACTAGCGTGTTCAGAGAAGTCTGCTCTCTCTAGAGTGTGTTAGTCCCCATATAACCTAATGCTTATTGATCATCTCCACAACATGTGAGTTCTGAGAGAGAAGTAAAAGTTCCCCAAAGAGGTCCTTTTCCACAAATTCTTATACGTTTGACATGCCAAAGGATTCCACCCATGAGCCACACTAAAGTCAGATAAGAAGGATGGCCCCTGCCCAGAGCACAAGGCTCTGAATCTCCAGCAGCAAGATTTTTCTCTTCTCTAAGCAGTACAGAAAGGCCTGTAAGACAGACAAGGAGTGGGAGAGATCTCTGGTGAGAGCAAGTTGCAATTGTTTTATTCTTATTTTAGATCTTAAGAAGGATGATTTTGTGAAGTGTTAAGCACACTTGTTTGGATCTGTGAGTTTGTTAAATAAAGTCATACCAAATGAGTGCCACCAGACTGCATCTGATTCCCAAGAGGTAAAAAGGCCTCAGTTGCTGCTTTAGAATCCTCAGGGTGACCAGCAACAATTCTTAGAAAGTATGAGCATCCAAAGCTTTGGCAGGTCACAAAGTAAAATTAAACCCCATGAACTAATTATCTACCTTCACAGAAAGGGCAGGGCTTCTTGGGAAATGTATAATCCACAGCTTGCTGTGAAACACATTCAGTAAACGGGTTTCACAATCTCCAGGAAGCCAAGTGTCAGGAGCCACCTGTGAGAAAATTGCCCTATGGGCCAGGGCTAAGCAAAGTGAGCTGCAAGTGGCTGGGCAGCTAATGACCAGGTGACAAAGCCCCACAGCAGGTTCCCAGCCTGTGGAACACCCTGGGAAATGTTCTCACACTGTTGATAGGATAAGAACCTGGCACAACCTTCACAGCCTAAATCCGTTCTGTGAAATGATATTTATTGGGGTTCATGCCTGATTAATTGTAATGTATTAAAGTAATATACATTTAATACTGTTTTTAAAAAAATGAAAGAATACATAGGAGCACAACAAAAAAATAATGGCTGGAACATTCTATTTTCTTTAGGACATTTTAACTTTTATATATATATATATATATATATATATATATATATATATATATATTGTCACCCCAATAAATTAAAAAAGAAAAGAAAAGAAAAGTAGGAGCATAGGGTCTGTGAACCTAAGCCTTGTTAAGAATTTTTAAAGTAACCAAGTCATCCAGTCAGATTTAAAAAAAAATAATAAGCTTCAACCAAAGAATATGGGACCTGAAGGAAAACAGGCAGCAGGACCACTTGGAAGCTGATGCCACAGTGATTTTTCTTTCTATTCCTGTATAGTTGCTTTTCCAGGAAGAAAATGTATAAATATTATGTTTTATTAATTATATATATTTGTATATACGCATATATATGTATCTGTTATTTAAATAGAAAAAATTTAGGTTGATTTCAATAGTACTTTTAAATATGTTTCCTAGTAATAGCTATTTGGGGGAAGGGGTGAGTGGGAGGGCTCAGCAGGACATTGACACAGTAAGTCATTTGACATCTCATAACTAAGTACCTTTCCCCAAAATTTCTTAGTCTTCTTTATCAATTGACTGATTAAAAAATAAACTCCTCAAACATCTCATTTAATCATTCTACAAGTGATATTGAGCTTTCTGTGTGGTGAGAGCTTTGCCAGCCTCTCGAATTGATAATGGAGAAGGAATGGCCCCTCTCTTCCCCTGTAGACACCCCCCACCCTGTATGGGAGCCAAGAATTAATCAGTAGGTGCCAGGTAGGAAAGAAAGTAGATATATCCAAGTCCACAGATAATACTTCTGATTCCATTCATATTCCCCACTACGTTTGCATAAAAAATACCACTATGCTTTAAAAATATATATGAATCGTCTGTTATCTAAAAAAGTGAATGGATTTGGATTTGAATTCAGGATATTCATCCTTGAATCTAGGCTAAGATAAAAAGATTTGAGATTTTTATGGCCACTTTTATATGTGAATTCCATTGGGATTGGCCAACCAGTCAGTTTTATTTATAGAGTGTCAGTAAAATGAATTAAGAACAGTAGATACAGAAAAATATGATCTTTTCCATTTAGCTCATAACCAAAATCAATTTAAAACAAAAGCCAGCAGCGTAATACATATCAAAGACAGGGTGTCCACTAATAAACAATGGAAATATTAGTACTAAAGTATTAATTATTAAAGTACAGATAATTTTAAGCTACAATTTAATATTTTAGAGAAAACAAACAGGTTTAATATATTTTTAAATAATTAATCAACTTCTATTATTTCTTTCAACACATGCATTACAATAATATCATATCAAAACTTAAATTAAGTACTCAATAAATTACCTTTTTTCAAACAGCTACAATCTAGACTACTAAATCTCACATTAAAAACTGAACAGTTAAATTTAATTTAAAATACATTTTCAAATATAAAAATTCTAAATATAAAATTAAAACAAATTTTCTACCATCATCATTTTTATTACACATGCTAATAGCAACTTTAAAAACTTATTTTTAAAACATTGCTGCCTCTAATGTATGGATTATCACAATGCTCTTAACACTCACTTGTTTTACAGCATACTGAATATATGATACAAGTTGGATATACTCAGCTTTGAAATTTCTCAACTTTTTGATGACTAACTTATGCTAGAAAATAAATTAGATGACTACCGTGTTTCCCCCAAAATAAGACCGGGTCTTATATTAAGGTTTGCTCCAAAAGATGCATTAGGGCTTATGTTCAGGGGATGTCATCCTGAAAAATCATGCTAGGGCTTATTTTCCAGTTAGGTCTTATTTTCAGGGAAACACGGTACTGAAAATGGATAAATGACATAGTTGCTAGAAGTTCCTTACAGCTCTTGCCTGTGTGTGTGTTGCTGCTAAAACACCCTGACACTTTGTCTGCACAAAGGGGCTAATCACAGAATAGAATCCAAACAGCTGGCTGTGGCATTGATGTGTACAGTGTACTCAAAATTTTCCCACATAATGTGGGAATCCCATAGGAACAAGTCTCCAGCCTGAGATTATTTTTATGAATTGTTCTCGAATCTCAACTCTGGCACACCCCCAAGATATCTTGCTGTTAGCAAAGTTTTATTGCAACAAAAAGAGAAGGCAGGCGTGACCTCCCCTGGCCAGTTGGGGACAAGTCAAGATGAGCAGCATAGTTGTATCCTCTAGTCCTGAGCCCAGTTTGAATTATAGGACTTCGAGGCCCACCTTGGCAGGTAGTCACTCTGTAACTGCCATTATTTGGAAAGAAGATTCTATTATCTAATGATAAAAGGCACAGGCACTGTGTTTATGGGATATGGAGCAGAATGTGCAAAACACATTCAGGGTGTCCATCTTGGGCATTTTGACATAGGGACCTTTCCTATTCCTGCTCCTTCACTGGTAGAGGTGATTGTGTCTGAACAGGTCCCAGGAGCACCATTGTTCACACAAAGTGCCCAGGGTGCTTTCTCCTGACAATCAATTTACTTCAGATTTTTATGGAAGTTTCTAGAAGGGAACAAACTAAATTCTTCAATTCACTTCTCCCATCAAAACCATTTTTTTCAGCTTTCTAAAAGTGATAACTAACTTCTGACTTAAGGTCTCACCAGAATGACTTCTTTACCCAGTATGACAATAAATTATATTTTGTTCTTTCTATTTTGTCTTCTGCTGTTAAAAATATTGATTTTTCAGAATTAAGACCAAATGAGGAAAAAATGTCATTTTAGAAAGTGAAAGCAGATACAAAGCAGAGCCTAAGTCAAACAGGATCTTTGGCCCTTATCATCTGACGTTGTGGGCAACAACACACAAGTCCCAGTGCTTCATGCAACAACTGCACCAGTCTTGTGACAAATATTGATGAAGCACCAGGAATGTTCACGGGAAATTTCAAGGCCGGTTATGAGAACGGTCCTGAGTGCCTGCTGCTGAATAAGTTAATTGGTTGCAAGGATAAAATCTCCAATGGACAGTCAAGTTAACACTACATGGAGTGGGAAAGCAGTAGTCACAAACTGCACTGTGTCAGGGCAGAAACTGTTTTTGTTTTTGTGATTCTATCTGTGACTCCATGTGTCTCTCTTACCAGCCTGCAAAGAATTGATTCAGACACTGAATTGATTGATAGTAGTTAATTTTTAAATTGCTTTTGCAAAGTTATCAGCTTGGGGACTTTCTTCAAATTCTACTTTAAACCATCTTTTTGCAATGCCTCTTCTCCTCTAAGTATAAATCAGAAGAAATCTTTCTAGGAAATATGATGAAATAATGGAAAGAATACTGATCTGAGAATGGAATTTTAATCTTTAGTAACTGCCCAATTTTGGGCAAATTGCCAAGCCTCTCTGGACCTTAGTTCCCCATCTATGTAAAGTGTGGTGTTGGAGGAGGAAACGTGGCTTCCACGTTTCTCACTAGGTGGCTCTTTACCCCCTGCAACACATTGTCCGCAGTGCTCGTTAAAAAGACAAGGTCCAGAACATTTTAGCAGACTTAGTAAACTGGAATCTTGGGGTTGGTCCTGGGATCTACATTTTTAAGAAGGATTTCAGGTGATTTTTGTGATTACTAACATTTCACAACCACTGTTCCACAAGTTGGAATTGAAAATTCATTTAAAATACTTCTCACAGAAATTCGTGGATTACATCATAAAAATGGTGGCATGAGGTGAGCCTCTTGAAATCTCCCCTGGAATTTACAACAAATTGAACAGTTATAATTCCACAAAGGACTCCCTGTGTAGCAGACAGATAAGATTAACAGACTTACAATTGAAATCATCTAAAGGTGGGTAAATTGGGTGGGCAGGAAAGGAGGGAAAGGGTAAGTGTGGAGATACGCACCATGGCATGGGCCGCAGAATACAGACGGAGCTCGGAGCTCGGAGCTCGAGCTCGGTATGTTCCCCACATTCCAGAGTTACTGCAGTAACAGGAGAGGGAGAATTCAGACTGCTAGTGCTCCACTTATGGCTACAGTCCCACCTGAGGGATCACCATATAATATGGCTGATTCTAATTGTGGGGACAGAGTCCCAGAGAACAGTTTCCAGGCTCTCGGCCTCACATGGAAAGGGACTGGCTTGGGTAGTAGATGGCCATCAGCTATAACTAGTCGGCCAGCAGCTGTAACCACTTAGCCAGTAGCCACTAATATAACTGTCGTGGCTATGCAAGGCGGTTGGCTGGTTGGCAGAGAAGCGGACAGTGAATTGAGACTAGCAAGTGAGGTTAGCAAGTGGACTGTGGATCATGTTGATCCTACTTCCTGTGTCTCAGGTTGGCTGCCAGCGAGACTGGGTTGCAGGAAGACCACTTGTTGAAGTACTGGCAGATGTTTGCTTTTGTGTCTCAACCAGCTGCCATCGAGAATATAGTGGTATGATTCCCCTATCTATGGCTCTGTTGTTCCTATTTGGCTTCTCCATATCCTGCATTCTTGTGTGGGGAGCAGGAACGGAGTCCCTGCATTATACCAGTGCTCATGGCACAGACCTTGGAGCAAAGACTGAGGAAAAGAGGGTGAAAACAGCAATTTAAGCCCTCACTGCTGAGCAGAGGACAGAAGGCATAGGCCTAAAAAGCCTAGCCAACCCCTCCTTACAGTCCCAGAGCTAACCTCACCTTCACCTGACCAGTGCTAGAAGTAGAATGGTTGCAGTGTCAGATGAAAAGAACAGAATATTTGCAGTTCTGAGGACTGCAGCCCGCAATCACATACTTGCAGCCCAACTAGTTGCAGTGAAGGGGATGGAGCCTTGGATGCAGAACTAGCTGTGATGGTGGTTTCCACCATTGCTCTGGGCCACCGCTCACAACCCACCCCTTTCCCTGTCTCCACCTATCTGGGCATATCCCTTTGGAAGTAAACAGAGCCTCTGAAACACACAAGCTCTGAAATTGGTGCAGGAAGAGCTGTGGAACTTCAGACGCTCTCCACATCCACTCATGGAGGCAGTGCCCTGTGACCCAGATGATGTGTTCACAGAGGACAAGCTGCCCTCCAGCGAATACCCCACTGTGTGAGAAGCCAGAATTGTGCAGAGAAAATATAATACTACAGTGTGGAGAGAATAAAAGCCTGCAGTCAGAGAGAAAACAAAACATTCTACCAATAACTACTGGAAAGATAAAGAAAAATCTCTTCCTATCAGACTGTTACAGAACCCACTCCTGTAGATACGTAGGAGGAGAAATAGTAATTCATTAATTGCCATAAATAACCAAGGTAACATGACAGCTCAGAAAGAAAATGAAAAGTCTCCAGAAAATGAACTTAAAGACATGGAAATACGAGACTTAAATGACAGAGAATTCAAGATTGCAGTTCTTAAAAAACTCAATGAGATGCAAGAAAACACAGACAGACAGTTTAATGAACTCAGAAACACAATTAAAGAACAAAATGAATATTTTGCCAGAGAGACTGTAATTTTAAAAAAGAACCAAGTAGAATTTCTAGACATTAAGAACTCAATAAAAGAAATGAAGAATGAAATAGCCAGCTTAGGTAATAGAGTTGACCAGATGGAGGAAAGAATCAGCAATAATGAAGATAGAAACCTGGAAATTACATGGATGGAAGAAGAAAGAGACTTGAGACTTAAAAGAAATGAGAGAACACTACAAGAACTTTCTGACTCCATCAGAAAGAACAATATAAGAATAATGGGCATACCAGAAGGAAAAGAAAGAGAGAAGGGAACAGAGAGTATATTCAAATAGTCGATGAGAACTTTCCAAACTTGTGGAAAGAACTGGATCCTCCAATCCAAGAAGCAAAGAGAACACCTAATTACCTCAACCCCAACAGGCCTTCTCCAAGGCACATTGTATTGAAGCTGTCAAAAATCAATGATAAAGAAAGAATCCTCAAGGCAGCCAGGGAAAAGAAGAAGTTAACCTGCAAAGGAAAGCCCATTAGATTATCATCAGATTTCTCAGAAGAAACTCTACAAGCCAGAAGGGAGTTGAACCAAATATTCAAACTATTGAAAGAGAGAAATCATGAGCCAAGAATAATATTTCCAGCAAAGATATCCTTTAGATATGAAGGAGGAATAAAGACCTTTCCAGACATACAGAAGCTGAGGGAATTTTTAATACACGACCAGCACTACAAGAAATACTAAAGGTGGCTATCTGACCACAATCAACAGGGACAATTTGTGGCAACCAAAACATAAAAAGGGGGAGAGTAAAGGCCTGAACCGGAATACGGGAAGGGAGAAATTAAGCATGCTGAAGAAAATGCAATACTCTAAATATCAAATTTTCTTTTACATAACTCAATGGTAACCACTCAAACAAATCCAGAACTGAAATACATACTGAAATAAAAGAAGAAACAGAGGGAAACATCATAGAATACAACCACACAGAAATAATAGACAACAACAAAAAGGCAAAGAAACTATGGAGACACAATCTTACCAGAAAACTAAAGATAGAATGACAGGAAATCCTCACATATCAACAATCACCCTAAATGTAGATGGACTGAACTCACCAAGAAAAAGGCACAGAGTAGCAGATTGGATCAAAAAACTAAACCCAACCATACGCTGTCCCCAAGAGACACATCTCAGCTACAAGGACAAGCATAGACTCAAAATGAAAAGGTAGAAATTGACACTCCAAGCAAATGGTACCCAGAGAAAAGCAGGTGTACCCTTACTGATATCAGATGAAACAGACTTCAGGGTGAAAATGGGAACAAGAGACAAAGATTGACATTTCATAATGATAAAGGGGACTATACGACAAGAAGACATCAATATTTATGCCCCCAAAAAGAGCATAGAAATATAGTAAGCAACTACCAACAGAACTGAAAGGAGATGTTGACCAAAACACAAATATTTAGGGGACCTAAACACATCGACAGCAATGGATAGATCATGCAAACAATAAGTAAATAAAGAAACATCAGCCACAAATGACACATTAGATGAAAAGGACATAATTAACATTTATAGAACACTTCATCCTAGAATATCAAGCTATACATTCTTTTCTAGTGCACATGGAAAATTCTCAAGAATAGACCATACATTGGGACATAAACTAGCCTCAGCAAATTTAAAGAGATTGAAATCATACCAAGCATATTCTGTGATCACAAGGTTTTGAAATACGATGGCAACTGCAAAAAGAAAGCAGGAAAACCCACAAATGTGTGAGATAAAACAACATACTATTAAAGAATGACTGGGTCAAAGAAGAAAGAAAAGGAGAGATGAAAAGATACATAGAAAAAAATGGCCATAAAAATTAATTCTACTAAATTTGGGGATGCAGCAAAAGAAGTCTTAAGGGAGATGAGGGTAAGGGGGATTAAATATATGGTGATGGAAGGGGAACTGACTCTTGGTGGTGAACACACAATGGGATTTATAGATGATGTAATACAGAATTGTACACCTGAAATCTATGTAATTTTACTAACAATTGTCACCCCAATAAATTAAAAAAAAAAGATCCATTATAGTATTAAAAGCACTTTCAAAAAGGACTATTAAAAAAAAGAGTGAAATTTATATTGTTACAGGCCTATCTTAAGAAACAAGAAAACTCACAGATAAATAACCTCAGGTTACATCTTAAAGAACTAGACAAAGAACAAATGAAACCCAAAGTTGACAGAAGGAAGGAAATAACAAAAATCTGACCAGAACTAAATGAAATAGAGAACAAAAAGACAATAAGAAAAAAATAATGTGACAAATTGCACGTTCTTTGAAAAGATTAATAAAATTGACAAACCCTTGGCTAGACTCACTAAGATAAAAAGAGAAATGACATTAATAAACAAAATCAGAAATGAAAGAGGGATAGTTATCATGGATTCCACAGAAATTCAAAGGATCATCCAAGAATACTATGAAGGAGTATATGCCATCAAATTCAATAACCTAGAAGAAATGGACAAGTTTTTAGAAACACATAGCCTTCCTAGGCTGAATCATTAAGAATTGGAAAATCTAAATAGACAAATCACCAGAAGGAAATTGATTCAGTCATCTGAAACATTCCCAAAAGCAAATGTCCAGGACCAGATAGCTTCACTAGTGAATTCTACCAAATATTCAAAGAGGATCTAATACCTATCCTACTCAAATTCTTCCAAAAAGTTGAAGAAGAGATAATACTCCCTAACTCATTTTGTGAGGCCAACATTGCCCTGATACTAAAACCTGGTAAGGATAACACAAAAAAAGAAAACTACAGACCAATATCTCTGATGAATACAGATGAAAAATCCTAAACAAAATTCTAGAAAATCGAAAGCAACAATGCATCAAAAAGATTGTACATCACCACCAAGTGGGGTTCATCCCATGAGCACAAGGATGGCTCAACATATGCAAATCCACCAGTGTGATACATGACATAAACAAATAAAGGACAAAAATCATATGATTATATCAATTGATGCAGAAAAAGCATTTGACAAGATACAACATCCGTTAATATATTTTTTTTTTCTGTAGATGTGTTGCTTTATTTTTTGATAACTTTTTTTTTATTAGTTTCAGGTGCACAAAACAATGTAATAGGTAGACATTTATCGTTTATATCCCTCACACAATGACAACCCCCCCTCCCATCCACTACCCCTCTGACATCGCACACAGACATTACATTTCCACTGTCTCTGTTCCTAATGCTGTTCTCTGATTCATATATATATATATATATATATATATATATATATATATATATACACACACACATATATATATGTATATATATGTATATATATGTATATATATATATATATATTTGTGTGTATATATATATATATATATATATATATAAAATTGTAGTTGATATTCATTATTAGGATAAGGGGGAAGGTGAGGGGATTAGACAGAACAGTCGGTAACCACAAAATTGCCACGGGGTTACAAAAGTCAATTTGGGGAATGTAATCAATAATGTTGTAAAGGTTTTGTAGTGTATCGGATGGACAATTGTCTCATTAGGGAGACCACCTCAGGGATGATGTAGATGCCTGATCATTGCACTGTACAACATCCGTTTATGATAAAAACACTTAATAAAATAGGTATAGAAGGAAAATACCTTAACATAATAAAGGTCATATATGACAAATCCTCAGGTTATATCATAATTAACGGTGAAAAACTGAAGCCCTTTGCTGTATGTTCATGAACACGACAGGACTGTTCCCTATTACTTCTACTTTTCATCATAGTGTTGGAAGTCCTCGACAGAGCAATCAGAAAAGAAAAAGAAATAAAAGGCATTCAAATTTGTAATGAAAAAGTTAAATTGTCACTCTTTGCAGAAGACATGATACTATATATAGAAAACCCTAAGACTCCATCAAAAAGCTATTAGAAGCAATAAACAAATACAGTAAAGTTGCCAGCTACAAAATCAATGTACAAAAGTCCATTGCATTCCTATATACTAACAAAGAAATCTCAGAAAAAGAAATAAAAAGAACAATTACTTTTACAATTGCAAAAAAAGAATTAAATACATAGGAATAAACTTAACCAAGGATATGAAAGATCTATATGCTGAAAACTATAAGACATTTTTAAAAGAAACTGAAGAAGACACAAAGAAATGGAAAGACATTCCATGCTCCTTGATTGGAAGAATCAACATAGATAAAATGGCTGCATTACCCAAAACAATATACAGATTTAATGCAATCCTCATCAAAACTCCAAAGGCATTTTTTAAAGAAGTAGAACAAAAAAACCATCAGATTTGTATGGAACAACAAGGACCCTGAATAGCAAACAATCTTAAGCAAAAAGAACAATGGTGGAGGTATCACACTCCCTGGTGTTAGCTTGTACTTCAGGGCAACAATAATCAAAACAGGATGGTATTGGCAGAAAAACAGACAGACAGAACAACGGAATAGAATTGGGAACCCAGAAATAAATCCACATTAATTATATGGACAGATAATTTTTGACATGAAGCAAAAAACATACAATGGAGAAAACACAGCTTCTTCAATAAATGGTGCTGGGAGAATTGGAAAGCCATGTGCAAAACAATGAAACTGGACTGCTACTTGTCACCGTGTACCAAAATTAATTTAAAATCGATCAAAGACTTAAGCATAAGACCTGAAAGAATAAACTGTGTAGAAGAAAACATAGGTACTAAACTTATGGAGTTTGAGTTCAAAGAGGATTCTATGAATTTGACTCGAAAGGCAAGGGAAGAAAAAGCTAAAATAAATGAGTGGGACTCTATCAAACTTAAAAGCTTCTGCACAGCAAAGGAAACCATTGACAAAATAAAGAGACAAGAAACTGAATGGGAGACTTTTGGAAACAGAGACTCTGATAGGGGGCTAATATCCAAAATATGCAAGGAACTCATACAACTCAACAACAAAAAATCAAACAACTCAATTGAAAAATGGATAGTGGACCTGAAGAGACATTTCTCCAAAGAGGACATACAAAGGGCAAAAAGACATATGAGAAAATGTTCAACATCACTACTCATCAGAGAAATGCAAATAAAAACCACAATGAGATATCACCTAACCCCAATTAGAAAGGCTATCATCAACAAGACAAATAGCAACAAGTATTGGAGAGGCTGTAGAGAAAAAGGAACCCTTATACACTGTTGGTAAAAATGCAGATTGGTGCAGTCACTAGGGAAGGCAGTGTGCAGATTCCTCCAAAAATGAAGAATAAAATTATCATATGACCCAGAAATCTCTTTCCTGGGTACTACCCCCAGAAATCTGAAAACATTTGTCCATAAAGCCAAGTGTGGTCCAATGTTCATTACAGCTTTATTTATGTTGGGGAAGACATGGAAACAACAAAAATGTCCTTTGATAGATGAATGGATAAAGAAGTTGTGGTATATATACACAATGGAATACTATTTGGCGGTAAGAAAACATTATATAGTACCATTTGTGACAACATGGATGGATCTTGAGATTATAATGCTAAGCGAAATAAATCAGACAGAAAAAGTAGAGAATCATATGATTTCACTGATATGTGGTATATAAAACTAAAAACAACAAAAGAACAAGACAAACAAATGAAGGAACTAAAACTCATAGACATAGTCAATAGTTTAGGGGTTACTAGAGGGTAAAGGGGGAGGAGGGGCTCTAGAAGAGGGTAAACAGCGTGTAATATATGATGGAAAGAGAACTGACTGTGGGTGGTCAACACACAATGTGAAATATAGATAATATATTACAGAATTGTACACCTGAAATCTATGTAACTTTACTAACAATTGTCACCCGAATAAACTTTAATTTTTTTAAAAAAAGAAACAAAATCAGAAATAAATGAGTGGAATTTACCACGAATGCCACAGAAATACAAAGGATCATCCAAGAATACTATGAAGGACTATATGCCACCAAATTCAATAACCGAGAAGAAATGGACAAGTTCTTAGAAACACATAGCCTTCCTAGGCTGAACCATGAAGAACTGGAAAATCTAAACAGATTGATCACCAGTAACAAAATTGAATCAGTCATCCAAAACCTTCCCAAAAGCAAAAATCTGGGACCAGATGGCTTCACTACTGAATTCTACCAAACCTTCAAATAGCATCTAATTCCTGTTCTACTCAAAGTCTTCAAAAAAACTGAAGAAGAAACAATACTCCCTAACTAATTTCATGGGGCCAACATTACTCTGATACCAAACCTGGTAACGATAACACAAAAAAAGAAAACACTCACGAATACAGATGCAAAAATCCTAAGCAAAGTTCTAGCAAATTCAATGCAAGAATGCATTTAAAAGATTATACATCGAGACCAAGTGGGGTTCTTCCCAGGGGCACAGGAACGGTTCAATATATGCAAATTGATCAATGTGACAAAAAAAAAAAAAAAAGACAAAAATTGCATGATTATATCAATAGATGCATAAAAGCATTTTACAAGATTCAGCATCCATTTATGATTAAAACACTTAATAAAATAGGTATAGAAGGAAAATACCTTAACATAATAAAGGTCATATATGACAAACCCTCAGCTAATCTCATAATTAATGGTGAAAAACTGAAGCCCTTTGCTTTATGCTCAGGAACACGACAGGACTGTCCCCTATCACCTCTGCTTTTCAACATAGTATAGGAACTCCTTGCCAGAGCAATCAGGCAAGAGAAAGAAATAAAAGGCATCCAAATTGGGAATGAAGAAGTTAAATTATCACTCTTTGCAGATGACATGATGCTATATATATAGGAAACACTAAGGACGCCCCAAAAAGCTATTAGACACAATAAACGAATGCAGTAAAGCTGCCGGCTACAAAATCTATTTCATTATTTATTTTCTGTTTAGATGTTCTATCCATAGCTGTCTATGATGTATTTAGGTCCCCTAGTATAATGGTGTTTTGGTCAATTTATCCCTTTAGTTCTGTTAGTAGTTGCTTGGTATATTTTGGTGCTCCCTGAAATGGGGGCATAAATATTGATGACTGTTATGTCTTCTTGTTGTATAGTCCCCTTTACCATTATGAAATGTCCATCTTTGTCTCTTGTTATCTTTTTCACCCTGAAGTCTGTTTCATCTGATATCATTATGGCTACACCTGATTTTCTCTGGGTACCATTTGCTTGGAGTGTCAATTTCCACCCTTTCACTTTGAGTCTATGCTTGTCCTTGTAGCTGAGATATGTCTCTTGGAGACAGCATATGGTTGGGTTTAGTTTTTTGATCCAATCTGCTACTCTGTGCCTTTTTATTGGTGAATTTAGTCCATTCACATTTAAGGTGATTATTGATGTTTGAGGATTTCCTGTCATTCTATCTTTAGTTTTCTGGTAAGATTGTGTCTCCATAGTTTCTTTACCTTTTTGTTGCTGTCTATTATTTCTGTGTGGTGGTATTCTATGACGTTTCCTTCTGTTTCTTCTTTTATTACAGTATATATTTCAGTTCTAGATTTTTTTTGAGTGGTTACCCTTAAGTTTATGTAAAAGAAAGTTTGATATTTAGAGTATTCCATTTTCTTCAGCATGCTTACTTTCTCCATTCCCATATTCTGGTTCAGGCCTTTACTTTCCCCCTTTTTATGTTTTGGTTGCCACTAATTGTCCCTGTTGATGGTGGCCGCCTTTAGTATTTCTTGTAGAGCAGGTCGTGTATTAGAAAATTCCCTCCACTTCTGTATGTCCGAAAAGGTCTTTATTCCTCCTTCACATCTAAAGGATTTCTTTGCTGGGTATATTATTCTTGGCTCATAATTTTTCTCTTTCAATAGTTTGACTATTTGGTTCTACTCTCTCCTGGCTTGTAGAGTTTCTGCTGAAAAATCTGATGATAATCTAACGGGCTTTCCTTTGTACGTTACCTTGTTCTTTTCCCTGGCTGCCTTGAGGTTTCTTTCTTTGTCATTGATTTTTAAGAGCTTCAGTACAATGTGCCTTGGAGAAGGCCTGTTGGGGTTGAGGTAATTAGGTGTTCTATTTGCTTCTTGGATTCAAGGATCCAGTTGTGTCGACAAGTTTGTAAAGTCCTCATCGACTATTTGTTTTAATATAATCTCTGTTCCCTTCTCCCTTTCTTTTCCTTCTGGTATGCCCATTATTCTTACATTGCTCTTTCTGATTGAGTTGGAAAGTTCTTGTAGAGTTCTTTCATTTCTTTTAAGTCTTAAGTCTCTTTTTTCTTCCATCCGTGTCATTTCCAGGTTTCTATCTTCCATGTCACTGATTCTTTCCTCCATCTGGTCAACTCTACTTCCTAAGATGGCTGTTTCATTCTTAATTTCTTCTATTGAGTTCTTAATCTGCAGAAATTCTATTTGGTTCTTTTTTAAAATTTCAGTTTCTTTGGTGAAATGCTCATGTTGTTCTTTGATTGTGTTTCTGAGTTCAATAAACTGCCTTTCTGTATTTTGTTGCATCTCATTGAGTTTTTTCAGAACTGCAATCTTGAATTCTCTGTCATTTAAGTCACATATTTCCATATCTTTAAGTTCCTTTTCTGGAGACTTTTCACTTTCTTTCTGAGCTGTCTTGTTACCTTGGTTATTCATGACAATTAATGATTTATTATTTCTCTTCCTAGATATCTGCAGGAGTGTCTTCTGCAACAGGTTGATAGGAAGAGGTCTTTCTTTTATTTTCTCGTATGTGTTGGAAGAATGTTTTATTTTCTCTCTGACTACAGCCCTTTTTTCTCTTTCACACTGTAATGTTATGTTTTCTCTGCACTATTCTAGCTTCTCACAATGGGGGATTCCCTGGAAGGTGGGCTTCTCCTCTGTTAACAGTTTGCCTGTGTCATAGGGCGCCACGTCCCTGTGGGGATGCGGAGAGCTTTTGATATTCCAAAGCTCTTCCTGAACCAGATTCGGAGCCCATGTGTTTCAGCAGTTCTGTTTACTCCTGCAGGGATCTGCCCAGATAGGTGGGGACAGGGGCAGGGTGAGTTGTGAGAGGTGGCCCAGAGAAATGGCGGCCACCACCACCACAGCCAGTCCTGCTTCCACAGTTCCTTCCCCTTTGACGGAACTAGTTGGGTTGTGAATCTGTGTCTGCCGACCACAGGTCTCAGAACTGCAAATATTCTGTTCTGATCTGACACTGCTACTCTTCCGCTTCTAGCACCGGGCAGGTGGGGGCAGGGCATGGTCTGGGAGGTTACGGAGGGGCCAGCTACCCTCAGTGCCTAAGGCTTCCATTCTCTGTGGCAGTGAGGAGTTAAACCACTGTTTTCAGCCTTCTTCCCTCAGTCTTTTCTCCAAGGTCTCTGCCGTGAGCATTGGGTTCAGCCGTGTTATATGCTGTCCCCTCAGCCCTGGGGGCCATAAGTGGAGCCCTAGCAGTCTGAGTTCTTCCCTCTCCCACAGTTGCAGTAGTTCCAGATGCAGAGAGGTCGGAGCACTGAGCTAGGTCTGCGTCCTGCGCCCGCGGGGCTCCGTCTCCACACTTCTCTCTTCCCTCCACTGCTGCTTGTACGATCTGCCCACCTTTAGGTGAATTCAGCAGTGAGACTCTTCATCTTGCCTGTCTGCTGTGCAGGGAGTCCTTTTTGGAGTTATAGTTGTTAGCTTAATTGTAAATTCCAGGGGAGACTTCCAGAGGCTCGTCTCATGCTGCCAGTTTGATGACGTCACTCTCAGATCCTGATTTCTTGAATTGGAGGGAAGTAGGTACTCTTGTTGCTCTGAGATGACTTCTCCCTGTCTGTTTTTAAAAAAGTTTGATGTGACGAGGATGATGAAGAAATAGGACAAGATTTTTATTATTTATCTGTCTTTGCCCATATGTTTCTCAGACTAATGCTGATCAGTTTCTATGCCATCTCCCCATCTGCCTTCTAAGTGCTGCCTCTTTGGTGATAGCATGAGGAGGTCCTTTGTACAACTCTGTGGGGAATCGCGCTACACAATTCCCTGATATGGATGCTCCTGCTGCAGCTTGACTTTCTCTTCCCCTTCGGTTCCTACCATCAGAATTTTTTGAGGCTGGCATCTTCTTGTACAGCAGACATCCCTTCTGGACTCCAGTATCCATTTGAAACATTAAAAAAAGAGAATTTAAACTGTTCCTCCACCATCCTCTCCCCACCCACTATTATTTCTCTCATACTCAGATATGCAAAAGCGAACATCAGTGAAGCTTTTTGTCTAAGCAGGCATTGAATTGGGAAATGCAATGGCAGTCTCGGTTTTTATGTAAGATCCCCAAACCCTCAACTGTCTACTTGTCAGGGAGGAGAAAGTATTATAGGAAAGAAAAAAGGCAATGTTTTTTCCTTTCCCTGTGATATGTGACCCCAATGGTGATGACTTCCTCATCTCTCTCTACCCCAACCAGCCACCCCAATCATTTGATGTCAACTGAGGAGAGAAAAGTGAAACAGGCGTGCTGATAAGAGAGGTGGTCTGCCCCGTTAGTAACCCTGATACTTGCCTGGCTTATTTAGGTGTTTTGCTTTGTCTAGATTGTTGGCCTTAATTAATGGGCCTTAGTGCCAATTCAAAACCTGCTACAGGGAGATGTAAGGAGAAGAGAATTTGATACACTCCAGGAAGTATTCAGATAACTCAAAGACATACAGATAGCATGATTTGGGGATTGAAACAAAGAGGATCATATCATACAGGAGCTCAGTCCCATTAATTTAGATAACACAAGGGCTTCTTAACAGCAGACCTATTGACATTTTAGACTAGAAAATTCTTTGTTGTGGGGACTGTCTTGTGTATTGAAAGATCACTCTGCCACCCAGTTGTGACAAATGACAGTGTCTTCAGACATACCCAAATGTACTTGGGTTGGAGGATTAGAGGTATGATTAAGAAGCCCTGTAATACAGGACTGGTCAACCAGCTAATATCAACTAGGCTTATGTTGAGAAGGAGAATCATTGGTTTGTTTATTTTTTGCCTTTATTTTACAGGTATTTTCATGTAGTCAAACTCTAACCGTTATAAAAATAAAAGACGACTCTGGGAAACATCTAAAAATTATCACCATAGTAGAATGGCTGGGTGTATAATACAATAAAACATCTCACACTTACTTTCTGTGGAATTAAATACCACTTGTTCTAGCAAAACATATTTACTATGATTGGGTTTTTGACCAAAACATCAGCTAATAGGTCAGGGAAGGAAAACTCTCCCATGTGGCAGGCCCTGTGCTAGCCAATTTTTAATATATACTATCCCACCTACTCCTGAGAGATAAGTATTGCTTTATTTTCAGGACAGTAAAACAGACTCAGAGATACTAAACTATGTTACCCTAATGATTAGCAATGGAATTTAAATAAGACTGAGGGTGAAATTCATGGAATTCAATGTCACAGTCCTATTGTTCTCATGGTCAGCAGCATCTGCTTCCAGGACGGTGCTTATATGAGCCCTCCAGCCCAAGGCCCCTCAGCAATGGGTCATCCACCTCACCATTGACCCTGCCTTGGTTCTTTGTAATCATTTCAGAAATTATGAAACTATTTCTAATTGCCACTCACTATGGTGCTTAAGAATAACATAGCTGCCTCTATAAATTGGAGAGTATAGAACAGATTACCTCTGTGCATCCACTTAGCTTTAACACTAAACATGTGATTCTACTCAATTTTAGAATTTTATAGGACTTGACCATTGTTGCTGATATATATATAATATATGTTATATATTATATATATATTACAATATTATCTGGTCTCTTTAATTCAGACTGATGTTTCTTTTGTAAGATTTTAATTTAAAACATAGCAAACATAAAATATTATATTAGTTTCAGGGGTACACCATAGTTATCCAACATTTATATATCTAAAGAATTAATCACCATGAGAAGTCTAGCAACCATCTGACCTCATACTTTGCTATCACAATAGTATTGACTATATTCTCTATGCTGTATATTACATCCCCATTTTTAAAACTTATTTGTTTTATACCTGGAAATTTGGACCTCTTATTACCCTTGCCCTTTCCTACCCTGTAATTTTTCAATTACAGTTAACATTCAATATTATTTTATATTAATTTCAGGTGCACAAAATAGTGGTTAGACATTTATATAATTTAAGAGGTGATCTCCCTGAATAGTCTAGTACCCTATACATAGTTATTATCATATCATTGACTGTATTCCCTATGCTTTACTTTACGTCCCCATGACCATTTTGTAACTACCAATCTGTACTTCTTAATCCCTTTCCCTTTTTCACCCTGTCTCCCAACCGCCTCCCATCTATCACCTCAACAAATCTAGTACTCATCTTACACCATACATATTTATTACAATATTATTGACTATATTCCTTATGCTATACCCTACATCCCCCTAACTGCTTTGTAACAACCATTCCTACTTAATCCTTTCCCCCTTTTCCTCCCACAATCCCAAACCCCCTCCCATCTGGCATCCATTAAATGTTTTCTGTATCTATGAGTTTGTTTATGCTTTGTTTGTTTATTTTGTTCTTTAGAATCCATATATAAGTGAAATCACTTTGCATCTGTCTTTCTCTGTCTGACTCTGCACTCAGCACAACACCCTCCAGGTCCACCTATGCCACCACAAATGGCAAGAACCCATCCTTTTTCATGGCCAAGCAATATTCCATTGTATATACGAGTATGCATCTCCTACTGTTTATCCATTGACAGACACCAAGGCTGCCTCCACATCTTGGCCATTGTAAACAATGCTGCCATGAACATATGGATGCACATGTCCTCTTGAAGTAGCGCTTTGGATTTCTTCAGATAAATAACCTACAGTGGGATTACCGGGTCGTTCATTGTCTCTTCTTATACTTTTGCTTTAAAGTCTATTTTGCCTAGTATAGGTATTGCTACTGCAGCCTTTTTTTTTCATTTCCTATTTCGTGAAATATCTTTTTCCACTTCTTTAGTTTCCATCTGCATGTGTCTTTCAATCAGAAGTGTGTATCTTGTAGGCAGCATGTGTAAGGGTTGTGTTCTCCTATCCACTCAGCCCTCTTATGTCTTTTTGATTGGATCATTAATCCATTTACATTGAAAATAATTATTGATAGATATGTAGCTATTCCCATTTTGTTATTCATAATTTTGATTTTTTTTTTTTTTTAATCTTAAAGAAATCTCTCTAACATTCCTTGTAATAGTGGTTTGGTGGTGATGAACTCCTTTAGCTTTCCTTGTCTGGGAAGCTCTTTATCTGTCCTATTTTAAATGATAGCCTTGCTAGGTAGAGTAGTCTTGCTTGTAGGTCCTTGCTTTTCATCACTTTGAATATTTTGTGCCAATCTCTTTTGCCCTGAAAAGTTTCTGTTGAGAAGTCAGGTGACAGTCTTATGGGAGCTCCCTTGTAAGTTACTAGTTGCCTGTCTCTTGCTGCTTTTAGGATTCTCTCTTTGTCTCTAACTTTTGCCATTTTAATTATGATGTGTCTTGGTGTGGGCCTGTTTGGGTTCATCCTGTTTGGAACTCTCTGTGCATCCTGGATTTTTACGTCTATTTCATTCACCAGGTGAGAAAAATTTTCTGTCATTATTTCTTCAAATAGGTTCTCAATCACTTGTTTCTCTCCTCTCCTTCTGGTACCCCTATGATGCAAATGTTGGTATGCTTGATGTTGCTCCAGCAGTCTCTTAAATTATCCTCATTTTTTGGATTTTTTTTTCTTTTTCTGTTTTGATTGGGCGTTTTCTGCTACCTTGTCTTCCAAATTGCTGATTTGATCCTCTGCTTCATCTAGTCTGCAGGTGATTTCTTCTAGTGCATTCTTCCTTTCAGTTATTGTATTCTTCACTTCTAACTGGTTCTTTTTTTTTACGGTTTCTATGTTCTTTTTATGCTTGCTATATCTCTGTTGAAGTTCTCACTAAGTTCCTTGAGCATCCTTACAACCATTGTTTTAAACTCTGTCTCTGGTAAGTTGCATGCCTCCATTTTGCTTGGCTCTTTTTCTGTAATTTTCTCCTGTTCTTTCATTTGGGATACATTTTTTGTTTGTTTGTTTGTTTCTTCATTTTGGCTGACTCTTTTTATTTGTTTCTATGTATTAGGTATATCTGTTATATCTCCCAGTCTTGGCTAGGTGGACTTATGTAATAGGTGCCCTGTGGGTCCCTGACAGTCTCCCTGGTAACCTGTTCCAGGTTCTCCAGCAGTGTCCTGTGTGTAAGTTGTGTGTACCCTCACATTATAGTTGAGCCTTGATTGCTATTGACACATCAATGGGTGGGAATGAACTTCAAGTTGATTGGCTGTGGGATTTGGCCATATCCACAGCTTATGGGCTGCTTCGCAGAGAGCTTACCCCACTGAGTAGAATTTATCCCTTCATGCTCTGGTGCCTGTTGAGACAATCCTTTTTGTATGCCAGTGGTGGGGCTAATTTGGCAGTGCTCTGCTGTGGCCTGAAGCCAACCTCCAAGTATGTTGGTCTGGGGCCTCTTGGGACGGTTGCCAGTGCAGGCCCAGGTCACCCACTGACTGTGACTGACCCATTGAGGGGCTACCTGGTAGGTGATTTGCAGTTGTTCACTACCTGAGCTAAACATGGAAGCAGGTAGGAGAGACCACGCTGCAAACTGAGGACATCTGTCACCAATACCCAGCCTGGGGTAGCTCTGCAAAAAACCAGGATGCCTCATGGCCTGCTGCCACCTGCTGGCTCTCGTGAGGTTCAGCCACTGATAGTGCCTCATGCGGTACACAGGTTGGGTGAGGCAGGGCCTCAGGGAGTCACTGGTGTGGGAAGAGTTGTTGTCACCAGTTTAATGTAAATTCTGGTTTAGTGCCAGTACTGAGATTGAAGCTACTCAGCAAAAGTCTCAGAGCACACTGAAGCCAGTCGCCACCTGCCTAGGGCCTGCTGGACTCCAACTGTTTTCCAAGAAAGAGTGCAATGTAGGCCAGACTGGCTGCTCTCAGAGAAAGTATCTCTGGGTGATAGGGTAGGGTTGAGTGCTAGTGGAGCTCACAAGACCAATTCAGATTCATATTTGGCCCTGTGGGGGATGGTTCCACACAGGAAAGTTGACGCCCACCTACTGGCTGCATGGAAAAAAAGAAAACTCTCACAGGGGAAATAGTGACTGTCTTCTAGTCCTCGCCCTGAATCCACACATATCAGTCTGCCCCCAATATGCTTCCAACACCCCCAAGTCACCATCTCTCCACCAAAGCCCAGGGTGAGTGCCTGCAAGTGAGTGAGTCTCTGCACTGGCCATGTAAAAGAATGTCTGGGATTCTCACAGCCTTACATCACACCCAGATAGTCGGAATACCTACTATTTTTCACAGTGAGATATTGTAGGGACTCCTCTTCCCAGCACTAGTACTCCAGGCTGGGAAGCTTGGTGTGGAGCTGGGGTCCCTGATTCCTCTGGGGGGAACCTCCACAGCCAAGATATCCCTCCTGATTCTCAACCGCCACACAGAGGTTTGGGACCCTTCTGTGTTTCTGCTCCTCCTACCAACCTCAACTTGGCTTCTTCTTTATATTTTTAGTTATAGGACTTCTCTTTGGCTAAATTTCAGATGGTTCTTCAGGTTGATATTTTTATAATTTAGTTGTAATTTAATGTGCACAGGGAGAGATGCAGGTACAGTGTTTATCTACTCTGCCATCTTGGATTGTCTTCCCCAGATTCATATTTCTTACCCTAACACATCTTAATTTAGTTGCCCAGTTAGTGGTTGATTGGCAGTTATATTGCATTATCTGTTCATGTCTATGTTCCTATATCTAGAACTAGCTGCCATCCACCTCTGCTTAGAACAATGTAATGAATCATGTTGAGCAAGCATGGCATTCCACAAAGGAAGTGATTATCTTATAATTTTTAACATGTTTCATTTGTGATTATAAGAACTGCATGAAAAGAGGAGAGAGCAGATTTTTCAAATTTGTTTATTTTCAATAAACAAAGAACCCTTCAAATAAAATTTAAATGAAAGCCAATTGTATTAAACAAATAAAAATGGAAGGGCTTTAGGTTAAACTTTTTGGGTAAAGGACAGAAGTTTTACTTGGCATCATTTGGCCACCTATAATGAATGTCTTTTGGAAACTTCTTACAGCATACATAGGACTTTAATAAACACTTTTAAATTGTTGTCCTAATAGAAGCAATTCTGGAAAAGCAAATAAGGACCTTGAAAAATTCGCTCATCCATAAAAGCAACAACAACACAGGGGAAAAACATCAAAATCAACTTTTTCAGAATTCTGAAAATTATCCAAAGTATTACAACAACCCAAAGAGCATTTATTCAAGAAAAATGGCCAAATCTCAATAAGAACAGTGAACTTTGTGGCATTTAAACTTGTATTATTCCAGTCTTCTTTGTATTAGTTTCCTATTGCTGCTATAATAAATTACTAAATACTTAGTGACTTAAACCTGCACAAATTTATTGTTTTACATTTCTGTAGGTCAGAATTTCAACATCAGTCTCACGACACTAAAATCAAGATGACAGCAGAATTGCATTTCTTTCCGTAGTATCAAGGGGTCAACTTGTTTCCTTGATATCTAAAGTTTCTTTAGGCTGTCCTCATTCTGTGGCTTATGGCTTCCTTACATTCTCAAAACCAACAATGTAAGGTTGAGTCCTTTTTACATCATATCACAACAACCTTCTCTTTATCTCTGTCTTCCACTTTCAAGGACTACTGTGATTACACTGGGCTCAAGCAGACAATTCAGAATAATGCCTCTTTCTTAAGATCAGCTAATTAGCAAACTTAAATCCATCAACAGACTTAATTCTCCTTTGCCATGTAACATAACATATTTATGGGTTCTGGGAATGAAGAAGTGAGGATTTGAAGAAGAGGATGATTATTCTCCCTATCATATTTCTCTGCTAAGCTGGGCAATAGGATTGAAAAATCAACAACTTTGCAACCACACTTGCTGTGAAAACCAACAGCTTAAGAGCCACAGGAGGCGACAAAATAAGTTTGGAGTTCTTCAAAAAGCTCCTTCACAAGTTAACTGTTACTGTTGAACATGTCTGGAACTTATCTGGAAAACTCCATTCTCAGGGTTTTCCTTTATTTGACCTGACTTAGCACTCACTCAATGCAAATAATTCTATGGCCAGGATCCTTGTGGAAAATTATCAATAGCAATTATTTAACATTGCAATTTCCTGATACAGTGGTAACAAATTGGGGCAAACAGCAGACTGGCTATAGACTTGAAAAGGAAGATCTGAGGAATGAGATGTCTATAAGGAGCCTTGAAAACTGACATGTCGAGGACTTCCGGAAAAATGGCAGCGTGAGGTGAGCCTCTGTAAAGCTCCGCTGGAATTTACAAAGAATCCAACAACAAAAACTCCACAAAGGACTCCATGCACAGCCAACAGGCAAGACAAAGAGGCCCACTACCAACTGAAATCACCTACAGGTGGGAGATTCGTGCCAGTGGAGGGAGGAGGAAAGGGACAAGTGCTCAGAGACGGAGCCGCGCGGGCGAAGGACGCAGACCTCGCTCAGTGCGCCGAGCTCACTGCTTCCCGGAACTACCGCAGCTGCGGGAGAGGGAAGAGCTCGGACAGCTAGGGCTCTGCCAGGGCTCCACAGGGCTGAGGGGACAGCATATAACACGGCTGAACCCAATGCTCACGGCAGAGACCTGGGAGAAAAGACTGAGGGAAAAAGGCTGAAAACGGTTGTTTAAGCCCGCACTGCCGAGCAGAGAACGGAGCCTTAGGCACAGAGACTAGCTGCCCCCTCCCTCCCCTCCCAGACTCGACCTGCCCCCACCTGCCCGGTGCTAGAAGCGAAACAGTAGCAGTGTCAGACCAAAACAACAGAAAATTTGCTGTTTTGAGAACTGTGGATCGCAAACACAAATTCACAGCCCAACTAGTTCCGGCAAAGGGGAGAGAGCTGTGGAAGCAGGACCGGCTGTGGTGGTGGTTGCTGCCATTGCTCTGGGCCACCTCTCACAGCTCACCCTGCCCATGACCCCACCTATCTGGGTGGATCCCTGCAGGAGTAAACAGAACTGCTGAAACATACGGGCTCTGAATCAGGAGCTGGAAGAGCTTTGGAACATCAAAAGCTCTCCGCATACCCACCGGGACACTGCACCCTGTGACCTAGACGAACTATTAACAGAGGAGAAGCCTGTCTCCCAGGGAATCCCCCCATTGTGTGAGAAGTTGGAATAGAGAAGAGAAAACATAGCACTACCACGAGGGAGAAGAAAAATAAGTTGCAGTTGGAGAAATAATAAAACATTCTACCAAAAAGTATTGGCAAACAAAAGAAAGACCGCTTTCTATCAACCTGTTGCAGAAGTCACTCCTGTAGATGTCTAGGAAGAGAAATAGTAAACCAGTAATCGCCATGAATAACCAAGGCAACAAGATAGCTCAGAAAGAAAGTGAAAAATCTCCAGAGAAGGCACTTAAAGATACAGAAATATGTGACCTAAATGACAAAGAATTCAAGATTGCAGTTCCAAAAAAACTCAACGAGATACAAGAACAGAGATAGGCAGTTAAATGAACCCAGAAACTCAATCAAAGAACACCATGAGCATTTTACGAAAGAGATTGAAATCTTAAAAAAGAACCAAATAGAATTTCTGGAGATTAAGAACTCAATAGAAGAAATTAAGAATGAAATAACCAGCTTAGGTAGTAGAGTTGACCAGATGGAGGAAAGAATCAGTGACATCGAAGATAGAAACCTGGAAATGACACAGATAGAAGAAGAAAGAGACTTGAGACTTAAAAGAAATGAAAGAACTCTACAAGAACTTTCTGACTCCATCAGAAAGAGCAATATAAGAATAATGGGCATACCAGAAGGAGAAGAAAGAGAGACGGAACAGAGAATATATTCAAACAAATTGTCGATGAGAACTTCCCAAATTTGTGGACAGAACTGGACCCTCGAATCCAAGAAGCAAATAGAACACCTAGTTACCTCAATCCCAACAGGCCTTCTCCAAGGCACATTGTATTGAAGCTGTCTAAAATCAACGACAAAGAAAGAATCCTCAAGGCAGCCAGGGAAAAGAAGACGGTAACTTACAAAGGAAAGCCCATTAGATTATCATCAGATTTTTCAGCAGAAACTCTACAAGCCAGGAGGGAGTGGAACCAAATATTCAAACTATTGAAAGAGAGAAACCATGAGCCAAGAATAATATATCCAGCAAAGATATCCTTTAGATATGAAGGAGGAATAAAGACCTTTCCAGACAAACAGAAGCTGAGGGAATTTTCTAATACACGACCTGCACTATAAGAAATACTAAAGGAGGCTATTCGACCACCATCAACAGGGACAATTTGTGGCAACCACAACTCAAAAAGGGGGAGAGTAAAGGCCTGAACCGGAATATGGGAATGGAGAAAGTAAGCGTGCTGAAGAAAATGGAATACTCTAAATATCAAACTTTCTTTACATAAACTTAAGGGTGACCACTCAAAATAAATCCAGAATTGAAATATATACTGAAATAAAAGAAGAAACAGAGGGAAACATCATAGAATACCACCGCACAGAAATAATAGACAACAAGAAAAAGGCAAAGAAACAATGGAGACACAGCCTTAGCAAAAACCTAAAGATAGAATGACAGGAAATCCTCACATATCAATAATCACCCTAAATGTAAATGGACTGAACTCACCAATAAAAAGGCACAGAGTAGCAGAGTGGATCAAAAAACTAAACCCAACCATATGCAGTCTCCAAGAGACACATCTCAGCTACAAGGACAAGCATAGACTCAAAGTGAAAGGGTGGAAATTGACACTCCAAGCAAACGGTACCCAGAGAAAATCAGGTGTAGCCATAATGATATCAGATGAAACAGACTTCAAGGTGAAAAAGATAACAAGAGACAAAGATGGACATTTCATAATGGTGAAGGAGACTGTACAACAAGAAGACATAACAGTCATCAATATTTATGCCCCCAATCAGGGAGCACCAAAATACACCAAGCAACTACTAACAGAACTAAAGGGAGAAATTGACCAAAACACAATTATACTAGGGGACTTAAATACATCATTGACAGCTATGGATAGATCATCCAAACAGAAAATAAATAACGAAACAGTAGCCCTAAATGACACATTAGATGAAATGGACATAATTGACATTTATAGAGTACTTCATCCTAAAACATCAGACTACACATTCTTTTCTAGTGTACATGGAACATTCTCAAGGATAGACCATATATTGGGATATAAAATCAGTCTCAACAAATTTAAGAAGATTGAAATCATACCATGCATATTCTCTGATCACAAGGCTTTGAAATTGGATATCAAGTATAAAAAGAAAGCGGGAATAAACACAAATACATGGAGATTAAACAACATACTTTTAAAGAAGGACTGGGTCAAAGAAGAAGTTAGAGGAGAGATCAAAAGATACATAGAAACAAATGACAATGAAAATACATCCTACCAAAATTTTTGGGATGCAGCGAAAGCAGTTTTAAGAGGGAAATTTATCTCATTACAGGCCTATCTCAAGAAACAAGAAAACTCCCAAATAAATAACCTCATGTTACACCTTAAAGAACTAGAAAAAGAAGAACAAGTAAAACCCAAGGTCAGCAGAAGAAAGGAAATAACAAAAATTAGAGCAGAACTAAATGAAATAGAGAACAAAAAGACAATAGAAAAAATTAATGTGACAAAGAGCTGGTTCTTTGAAAAGATTAACAAAATTGACAAACCCTTGGCTAGACTTACTAAGATAAAAAGAGAGAAGACACTGATTAACAAAATCAGAAACATAAAAGGGGAAGTTATCACGGACTCCACAGAAATACAAAGGATCATCCAAGAATACTATGAAGGACTATATGCCACCAAATTCAACAACCTAGAAGAAATGGACAAGTTCTTAGAAACATATAGCCTTCCAACCATGAAGAACTGGAAAATCTAAACAGACCGATCACCAGTAACGAAATTGAATCAGTCATCCAAAACCTTCCCAAAAGCAAAAGTCCGGGACCAGATGGCTTCACTAGTGAATTCTACCAAACCTTCAAAGAGGATCTAATACCAATCTTGCACAAACTCTTCCAAAAAATTGAAGAAGAGACAGTACTCCCTAACTCATTCTATGAGGCCAACATTACCCTGATACCAAAACCTGGTAAGGACAGCACAAAAAAAGAAAACTACAGACCAATATCTCTGATGAATACCGATGCAAAAATCCTAAATAAAATTCTAGCAAATCGAATACAACAATGCATTAAAAAGATTATTCATCACGACCAAGTGGGGTTCATCCCCGGGGCACGTGGATGGTTCAACATATGCAAATCCATCAATGTGATACATCACATAAACAAAATAAAGGACAAAAATCATATGATTATATCAATTGATGCAGAAAAAGCATTTGACAAGATACAACATCCATTTATGATTAATACTTAATAAAATGGGTATAGAAGGAAAATACCTTAACATAATAAAGGCCATATATGACAAGCCCTCTGCTAATCTCATAATTAATGGAGAAAAACTGAAGCACTTTGCTGTACGTTCAGGAACAAGACAGGGATGTCACCTATCACCTCTGCTTTTCAACATAGTGTTGGAAGTCCTTGCCAGAGCAATCAGGCAAGAGAAAGAAATAAAAGGCATCCCAATGGGGAATGAAGAAGTTAAATTATCACTCTTTGCAGATGACATGATGCTATATATAGAAAACCCTAAAGACTCCACCAAAAAGCTATTAGAAACAATCAACGAATACAGTAAGGTTGCCGGCTACAAATTCAACGCACAAAAGTCCATTGCCTTCCTATATACTAACAATGAAATCTCAGAAAAAAAAATACAAAAAACAATTCCTTTTGCAATTGCAGCAAAAAGAATAAAATATCTAGGAATAAACTTAACCAAGGATGTGAAAGACCTATATGCTGAAAACTATAAGACATTTTTGAAAGAAATTGAAGAAGATGCAAAGAAATGGAAAGACATTCCGTGTTCATGGACTGGAAGAATCAACATAGTTAAAATGGCCATATTACCCAAAGCAATATACAGATTCAATGCAATCCCCATCAAAATCCCAATGGCATATTTTAAAGAAATAGAACAAAAATCATCAGATTTGTTTGGAACCACAAAAGACCCCGAATAGCCAAAGCAATCTTAAGAAAAAAGAACAATAATGGAGGTATCACACTTCCTGACTTTGGCTTGTACTACAGGGCTACAATAATCAAAACAGCATGGTATTGGCAGAAAAACAGACACGTAGACCAATGAAATAGAATTGAGAACCCAGAAATAAAACCACATAAATATGGACAGATAATTTTTGACAAAGAAGCTAAAAACATACAATGGAGCAAAGACAGCCTCTTCAATAAATGGTGCTGGGAGAATTGGATAGCCACGTGCAAAAGAATGAAACTGGACTGCTATTTGTCACCATGTACCAAAGTTAATTCAAAATGGATCAAAGACTTAAGCATAAGACCTGACACAATAAACTGCATAGAAGAAAACATAGGTACTAAACTTATGGACCTTGGGTTCAAAGAGCATTTTATGAACTTGACTCCAAAGGCAATGGAAGTAAAAGCTAAAATAAACGAATGGGACTATATGAAACTTAAAAGCTTCTGCACAGCAAAAGAAACCATTGACAAAATAAAGAGGCCACCAACTGAATGGGAGAAGATTTTTGCAAACAGTGCCTCCGATAAGGGGCTAGTATCCAGAATATACAAGGAACTCATGCAACTCAACAACAAGAAAAACAAACAACCCAATTGAAAAATGGGCAGAGGACTTGAAGAGACATTTCCCCAAAGAGGACATACAAATGGCAAATAGACATATGAAAAAATGCTCAACATCACTAATCATCAGAGAAATGCAAATTAAAACCACAATGAGATATCACCTCACCCCAGTCAGAATGGCTATCATCAACAAGACAAATAGTAACAAATAGTGGAGAGGCTGTGGAGAAAAAGGAACCCTCATACACTGTTGGTGGGAATGAAGACTGGTGCAGCCGTTATGGAAGGCAGTGTTGAGGTTCCTCAATAAATTACAAATAGAATTGCCATATGACCCAGCAATCCCTCTCCTGGGTATCTACCCAAAAAATCTGAAAACATTTAGAGATAAAGACTCTATGTTCATTGCAGCTTTGTTTACTGTGGCCAAGACATGGAAACAACCAAAATGTCCTTCGATAGATGAATGAATAAAGAAGTTGTGGTATATATACACAATGGAATACTATTCGGCAGTAAGAAAGATGATATAGGAACATTTGTTACAACATGGATGGCTCTTGAGAGAGTAATGCTGAGCGAAACAAGTCAGACAGAGAAAGCAGAGAACCATGTGATTTCACTGATATGTGGTATATAAACCAAAATCAACAAAAGAACAAGACAAACAAATGAGAAACAGAAACTCATAGACACAGACAATAGTTTAGTGGTTGCCAGAGGGTAAGGGAGGCGGGAGGTGGGGGGTGGGAGATGAGGGTAAGGGGGATCAAATATATGATGATGGAAGGAGAACTGACTCTGGGTGGCGAACACACAATGGGATTTATAGATGATGTAATACAGAATTGTACAACTGAAATCTATGTAATTTTACTAACAGTTGTCACACCAATAAATTTTAAAAAAAAAGAGAGAGATATTTCATGCAGACAGAAATGAGATAAAAGCTGGGGCAGCAATACTTACATCAGACAAAATAGAATTTAAAATGAAAGCTATAATAAAAGACAAAGAAGGACATTATCTTAAGTAATCAATCTAACAAGAGGATATCACTGTAATAAATATTTATGTACCCAACACAGGAGCACTTAAATATATGAAGCAAATATTGACCCACATAAAGGCACAGATCAAAAGTAACACAATCATAGTAGGGTACTTTAACACCCCACTGATACCATTGGGCAGATTTTTCCGACAGAAAATCAATACAGAAACAGCTTAAAGTACACACTAGACCAGAAGGATTTAATTGACATTTTATAGCATTTTGCCCCAAAGCAGCAGAATATACATTCTTTTCAAGTGCACAAGGAACATTTTCCAAGTTAAACCACATATTAGGCCACAAAACAAGTCTCAATAAATTTAAGAGGACTAAAGTCATATGAAGTGTCTTCTCTCATCACAATGGTATGAAACTAGACATCAATTACAAGAAAAACTGAAAAACACACAAACACATGGAAGTGAAATAACATGCTACTAGAGAATGAATGGATCAATAGTAAAATCAAGGAAGAAGTCAAAAGATACCTTGAGACAAATGAAAATGAAAACACAATGGCCCAAAATCTATGGGACACAGAGAAAGTAGTCCTAAGAGGGAAATTATTAGCAACACAAGCCTACCTAGAGATACAAATGCTGAAACAAACAGTCTAACTTTACACCTAAGCAAACTGGAAAAAAAACAGCAAACAAAGTACAGAGTGAGTACAAAGAATGAAATAATAAAGATCAGAGAGGTAATAAACAAAATATAGGCTAAATAAACAATACAAAAAGAGCAATCATACCAAGAGATGTTTTTTTTTTTTTTTTTTGAAAAAGATAAACAAAATTGAAAAACCTTTAACCAGATAATCAAGAAAAAAAGAGAGAGGATCCAAATAAATAAAATCAGAAATGAAAGAGGAAAATGACAACTGACACCACTGAAATTTTAAGAAAATACTGTGAGCAATGATATGCCAACAAATTGGACAATCTGGAAGAAATGGATATGTTCCCAGAAGCATATAATCTTCTAAGACTGAATCAAGAAGAAACAGAAAATCTGAACAGACTGATAACTATCAATGGAATTGAATCAGTAATAAACAGGCTCCCAACAAACAAAAGTCCTGGACCAGATGGCTTCATAGGTGAATTTTACCAAACATTCACAAAAGAATTTACACCTATACTCCTCAAACTATTCCAAAAGCGCCAAGAGGAAGACAGTCTCCCAAGCTCATTTTACAAGGCCACCATTACCCAGATTTCAAAACCAAACAAAGACAACACACAAGAAAAGAAAACTATAGCCTGATATCACTAATATACATAGATACAAAAAAAAAAAAAAAATCCTCAACAAAATATTAGCAATTGAATTCAGCAATACACTAAAAAGATCATATAGCATGATCAAGTGAGATTCATTCCTGGTATGCAATCTTGGTTCAATATCCACAAATCAATTAACATGACACACCACATAAACAAAATGAAAAATAAAAATCATATGGTCATATCAATAGATGCAGAAAAAGCATTTGACAAATCCTCATGCTTTTATGATAAAAACTCTCAGCAAAGGGGGAGTGGAGAGAACATATCTCAAGATAATAAGGCCATATATGGCAAACCCACAGCTAACATCATACTCAAAAGGGGAAAGCCAAAAACATTCCTCTTAAGATCAAGAACAAGACAAGAGTACCCACTTTAACCACCTTTATTCAACATAGAACTGGAAGTTCTAGCCACAGCAATAAGACAAGAAAAATAAGTTAAAGACATCCCAATGCTAAAGGAAGAAGTAAAACTGTCATTGTTTGCAGATGACATGATACTATATATATATAAAAGTACCCCAAAGAGTCCACCAAAAAACTATTAAAACTGATAAATGAATTTACTAAAGTAGCAGGATGCAAAATTAATATTCAGAAATTCGTTGCATTTTCATACACCAATAACAAATTATCAGAAAGAGAAATTCAGAAAACAATCCCATTTAAAAATTGTATCAAAAAACAAAATGCTTAATAATAAATTTAACCAAGGAAGTAAAAGACCGATACTCAGAAAATTACAAGACATTGAACAGAGAAATTAAAGAAGATCCAAATAAATGGAATATTTACCATACTCATAGACAGGAAGATTTAATGTAGTTAAAATGTCCATACTACCTATAGCAATCTATAGCTTCAATGCAGTAGCCATCAAAATACTAATGGTGAAAAAGATTATGTCACAGAAATGGCAGTGTGAGGTGAGCCTCTTCAAATCTCCTCTGGAAGTTACAACAAATTGAACAGCTATAATTTCACAAAGGACTCCTGCGTGGCACATAGGCAAGCCCAAGAGACACACAATTGCTTTCATCTAAAGGTGGGCAAATTGGGCAAGTGGGGGAGGTGGGAAGGGAGAAATGCACAGATGCAGGCTGGGGGCCGCAGGATGCAGAACGGAGATCAGACCTCTCTGCATTCCAGAGCTAATGCAGTCATGGTAGAGGGAAAAATTAGTAATGCTAATGCTCCCTTTATGGCCCATAGTCCCACCCGCATGAAGGATCAGAATATATCACAGCTAAAGCCAAAGATCATTGTGGAGACCTCGGAGCAAAGAATGAGGAAGAACGGTGATAATGGTGGTGTTAACCCTCACTGCTAAGCAGAGGATGGAAGACGTAAGCATGAAGCATAGCCGACACATCCCTACCATCCCAGCGCTCACCCCACCCCCACAGTCCTAGTGCTAGAAGCAGAATGGTAGCAGTGTCACATCAAACGAACAGACTATTAACAGTTCAAAGAATTGCAGCTGCACAGAGACTCACAGGCCAAATAATTCCAGTGAAAGAGAAGGAAACTTAGGTGCAAGATTAACTGTGCTGGTATTTTCCTTGTGGAAAATTATCAATAGCAATTATTTAACATTGCAGCTTCCTGATACAGTGGTAACAAATTGGGGCAAACAGCAGACTGGCTATAGACTTGAAAAGGAAGATCTGAGGAATGAGATGTCTATAAGGAGCTTTGAAAACTGACATGTCGCTGGGAAATGAGAAAGCTATATGCATTTGCAGGGCTGTGTGAAAGCTCAGGAAAAACATGAGAAGATCCTAATCTCTCAACTCTGGATAATGTAGAGGCTTCATGCAAAGAGTACGTGAAGATTCAAGCAGAGTTGTAAACTGCTGGAGCATTAAAAGTATGCACACAGAGCCCCTCAGCAAATAATAAGAAACTTACTGGCTTAAGGCATATAAGAAAATCTCTGTCCAATCATTAGCTAACCACTAAGTTAAATGAGCAGGTTTCAGTGGCCATACGTGACAAAGAATATGGAATTTCCATAATTATTTCAGAAAATTCAATAAACAGCAAAAGAAATCCTGGGGTGGGGGAAAAGAGGGTACTTTGATTATCAGGGTTGCCACATTATATAATACACAAAATATGCAATTTTCAACAACAACAAAAACACCCCAGAAAACTATTATCCGTAAACCATTAAAAAGAAAGAGTCAATACAAACTATCCTCTGGCAAAGCCCACATGTTGGACTTAGAAGAAATAAACTCTAAAACGGACACTGCATTTTTTTCAAAGAACTAAAGGAAACCACATTCTAAAGAATTAAAAGAAAATATGATACTGACATCTCACCTAATAAAGATTATCGAGAGACAACGTCACAGAAATGGTGGCGTGAGGAGAGCCTATTGAAATCTCACCTGAAATTTAAGAAATACAACAGCTATAATTTCAAAAGGACTCCCTGTGTGGCATATAGGCTAGCCCAAGAGACAAGCAATTGAAATCATCTAAAGGTGGGCAGATTGGGTGAGCTGGGGAGGAGGCAAGGGGGAAGTGCAGAGATGCAGGCTGGGCGATACAGGATGCAGACCAGAGCTCAGAGCTCCCTGAGTTCCAGAGCTAATACAGTCATGGTAGAGGGAAAAATTAGTAATGCTAACACTCCCCTTATGGCCCACAGTCCCTACTGAGGGATCAACCTATAACACAGCTAAGCTCAACACTCATGGCAGAGACCTCAGAGCAAAGAATGAGGAAGAAGGGTGAGAAGGGTGGTGTAAGCCCTTACTGCTAAGCAGAGGATAGAAGTTGTAAGCATGGAGCATAGCCGATCCATCCCTACCCTCCAAGAGCTCACCCCACCCCACAGTCCTAGTGTTAGAAGCAGAATGGTAGCAGTGTCAGATCAAAAGAACAGACTATTAACAGTTCAAAGAATTGCAGCTGCACAGACAGAGACTCACAACCCAACTAATTCCAGTGAAAGAGAAGGAAACTTAGGTGCAAGATTAACTGTGCTGGTAGTCACCGCCATTCCTCAGAGCTACTTCTCACAACACACACTGCCCCGGCCCCCACCTACCTGGGTAGATCCCTGCAGGGGTAAACAGAAACACACAGACACTGAATCTGGTTTCAAGAAGAGATTAGGGATTCAGAAGCCCTTTACAACACCCCATGGAGTCGGTGTCCTGTGACTCAGGTGACCTGCTCACAGGAGAAAAGCCCACCTTCCAGGGAATGCCCACCCTCATTGTGTGAGAAGCTAGAACAGTGCAGAGAAAATATAAGACTACAGCATGAGAGACAATAAAAGGCTACAGCAAGAGCAAAAATGAAACACTACACCAGCACCTGCTGGAAAGCAAAAGAAAGCCCTCTTCCTATCGACCTGTTGCAGGACCCACTCCTGTAGATGTCTAGGAAGAGAAATAATAATTAGTTAATTGCCATGAATAACCAAGGTAACAAGGCACCTCAGAAAGAAAATGAAAAATCTCCAGAAAATGAACTTAAAGACAGGAAAATATGTAACTTAAATGACAGAGAATTCAAGATTGCAGCTCTTAAGGAAACTCAACGAGAGGCAAGAAAACACAGACAGACAGTTTAAGGAACTCAAAGACAAAATCAAAGAACAAAATGAACATTTTACCAAATTTTAAAAAAGAACCAAATAGAATTTCTGGAGATAAGGAACTCAATAAAAGAAATGCAGAATGAAATAGCCAGCTTAGGTACAGAGCTGACCAGATGGAGGAAAGAATAAGTAACACAGGAGATAGAAATCTGGAGACAATACAGGTGGAAGAAGAGAGAGACTTGAGAGTGAAAAGAAATGAAAGAACTCTACAAGAACTTTCTGACTCCATCAGAAAGAGCAATATAAGAATAGTGGGCATACCGGAAGGAGAAGAAAGGAAGAAAGGAACAGAGAGTATATTCAAACAAATAGTCAATGCGAACTTCTCAAACTTGGGGAAAGAACTGGATTCTCAATTCCAAGAAGCAAATAGAACTCCTAATCACCTCAATCCCAATAGGACTTCTCCAAGGCACATTGTATTGAAGCTGTCAAAAAGTAACCACAAAGAAAGAATCCTCAAGGCAGCCAGGGAAAAGTGGATGGTAACCTACAAGGGAAAGCCCATTACATTATTATCAGATTTTTCAGCAGAAACGCTACAAACCAGGAGGGAGTGGAATTAAATATTCAACTATTGGAAGAGAGAAAGTATGAGCCAAGAATAATATATCCAGCCAAGATATCCTTTAGAGATGAAGGAGGAATAAAGACCTTCCCAGACATAGAGAAGCTGAGGGAGTTTTCTAACACATGACCTGCACTACAAGAAATACTGAAGGAGGCGATTTGACCTGAAACAAAAAAGCAAAAGAATACAAAACCATGAGTATTATTATGAACAGACAGAAGCAGAAATGGCTACCCCTGTACCACATAGTTCACTATACACTTAAACATAACATAAGGGTAAAAATAAAAAAAAATAAAAACAAGGACGGGGGGGTGGGGGGAAGACAACTTGCTACTGCAGTGCAGAAACAAACTCACACCATAAATAGGGATACATTGTGACAACAAAAACATAAAAGAGGAGAGAGTAAACGTCTAAACCAGCAAAAGGGAATGGAGAAAAGAAGCATGCTGAAGAAGATGGAATATTCTAAATATGAAACTTTCTTTTACATAAACTGAACGGTAACCAGTCAAAAAAAATCCAGAACTGAAATATATAACAGAACAAGAAACAACAAGGGGAAAAGTCTTAGGATACCACCATACTGAAATAACAGACAGCAACAACAAGGCCAAGAAACAATGAGGACACCTTCCTACCAGAAAACCAAAGATAAAATGACAAGACATTCTCATACATCAACAATCACCCTAAATGTAAATGGACTGAACACACCAATAGAACGTCACAGTGTAGCTGATTAGATCAAAAACCTAAACCTAACTATATGCTACGTCCAACAGAAACATCTCAGTTACAAGGACAAATAGGGACTCAAAGTGAAAGCGTGGAAGTTGACAATCCAAGCAAATGGTATTCAGAGAAAAGCTCGTGTACTCATACTTATATCAGATTAAACAGACTTCAGGATAAAAAAGGTAACAAAAGACAAAGATGGATGTTTAATAATTATAAAGAAGACCATACAACCAGAAGACATAACAGTCATCAATATTTTTGTCCCCAGTCAGAGAGCACCGAAATATACAAAGCAACTCCTAACAGAACTAAAGGGAGAAATTGACCAAAACACAATTATTTAGGGGACCTACATACATCATTGATAGCTATGGAGAGATCATCCAAACAGTAAGTAAATAAAGAAATATCAGCCCCAAATGACACATTAGAAGAAATGGACATAATTGACATTTATAGAACACTTCATCATAGAACATTAGACTATACACCCTTTTCTAGTGTACATGGGACATTCCCAAGGATAGACCATATATTGGGACATAAACTGGCCTCAGCAAATTTAAGAAGACTGAAATGATACCAAGCATATTCTCTGATCACAAGGCTTTGAAATTGGATGTCAACTGCAAAAAGAAAGCAGGAAAAACCACAAATATGTGGAGGTTAAACAACATGCTTTCAAAGAATGACTGGGTCAATGAAGAAAGAAGAGGAGAGATCAAAAGAGACACAGGAAGAGATGAGATTGAGAATACATCCTACCAAAATTTGGATGCAGCGAATGTAGTTTTAAGAGGGAAATTTATATCATTAGAGGCCTATCACAAGAACGAAGAAAAATCCCAGATAGATAACCTCAGGTTATACCTTAAAGAACTAGAAAAGAAGAACAAATGAAACCCAAAGTCAACAGAAGGAAGGAAATAATAAAAATCAGAGCAGAAAACCAAATGAAATAGACAACAAAAGACAATACAAAAAAAAATAATGCAACAAAGAGCTGGTTATTTCTAAAGATTAATAAAATTGACAAACACTTGGCTAGACTGACTAACATAAAAAGAGAGAAGACACAAATAAACAAAATCAGAAATGAAAGAGGGGAAGTTACCACGAATGCACAGAAATACAAAGGATCATCCAAGAATACTATGAAAGGCTAATGGCACAAAATTCAATAACCTAGAACAAATGGACATGTTCTTAGAAACACATAACCTTCCTAAGCTGAATCACGAAGAATTAGAAAATCTAAATAGAACTGATCAATAGTAAGGAAATTGAATCAGTTACTCAAACCTTCCCAAAAGCAAAAGTCCAGGACCAAATGGCTTCACTAGTGAATTCTACCAAACATACAAAGAGGATTTAACACTCAAACTACTCAAACTCTTCCAAAAAACTGAAGAAGAAACAACACTCCCTAACTCATTTTATGAGGCCAACATTACCCTGATACCAAACCTGGTAAGGATAACACAAAAAAAGAAAATAACAGATCAATATCTCTGATGAATACAGGTGCAAATATCCTAAATAAAATTTTAGGAACTCGAATACAACAATGCATTAAAAGGATTATACATCACAAGCAAGTGGGGTTCATCCCGGGGGCACAAGAATTGTTCATCATACTCAAATTGATCAATGTGATACACCACATAAATGAAATAAAGGACAAACATCATATGATCATATCAATAGATGCAGAAAACATGTTTGACAAGACACAACATCCATTTATGATTAAAACATAATAAAATGGGTATAGAAGGAAAATACCTTAACCTAATAAGGGCCATATATGACAAACTTTCAGCTAATATCATAATTAATGGTGAAAAACTGAAGCCCTTCACTCTACGTTCAGGGACAAGGCAAGGCTATCCCCTGAAAAGCACCACTGATATTCAACATAGTATTGGCAGTCCTAGCCAGAGCAATCAGGCAAGAGAAAGAAATGAAAGGCATCCAAATCGGAAACAAAGAAGTCAAAGCGTCACTTTTTTTTTTTTTTAATTAAATTTATTGGGGTGACAATTGTTAGTAAAATTACATAGATTTCAGGTGTACAATTCTGTATTACATCATCTATAAATCCCATTGTGTGTTCATCACCCAGAGTCAGTTCTCCTTCCATCCAAAATGTCCTTCGATAGATGAATGGATAAAGAAGTTGTGGTATATATACACAATGGAATACTATTCGGCAGTAAGAAAAGATGATATAGGAACATTTGTGACAACATGGATGGATCTTGAGAGAGTAATGCTGAGCGAAACAACTCAGACAGAAAAAGCAGAGAACCATGTGATTTCACTGATATGTGGTATATAAACCAAAAACAACAAAAGAACAAGACAAACAAATGAGAAACAGAAACTCATAGACACAGACAATAGTTTAGTAAAGCGTCACTTTTTGCAGATGACATGATACTAAAAATAAAACCCCAAAGACACGACAAAAAGCGATTAGAAACAATAAACAAATACAGTAAATTTGCCAGCTACAAAATTGACATATAAAAGTCCTTTGCAGTCCTATATACTAACAATGAAATCTCAGTAAGAGAAATTTAAGAAAACAATTCTGTTTGCAATTGCAATAAAAGGAATAAAATACCTAGGAATAAAGTTAACCAAGGATGTGAAAGACCTATACACTGAAAATTATAAGACATTTTTAAAAGAAACTGAAGACGACACACACAAACACATACACACACACACACACACACACACACACACACACACACACAAATGGAAAGACATTCCGTGTTCATGAATTGGAAGAATCAACATAGTTAAAATGGCCATATTACTGAAAGCAATATACAGATTTAATGCGATCCTCATCAAAATCCCCATGGCATTTTTTTAAACAAATGGAACAAAAGTCATCAGGTTTGTGTGAAAGCACAAAAGACTCCGATAAGCCAAAGCAATTCTAAGTTAAAAAGAATAAGGCTGGAGGTATCACACTCCTGACCCCAGCTTGTACTACAGAACAACAATAATCAAAACAGTATGGTACTGGCAGAAAAACAGACACACAGACCATTGTGATAGAATTGAAAACCCAGAAATAAACCCACATAAATACAGACAGATAATTTTTGACAAAAGAAGCCAAGAACACAGAATGGAGAAAAGACAGCCTCTTTAATAAATGGTGCTGGGAGAGTTGGAAAGCCACATGAAAAAGAATAAAACTAGACCGCTATCTGTCACTGTGTACCAAAATTAACTCAAGTTAGATCAAAGACCTAAACATAAGACCTGAAATAATAAACTTCATAGAAGAAAACATAGGTACTAAACTTATGGACCTTGGGTTCAAAGAGCATTTTATGAATTTGACTCCAAAGGCAAGGGAAGTAAAACCTAAAATAAATGATTGGGAGGCAGGGGCTAAGATGGCCGAACAGGTGGACACTGTACCAACTGCCTCCCAGGATCACACCAAAATTATGGATAAAGTATACACCAATCAACCTCGGGATTCATCTGAACACTAGCTGAACAGAACCACTTGTACAGAGCATATAAAATGTATCATATATGTTGGATTGAGGTTTGCAAAACAAGTTGTTGACTAGTAGGGACAGGACTGTGGCCACACATGTGTGAGACGGATAAGAGTGAAGTGAAAAACATGTTTTTGTGTGAAACTGAGCATAACAAAACTGAGTGATAAACACCTTCACCGAAACAACTTCTGGTTATCACCTAAGAGGTAAAAAAAACCTCCTGGCAAACCACTTCTGGTTATCACCTAAGAGATAAACAACTCCTGGCAAACCACTTCTGGTTATCACCTAAGAGATAAACAACTCCTGGCAAACCACTTCTGGTTATCACCTAAGAAGTAAAGAAGTCCAAGGAAAAGAGGATAAAAGCAGAATTCCAGAGCAATGCCATCTAGCTGGGTGATCCGACAGAGTCCTCTGCGAGGTGCAAACCACGATGATACTCTGAGACTCTGAAGTTCTTCCTTGCAAAACCAGCTTGCCTCAGACCCGTCGTGGGCCCAGTAGCCTCTCCTGGACCAGGAACCTTCTCCATTCCGATTAACTCTGGGCCTTGGTTCATTATGAAATTCTATTCTATTCTGTATAACCTTCTGTGCTTACCAGAGCATTGGCCTCTGGAAGGACATTAGCTCCCAAATAAAGCTGTGTTACTTACTCTATCTGAAACTGTGTGCCAGGACTATGTTCCCCAGTCACGTCACGAGTACCACGCAGGGACACAGTGCCCTGCCGAAGGGTTAATGTCCCCTTGACTTTCAGGAAGAGACTGAAATGTAGCGATTGCTCTTACACATGCTCGTAACACCACTAAAGCTTAGGATTTAAAGAAGAGGTCACGTCAAGGCTGGTAGGAGGGGTGGAGACGTGAGGAAGGCTGATTCCAGGCTCATGGAGAGAGGATGAATGCCAGGAGGGACATCTGAGTGGCAGGGGCCTCCCCTGTTGAGGTACAGGCACTTTGGCCCCATGCTGGCTTCCCCAGTCCAGGGGTCCTGTGCTGGCAAAGTTAGTCCCACCATAGCTGGCAGTGGAAATCAGCGAGTATTCTCTCTGCTGGACCTGGTGGGGCGGAGGGCAGCTAGAGGCCCAGATGCTCTCTTGTGGAGCTGGCACGTGGACTCGCTGGCCGGCAAGCACTCACCCGGTCTCTGGCATTGGGAGTACCACATAGGGATAGGGGGTCCAAGGAGCCTGTGGGGAAGGACAGAACTGAACGCTTTTGACGTGGGAGCTGGAGGTTCAGGGGCCATTGTTCCCTCTGTGTGAAGCTTGCACATAGTGGATTACAGGAGGGCACTGTTTGTTTCAGGGTTAAGCCCTCCCACAAAGGGTCAGGGTTGGGACCTCATTGGTCTGGTGTAATCGGCCCAGATGCGCGCACATGCTGCCTTGGGTCCCCACGCTCCACACTGCTTGTGCAGCTTTGCCTGGGAAATGCCTGACAGTCAGGCTGCTCTCCCTGCTGCACAGGCTGATGATGGAGACCGGCAGAGACTACGACGGGATGGGAGCTGTACCGCAGCGTGATCTGGCCAAGGCATGCTTGGTGCGCTTGTGCTTATGTGCGGGCTGGTGGCTGATGCCGGAGTGCATGCTGCTCTGACTTTGTGGGGGCCACTGACTACACCCCCATGTTGCCCTGGGGTCCTGCCACGCCCACCTAGATCTGCATTGCCAGGGGCACCCTGGGCACCTCATGCCTGGACCCACGTCCACAGGCCACAGAGGTTTTTTGCAGCCCGCAGCAACCTGTGGTGATTTTTGGTGGTGAGCACAGCTCCAGAGTTAACTGCATTTAGTTGCGGGCAGCTCTCAGGAACCTGCAAGCCTGAGGTGAAGACGCCACACGGGGTCCTTGCCCTCTGCACAGCTTGTGCTGAGTGGCCTGGAGTCTCTCTACTGCTGGGCGGCTGGCTTTGCCTCACAAGCTGCCTGCAGACTAAGGTGGTCAGAGAGCCTTGTTTTTTTTCCTATACTGAATTTGTAGAAACCACTGACCACAGCCTTTAGCCCCCTATAACACCAACACACTCACCTACATCTGCACTGTCGGGGGCACTCTGGGTGCAGTGATGACTAACCCCACACCCAAAAACTGGGGCAAAGTATTATTTACAGCAGCAGTTGATCTGCAGAGCCCTGGGGAGATCTTGGTGGTGATCAGTGACCCCAAACCTGCACCGCAGACACTCTGGAATTGCTCTCTGATTTTGCGAGCGTGAGGTGGAGGCTGACTTCAGTGCCCTTGGGGCACTGTACAAGTGGGTCACAGGCCAGGTACTGGTGTAAGAGCTGAATCTGCATTAACGTAAACACCACCAGTCTCATTTCATGACTCACTTGAACTTCATCCTGCTCAGCTAGTGCTGCATCACTGAGGGTACCCTCAACACTGACTCAACCAACCAGACACACAGTCCTAAGGAGCCTTTGTCAACAGTTTGTCCTTATGGACAAATAAAAGGTGGCAACAGACCTAGGGGGCCCTGGGCCAGCCTCAGTTCACAGAGAGGCCACCGCCACACATCTCCAGGCCCAGCACAGGCAGCAGCCAACTTGAGGTACCTACTAGGTAGCCATGGGCTGGTAATAGACAGGGCTGAAACTGCCCTGAGCAGGAGCCCTGCCCAAGAGACACCAGAGACAATACACCCAGAGGCCAGCTTCAGACCAAAACAGAGCACTACAAGGTTGGACCTACAAGTGGGTAACCAAAGGAAATTCTCTACAGGCACAAGAGCCTGCAGGGGCCAAACCTCCTCTGAGGGGTTAACCTTCACACAGCAGGTCATACACTGTGGGCATAGCCAATTCTCACTGCTAGTCAGCCTGAGAGTCAATCCCACCCACAACACAAGGGAAACCTCTGGAACACATGCACAGGACAATAGGGAGATTGTGGCAATTCAAATATGAAGGACACAGACTACATAAGCTCACCCAGCAAAGGCTGAAAGACATAGGTGATTTACCTAATACATTGAAACAAAGACAGAGCGACAGCAACAATGAGTAGACAAAGAAACATGTCCCAACTAAAAGATCAGAAGAAACCTCCAGAAATGGAACTAAATGAAACAGAGGCAACCAACATATCAGAGACAGAATTTAGAAAACTTAATCTAGAGTGCTTAAGGAACTTAGAATCTCAACAAAGAGATAGCAAATATAAAGGATACAGAAAACATAAAAAATAACCAGTCAGAATTAAAGAATACAATAACTGAAATGAAGAACACACGCGAAGGAATCACCAGCAGATTAGATGAAGCAGAGGGTCAAATCACAGTGATTTAAAAGACAAGATAGCAGAAATCACCCAATCAGAACAACAAAAAGAAAAAAGAATAGAAAACGGTGAAAATAGTTTAAGAGACCTGTGGGACAACATCAAGCACAATAACATTCACCTCATAGGAATACCAGAAGGAGAAGAGAGGGAGCAAGGGATCAAGAATCTATTTGAAGAGCTAGTGACCAAAAACTTCCCTAATCTGATGAAGGAAAATAACATACAAATGCAGGAAGTGCAGAGAATCCCAAACAAGAAGAATCCAAACAGGCCTGCACCAAGACACATCATAGTTAAAATAAAAAAGGTTAAAGACAAAGAGAGAATCCTAAAAGCAGCAAGAGAAAGATGGCGGGTTACATACAAGGGAACCCCCATAAGACCATCAGCTGACTTTTCTACAGAAACTTTGCAGGCCAGAAGAGAGTGGCAGGAAACAGTCAAAGTGATGAAAACTAAACACCTACAACCAAGATTGCTGTACCAAGCAAGGCTATCATTTAAAATTGAAGGAGATAAAGAGCTTCCCAGAAAAGAATAAGCTAAAGGAAATCATTACCACCAAGCCAGTACAGCACTAAATGTTAAGAGGGCTTCTTTAAGCAGAAGAAAGGGGCAGGGGGAGGGAAACTAACAAAGGAAGACCAGAAATACGAATAACAAAATGGCAAAATATGTACCTATCACTAATCACTTTAAATGTGAATGGACTAAATGCTCCAATCAAAAGACATAGGGTGATTGAGTGGATAAGAAAAGAAGACCCAGGCATATTCTGTTTACAAGAGACTCACCCCAGATCAAAAGACACACACCAACTGAAAGTAAAGGGATGGAAAAAGATATTTCATGCAAATGGAAATGAGAAAAAAGCTGGGGTAGCAATACTTATATCAGATAAAATAACCTTTAAAATGAAGACTATAATAGAAGACAAAGAAGGGCACTACATAATAACAAAGGGACCAATCCAACAAGAGGATGTAACCCTAGTAAACATCTATGCAACCAACATAGGAACTCCTAAATATATAAAACAGATTTTGACTGACATAAAGACAGAGGTCAACAGTAACACTATCATAGCAGGGGACTTCAACACCCCGTTGCCACCAATGGACAGATCCTCAAGAGAGAAAATCAACACGGACACAGTGGCCTTAAATGACACATTAGATCAGTTGGATTCAATCGATATTTTTAGAACATTTCACCCCCAAGCAGCAGAATATACATTCTTCGCAAGTGCACATGGAACATTCTCCAAGATAGACCACATGCTAGACCACAAAACAAGTCTCAATAAATTTAAGAGGATGGAAATCATACCACACGCCTCCTCTGACCACAGTGCTATGAAACTAGAAATCCATTATACAAAGAAATCTGGAAAACACACAAATACATGGAGGCTGAATAACATGTTACTAAATAGTGAGTGGGTCAACAATGAGATCAACAAAGAAATCAAAAGTTACCTTGAGACAAACGAAAATGAAAATACAACAACCAAAAATCTACAGAATGTAGCAAAAGCAGTCCTAAGAGGGAAAGTCATAGCAATGCAGGCCTACCTAAAGAAACAAGGAAAATCTCAAATCAATAGTTTATCTTTACACCTAATGGAAATGGAAGAGAACAACAAAACAAGCCCAAAGGGACTACAAGGAAGAAATAATAAAGATCAGAGGCAAAATAAGTGAAATAGAGACCAACAAAACAAAACAAAACAAAACAAAAGATCAAAGAAATCAAGAGATGGTTTTTTAAAAAAGATAAACAAAATCAACAAACGTTTAGCCACACTCATCAAGAAAAAGAGAGGAACCAAATTAATAAAATCAGAAATAAAAGAGGAGAATTGACAACAGATACCACAGAAATACAAAAAAAAAAAAAAATAAAAAAAAAAAAAATTAAGAAAACACTATGAGCAATGATATGCCAACAAATTAGACAATCTGGAAGAAATGGATAAATTTCTAGAAGCATGCAACCTTCCAAGGCTAACTCAAAATGAAATGGGAATGCTGAATAGACTGATTACTACCAGTGAAATTGAATCAGTAATCACCAAACCCCCAACAAAAAAGCCCTAGACCAGATGGCATTACAGGTGAATTTTACCAAACATTCAAAAGAGAATTATCAGCTATTCTCCTCAAACCATTCCAAAAAATCCAGAAGGAGGGAAGGCTCCCAAACTGTTTTGATGAGGCCACTATCACTCTGATCCCAAAATCAGACAAGAGCATTACAAAAAAAGAAAACTGCAGGCCAACATCCCTAATGAATATAGATGCAAAAATCCTCAACAAAATATTCAGAATTCAGCAATATATTAAAACGATCATACACTACGATCAAGTGGGATTCACTCCTGATATGCAAGGTTGGTTCAATATTCTCAAATCAATTCATAGGATGCACCACATTAACAAAATGAAAAATAAAAATCATATGGTCATATCAACAGATGCAGGAAAAGCATTTGGCAAAATCCAGTAACCATTTATGATAGAAATTCTTAGTAAAGTGGGAAAAGAGGGATCATATCTCAACATAATAAAGGTCATATATGATAAACCCACAGCTACCATCATACTCAATGGGGAAAAGCTAAAACCATTCCCCTTAAGATCAGGAATAAGACAAGGTTGCCGCCTTTCTCCACTTTTACTCAACAAAGTTCTGGAAGTTCTAGCCACAGCGATCAGACAAGAAAAAGATATAAAAGTCATCCAAATTGGAATGGAGAAAGTAAAATTATCATTTTATGCAAATCTGACAAGAGAACATAGGCATGGATTCTAGCTGACCCACGCTTAACCACCCATTGCCCACCCCACACCCACCCTCCCAGTGCTGGAAGCAGAACGGTAGCAGTGTCATGTCAAAAGTACAGAATATTTGCAATTCTGAGAACTACAGCCCTGCGACAGAGACTCACAGCCCAACCAATTCTGGTGAAAGTGAAGGAAACTTAGGTGCTAGATTCACTGAGCTGGTAGTCGCTACCATTGCTCAGAGCCATTTCTCATAACCCACCCCGCCCCTGCTCCCACTTGTTGGGCAGATGTATGCATGGTTAAACAGAGCCACGGAAATACACCGGCACTGAATCTGGTTGCAGGAAGAGCTTAGGGACTCAGAAGCTCTCCACATCCCACCACAGTGTTGATGTCCTGAAACTCAGGTGATCTGCTCACAGAGAAGCCCACCTGCAAGGGAACTCCCCCACCCCCACCACTTCATGTGAGACGCCAAAACAGTGAAAGAGATAATATAATATTACAGCATGAAAGAGAATAAAAAGCTGCAGGCAGAGAGAAACTAAAACATTACACCAATACCTACTGAAAAGCAAAAGAAAGAACTCCTCCTATCAACCTTTTGCAGAACCCACTCCTGTAGATACCTAGGAAGAGACATAATCATTCATTAATTGCCACAAATATCCAAAGTAACAAGGCAACTCAGAAAGTAAATGAAAAGACTCCAGAAAATGAACTTAAGGACAGGGAATTATGTCACTTAAATAACAAAGAATTCAAGATTGCAATTCTGAAAAAAGCTCAACAAGATGCAAGAAAATACACACAGGCAATTTCAGGAACTCAGAAACACAACCAAAAAACAAATTGAACACCTTACCAAAGAGATTGAAATTTTAAAAAAGAGCAATATGGAATTTCTGGAGATTAAGAACTCAATACAAAAAATGAAGAATGAAATAACCAGCTTAGGCATAGATCTGACAAAATGGAGGAAAGAATAAGTGACATAAGAGATACAAATCTAGAAGTGACACAGATGGAAAAAGAGAGAGACTTGAGAGTGAAAAGAAATGAAAGGACTCTACAAGAAATTTCTGACTCCATCAGAAAGAGCAATATAAGGATAATGGGCATACAAGAAGGAGAAGAAAGGGAGAAGGGAACAGAGAGTATTTTCAAACAAATAGTCAATGAGAACTTCCCAAACTTGCAGAAAGAACTGTATCCTTGAATTCAAGAAGCAAATAGAACACCTATTTACCTCAATTCTACAGGACTTCTCCAAGATGCATCGTATTGAAGTTGTCAAAAATTAACTGACTCTGGGTGATGAACACACAATGGGATTTGTAGATGATGTAATACAGAATTGTACACCTGAAATCTATGTAATTTTACTAACAATTGTCACCCCAATAAATTTAATTAAAAAAAAATTAACGACAAAGAAAGAAACCTCAATGCAGCCAGGAAAAAGAAGACTGTAACCTACAAAGGAAAGCCCATTACATTATTGTCAGATTTTTTCAGCAGAAACACTACAAGCCAGGAGGGAATGCTATCAAATCTACAAACTACTGAAAGAGAGAAATCATGAGCTAAGAATAACATAATCAACAAAGATATCCTTTAGATATGAAGGATGAATAAAAACCTTTCCAGACATACAGAAGCTGAGGGAATTTTCTAACATACGAAGCAATGAAAGAGGCTATTTGACCTGAAACAAAAAAAGAAAAAGAATAAAAAACCATGAGTAATATTACAAACAGACAGACAGAAACAGAAATGGCCACGCCTACACCAAATAGGACACTATACTCTTAAACATAACATACAGGGAAATGAAGAAAAAAACCCTTCAATAAAATAGGAAAAAGACTGCAGCGCACAAATCAACTCACACCATAAATAGGGATAAATTGCGCCAACAACAAAATAAACGAGGAGAGAGTAAAAGTTTTAACTGGCAAAAGAGAATGGGAAAGGAAGCATGCTAAAACTTGCTTTTACATAAACTGAAAGGTATCCACTAAAAAAAAAAATAAAAATAAAAATCCAGAACTGAAATATATAGCATAGAAAAGAAAAAAAAAAAGAAACAGAGGGAAAAATCATAGAATACTACCACACTGAAATAACACAGCAACAAAAAGTCAAAGAAACAGTGGCGACACTGTCCTACCAGAAAACCAAAGTAGAATGATACAAAATCCTCACATGTCAATAATAATCCTAAGTGTAAATGGACAGAAATCACCAATAGAAAGGCACCAAAAGAATTGTATCAAAAAACTAAACCCAACCAAATGCTGTCTCCAAGAAACACATCTCAGCTAACGGGACAATTATGGACTCAAAGTGAAAGGGTGGAAATTGACAATCCAAGCAAATGGTATTTAGAGAAAAGCAGGTGTAGTTAGTTATACTTATATCAGATGAAACAGACTTCAGGATAAGAAAAGTAACAAGAGACAAAGATGGACATTTCATAAGGATAAAGGGGACACAATAGTCATTGATATTTATGCCCCCAATTAGAGAGCACCGAAATATACAAAGCAACTGCTAATAGAACTAATGGGAGAAATTGACCAAAACACAAGTATAGTAGGAGATCTGAATACATCATTGACGGCTATGGATAGATCATCCAAACAGAAAATAAATAAACATCAGCCCTAAATGACACCTTAGAAAAAATAGACATAATTGACATCTAGAGAGCACTTCATCCTAGAACATCATACTATACATTCTTTACTAGTGTACATGGAACATTCTCAAGGATAGACCATAGATTGGGACATAAAATCAGCCTCAGCAAATTTAGGAAGATTGAAATCCAAGAATATACCAAGCATATTCTCTGATCACAAACCTTTGAAATTGGTTATCAGCAGCAAAAAGAAAGCAGGAAAAACCACAAATATGTGGAGATTAAACAACATACTTTTAAAGAATGACTGGGTCAAAAAAGAAAGAAGAGGAGAGATCAAAATATACATAGAAACAAATGAGAATGAAATAAACATTTTATGGAAATTTTTTGGATGCAGCAAAAACAGTTTTAAGAGAGGCATTTATATCATTACAGGCCTACCTAAAAAAAAAAAAAAAAAAAAAAAAAAAAAAAAACAAGAAAAATCCCAGGCAAACAACTGCACATTATACATTAAATAACTATAAAAAGAATAACAAATGAAACCCTAAGTCAGCAGAAGGAAAGAAATAATAAAACTCAGAGCAAAACTAAATGAAAAAAAGAACAAAAACACAACAGAAAAATTAGTACAATAAAGAGCTGATTCTTTTTAAAGATTAGTAAAATTGACAAATGCTTGGCCAGACTAAGATAAAAAGAAACATGACACAAATAAACAAAATCAGAAATGAAAGAAGGGAAGTTACCACAGATGCCACAAAAATACAAAGGATCATCCAAGAATACTATGAAGGACTATATGCTACCAAACTCAATAACCTAGACCAGAAGGTAATTGACAAGTTCTTTGAAACATATAGCCTTCGTAGGCTGAATCACACAGAACTGGACAATAAATAGATAGTAAATCTGGAAGGAAATTGAATCAGTCATACAAAACCTTCCCAAAAGCAAAAGTACAGGACCTGATGACTTCACTAGTGAATTCTACCAAACATTCAAAGAGGATCTAATACCTGTCTACTCAAACTCTTCCAAAAATTTGAAGAAGAGACAATACTCCCTAAATCATTTTATGAGGCCAATATTGCCCTGATGCCAAAACCTGGTAAGGATAACACAAAAAAAACAAAACTATAGACCAATATCTCTCATGAATTCATATGTAAAAATCCTGAACAAAACACTAGCAAATCAAATAAAACAATACGTTATTAAGATCATACATCCTGATCAAGTGAGATTCATCCCAGGGCCACAAGGATGGTTCAACATACATAAATCAATCAATATGATACACCACATAAACAAAATAAAGGACAAAAATCATATGATTATATCAATAGATACAGAAAAAGTGTTTGACAAGACACAACATCCATTTTTGATTAAAATACTTAATAAAATGGTATAGAAGGAAAATATCTTAATATAATAAAGGCCATATATGACAAACCCTTCTCTAATATCATAGTTAACAGCGAAAAACTGAAGCCCTTCGCTTTATGTTTTGGAACATGACAGGGCTGTCCCCTATCACCACTGATTTTCTACATAGTATTGGCAGTCCTAGCCAGAGCAATCAGACAAGGGAAAGAAATAAAAGGCATCTGAATTGGGAATGAAGAAGTTAAATTGTCACTTTTTGCAGATGACATGATGACATATGGAGAAAACCCTAAAGACTCCATCAAAAACCTGTTAGGAACAATAAATGAATATAGTCAAGTTGCCAGCTACAAAATCAATGTACAAAAATCTTTTGTATTTCTATATACTAACAGTGAATTCTCTGAAAAAGAAATTAAAACAAACACATACACACATTTGTTTTGCAATTGCAACAAAAGGAATAAAATATGTAGGAATAAACTTAACCAAGGATGTGAAAGACCTATACAGTGAAAATTATGAGACATTTTTAAAAGAAATTGAAGAAGGCAAAAAGAAATGGAAAGACATTCCGTGCTCATGGATTGGAAGAGTCAAAATAGTTAAAATGGTCATAATATCCAAAGCAATATGCATGTTTAATGCAACCCTCAGTGAAATCCCAGTGGCATTTTTTAAAGAAGTAGAACAAAAATCATAAGATTTGTATGGAACCACAAAAGATCCCGAATAACCAAAGCAATCCTAAAAATAAAAGAATAATGCTGGATGTATCACACTCCCTGACTTCAGCTTGTACTACAGAGCAATAATAATCAAAACAGTATGGTATTGGCAGAAAAACAGACCCTCAGACCAATGGAATAGAATTGAGAACCCAGAAATAAACCCACATAAATATGAACAGATAATTTTCAACAAAGAAGACGAAAACATACAATGGAGAAACATACAATGGTGCTGGGAGAATTGGAAAGCCACGTGCAAAAGAATGAAACTAGACTGTTATCTGTCACCGTGTACCAAAATTAACTCATAATGGGTCAAAGACCTAAACGTAAAACCTGAAACAATAAACTGCGTAGAAGAAAACATATTTTGGACCTTGGATTCAAAGAGGATTTTATGAAATTGACCTCAAAGGCAAGAAAAGTAAAAGCTGAAATGAGTCAATGGGACTGTATCAAGCAAAAAGGTTCTGCACAGCAAAAGAAACCATCCACAAAATAAAGGAGCAATTAACCAAATGGGAGAAGATATTTGCAAACAATGCTTCCGATAAGGAGATAATATCAAATATATATAAAGAACTCATAGAACTTAACAACAAAGAAACAAATAATCCAATAAGAAATGGGCAGAGGACCTAAATAGACATTTCTCCAAAGAGGACATACAGATGGCCAATAGATATATGAAAAGATCTCAACATCACAAATCATCAGAGAAATTCAAATTAGAAAAATGAAATATCATTTCACACCAGTTAGAATGGCTATCATTAACAAGACAAATAGTAACAAGTGTTGGAGAGGCTGTGGAGAAAAAGAAGCCCTCATACACTGTTGGTGGGAATGCAGACTGGTGCAGCCACTATGTAAGGCAGTGTGGAGGTTCCTCAGAAAATTAAGAGTAGAATTACCATACACCCAGCAATTGCTCTCCTGGATATCTCATCAAAAAACTCTAAAAACATTTACCTGTAAAGACATATGTACTCCTATGTTCATTGCAGCTTTATTTATGGTGGCCAAGACATGGAAACAACCAAAATGTCCTTCGATAGATGATAAAGAATATATGGTATATATATACAATGGAGTACTATTCTGCCATAAAAAAAAAAATGAAATAGTACCATTTGTGACAACGTGGATGGATCTTGAGATTACAATGCTAAGCAAAATAAGTCATACAGAAAAAGTCAAGACATATGATTTCACTGATAAGTGGTGTATAAAACTGAAAACAACGAAAGAACCAGACAAATGAAGAAAGGAAAACTCATAGACACAGACAATAGTTTAATGGTTACCTGAGGGTAAGGGGAAAGGGGAGTGGTAGATGAGGTTAAAGGGGATAAAATATATGGTTCTGAAAAGAGAACTGACTCTGGGTGATGAACACACAATGTGATATATAGATGATGTATTACAGAATTGTACACCTGAAACCTATGTAAATTTACTAACAATTGTCACCCTAATAAAATTTAATTAAAAAAGATGTATCAAGAGAAGTAGAAGTTATTAAGAAATAAATTAATTAAGTGACTGAAATTAAAATGTATAATTAATAATGTAAAAAATTCACCCAAAGTAGTCAAGAGAAAATTTTAGGTGATCAAAGAATTAGTGAATTTGAAAACAAGTTAGTTGAGAGGATTCATTCTAAGGAAGAAAAAATGAAGATAAATGAATAGAGACCCTTGGGGCACTATCGAGTGGGAGTCTCAGAAGGAGAAAAGAGAGGAAAAGAGGCATAAAGAATATTTGAAGAAATAATGGGTGAGAACTTACTAAATTTGAAGAAAAATTTTAATCTATACATCCAAGACGCTCAACAAACTCCAAGTCGGATGAGCTCAAAGCACTCCAAACCAAGCAAATCATTATCAAACTGTCAAAAGACAAATAGAGAGAATCTTGAAAGTAGTAGAGAAAAAGAACTCATTACATTGAAGGGGGTTATCGATAAGATTATAAATTGACATCTCATTAGAACATATGAAAGCCAGAGGACAGTGGAAATTCAAAGTAAAGAAAGACAGTAAATGTCAACTAAAAATTCTATAACCTGAAAAACTATTCTTCAAAAATAAAAAAGAAATTAAGACAATCCCAGATAAAGAATAACTGAGAGAATTTGCCATTAGCAGTCCTGTCTTATAAGAAATACTATCGTGTTTCCCCGAAAATAAGATCTAGCAGGACCATCAGCTCTAATGTGTCTTTTGGAGCAAAAATTAATATAAGACAGGGTATTATATTATATTGCATTATATTATATTATAGTATAGTATTGTATATTATATTATATTATATTATATTATATTATATTATATTATATTATATTATATTATATTATATTATACCGGTCTTATTTTAATATAATTATTATTTTTTTAATTAATTTTTGCTCCAAAAGTCACTTTAGAGCTGACAGTCTGGCTAGGTCTTATTTTCAGGAAAACATGATAAGAGTTTTTTCAAACTAAAATGAACGACATGAGACAGTAATTAAAATGCATATGAAGAGGTAAAAGACAGTATAAATATATTTTTCTTTGTAACTGTTTTTTTCTGCACCTGATTTAAAAGATAATTGTATAAAGCAATAATTATTAAAGTATGTTGTTGAGCATATAGTGTACAAAATGTAATTTGTATGTAGTAATCGCACAAAGGAGAGTGGAAGAAATAGAGCTATATTGGAGTCAAGTATTTGTATTATATTGAAATTAAGTTGGTATATTTATGAACTAGATAGTTTTAAGTTATAATGTTACTTTAATATAGAGCATTCACAAGTAAAGAGACTGAATTTGTACTTTTAAAGCTTTCTACAAAAATAAAGCCCAAAATCCGATGGCTTCACTGGTAAATTCTACCAATTATTTAAGAAAGAATTAGTACCAATACTTTATGAACTCTTCCAAAAACTAGATGAGGAGAAAGAGTTTCCTAGATAATTCTATGAGACAAATATTACCCTCATTCCAAAACCAGCCAAGGAAAGAAAACTACTGGCCAATTTCCCTTTTAAAAATAAACAAAATACTAGCAAACCAAATCCAGAAACATAATAAAAACTAATACACCATGACCAAGTAGGAGTTATCCCAGGAAGGTTGATTTAATATCCAAAAATACATCAATATAATGCACCAAATTAAAACAATAAAGGACAAAAACCATGCTATTGGCTCAAAAGATGTAGAAAAAAGCATTTGAAAAGAATTCAACACAATTTTGAAATAAAAATCCTCAACAAACTAGCAACAAAGGGGAATTTCTTCAATCTAATAAATGACATCCATGAATAACTCACAGCTAAGATTATACTTAATGGTGAAAGACAGAATGCTTCCTCCTTAAGATCAAGAACAAGATAAGGATTCCACTGTCACCACTTCGACTTAATGTTGTATTGGTGGTTCTAACCAGGGCAATTAAGCAAGAAAAAAATATATATATGTCATCCAGATTTGAAAAGATACAAAACTATTTGCATTCATAGATGATATGATCTTATATAGCAAAAATCCTGAGGAAAAACTAAAAGAACTAATAAATAAGTTCAGCAACATTTCAGGATACAGGAGCAATATACAAAAATCATTTATATATACTAGCAATGAACATCAATCCAAACATGAAAATAAGAAAACAATCCTACTTCATCAAAAATAATAAAGTAAGTTTATGAATACATTTAATGAAAGAAGTTCAAATTTTGCAAACTGAAAACTACAAAACATTGTTGAAGGAAAGAAGAGCTAAATAAATGTAAAAGTATCTCATGATAATGGATCAGAAAGCTTAATATTTGGTAAGAAGGCAATTAAATTGACCTATAGATTCACCACAATCCTTAACAGAATGCCAGCTTGCTGTTTTGAATACATTTCATACATTTTGCATACATTTGAGTTCATCATAAAATTTATATGTAAAAGCAATAGACCAAAAATAGACAAAATGGTATTTAAAAATAAGAACAAAGTTAAAGGACTCACATGCCTTTAAAATTTTAAAATTTACTGAAAAGCTACCATAATCAAGAGTGTGTGATATTGGCATAAGAATAAACACATAGACCAATGGAATACATTTGAGAATCCATAATTTAACCTATACTATGGTCAACTGATTTTTGACAAGGACACCAAGACAATTCAATGGAGGAAAGAATAGTCTTTTCAATAAATGCTGATGGGATTAGATATGGACATGCAAAAAATGAAGTTGAATCTGTACTTCACAACATACAAAAATGATCTCAATATGGATCATAGACCTAAATGTGAGAGCTAAAACTATAAAACGTTTAGAATAAAACATAGGAGTAAATCTTCATGAACTTGGTTTAGGCAGCAATTCTTTCCTTGTGATGTCTGTGTCTTAGATGTGATGCCAAAAGCATGAGTGATAAATACCCAGAATAGACAAATTATAGAGACAGAAAGTAGATTAGTGGTTTCCAGAGTCTAGGGTAACAGAGGATGGGGTTTCTTTTTGGGTGATGAAAATGTTCTAAAATTAGTGGCGATTCTTGCACAAAATCGTTAATATACTAAAGGCCACTGAATTTGTGGTTTGAAGAGTGAATTATATAGTACGTGGATTATATCTCAATACAGCTATTACTTTTTAATGTTGTTCTAGATTTTGTTATGCCAAAAGGGATAATTAAAGTTATAAGAAAAATACCATAAAAAGCTACAAGAATTCATATATTTAAATGTTACTAAAACGTTGGGCTTCACATTAATTACTATTTGTTAAGTTCTTAGATAAGGCATGGCACATCAGAAGTGCTATATGAATGTCAGCTATTATTATTATTATTATTATTTTACCTATGCATCAATTCCTTTGTTCATTCATTCAAGAAACAAACATTTCTGAGCTCTTAGTATGTACAGGGCATTTTGCTCAGGTGATGAACAAGGCAGATACCATCTTTGTCTCTGCACTTACTATTTCCTCAAGGGTTGATACAGAATAGGGGGCACAGGCCTCTTTGGAAGGCCTCACATAAGTCACTGAGCCAGTGACAAAGTGGCATGCTTCTGAGATCTGACAGGAAGGGCAGAGTGGCGCTGGGATAAAAACACTGAGTCAGGGAAAAGCTTTTCCCAAGGAATGATGAAGCAATTCATTACCCCAGTTGACTAGGGTAAGCAAGCTCCTGAGCAGAGTCTGAGAACTGGAAGCTGTAGGGGGAGGGGGTTTCAATGCAAACCTAATCTTGTCTTTCTAATGGCTTCCCACTACCCTTAACCTGGTCTCCAGGACCTGCTGCCCATCACAAACCACCCACTTTGGGCCCAATCCCAGGTAAGTCCTCTTAGTGCAGAACTGCATCTGAAGCTTCCAGCCCCTCCCTCCTAGGGCCCACTCCCACTGCCGCACGGCCTTGCTCCCGCTGTAAGCCCATCTGCACTGGATTTCCTCGGGAAGAGCCTGTTGTCAGCTGCTCTCACCACTCTAGTAGTTTCTAATTCAGAACCCCTCTTGCATGTGTAAGCACATGTCTACTGGGAGCTGTCCACCAAGACAAGTCCATGGCCAGGAAATGGCAGGAGGAAGCCCTGAAGGGTAAGGCCTGGGACATCAGCAAGTATGTCTCACCCAAAACATGGAAGAGGCAGAGATGTCAGTTGGGGACACTTGATGGTGGTATTTGAGATACTCAGCTGAAGTGGGGCTGTAGTGAAAGTAAAACCTTGTGGGATTCTAAGCTCTGCAATTCCAAATGAAGGGCAAAATATGAATATCAATACCAATAGAATTGACCTTCAATTTAAAACTAATTTCTACTATAAGTGGGAAAAAGTTAATTAAATTAAAAATAACTGTTGGTCTTTAGTTCCTATGAATAAATCTGCAAAAGAATATCCAAGTTAATATAGGTAAATGTGGACAACTCACTAATTTAATTTGTCCATTTGTCAAACATCTCTTGAGCACCTAAATGTGTAAAGCACACTCCCTGACCATCAGCAAAGGAGAGAGGAATGAAGAAATAAGTATTTAATTCAAATATGGTAAGTGCTACTGGCTACAAATGGAAACTGTACTGGAATAAATAGTGTCCTCCCAAACTGTTGTCCAATTGGAACTTCAGAATGTGACCTTATTTGGAGACAGGGTCTTTGCAGATATCATTAGATAAGATTAAGTCATACTGCATTAGGTGGACCAATAACTGTTGTCCTTATAAGAAAAAAACACACAGAAATATAGGAAAGAATGCCACACGATGATGGAGGCAGAGAATGGAGCGATACAGCTACAAGTGAAGTGATACCAAGGGCTGCTGGGAGAAAGAGACAAGGAAAGATTCTTCCCTAGAGCCTCCAGAGGGAGCATGGCCCCGACAACACCTTGATTTTGGACTCCTCTTCTTCAGAAGTGTGAAAGGATAAATATCTATTGTTTTAAGCCACCACGTTTAGTATAGCAGCCCTAGGAAGCTAATACAGAAACTGAAATGCTCAATATACCCTAATGCTTTCTTGGGAACATATGTAATGATTGTTCATTTTATGTATTAACTTGGCTAGGCTATAATGCCAGCTGTTTGGTCAAATGTCAGTCTAGATGTTGTTGCGAATGTCTTTTAGATGTGATTAACAATTCAATAAGTAGACTTTCAGTGAAGCAGGTTACCCTCCACTATGTGAGTGGGCAACGACTAAGGTTCTCCCAAGAAAAGAGGAATTCTGCCTCCAGACTGCCTTTGGATATAAGCTGTAACATCAACTCTCCCAGCCTACCAGCCTGCCCTGAAGATTTAAGACTTGTCAGCTCCCAATTGCCTGAGCCAATTCCTTAAATCTCTCCCCACCGCCCGCCCTCTCTCTCTCCTCACGTACATACCTACATACATATGCTAAATATGCTTCTGTGTTTAAAAAACTAACTTTGCAAATCCCTTAGGGATGCTGATGAGTTTAAATATCATTGAATGTGCACACAACATGTAGACTAGTCACTATGAAATAGTACTGCCATTAAAGGGTTAAAAGTTATAATTATATCTTTTTCAGATAATCATATGGGAATATTTTTAGTAAATTTTTAGTCTAACTCAACCCTAAAATACTGAAAATGACAATTTTTTTATTTTCAGTAATAATAAACTAATTGCAAAAGGGAGGAAGAAGTAGCCAGTGGATTATAGAGTGTAAAGGTGCTTATCAAATCAGTTCATGGGTGCTTATGATGCTCTTATTCTACCACATTAGGTAACCATTCTCAGAGAAAAGTGGCAGGAGAAGGTGTAGCCTAGAAAGCGCCCTGGAGGAATCTGTAGACGGAGGGTCTACAAGACTGAGAGTTCACACCCACCGACTCTAGTTTCTCTCTTTACCAGGTACCATTCACATAGATACACCAGGACTTATATGTCACATCATTTCCAAAATGACCTCAAGGCATAAAATGGAAACCATACTCTCCTAAAATGCCTTAAAATTTTGTTTTCACATATGGAATCTCCTAACTTTCAGATAATATGTGGTGTTCCTGGGGAAAATGCTTATGAAGAAAACAGAGTGAAATAAGCCTGATAAATAAACACAAATATTGCGTGGTAGTGCTTATAGGTGGAATCTTAAAAAAAGTCGAACTCCCAGAAACAGAAAGTAGAAAAATGGTTACCAGGGCCTGCGGTTGGAAGAAATAGGGAAAGTTTATTAAAAGGGTACAAACTTTCAGTTATAAGGTGTATAAGTCTTGAGAATCTAAGGTATAACATGGTGACTATAGATGATAACACTATATCGTATAATTGAAATTTGCTAAGAGTACAACTTAAAAAAATAAGAAATATGTGAAGTAATGAATGTGATAATTAACTAAATGGACTGAATCCTTTCACAATGTATCAAATCACCACAATGAACATTCTGAATATTATTTGATAGTTACACCTCAAAAAAGCTGAAATTATTTTTTAAAAGAAAGAAAAAAATTAAGTGATGATAAAAGACTGATGTTCTTAACATTGGTGTCAGCATCTCTTGCTTCTGTTAGAAGGCAGAAGAAACTGTAGCTCCTTTCATGTTGCAGGTTGTTTAAGACAAGCTTTCTTCATGTCAAAGGACTCATGGATTCCCCCAATTCCCTGCTCAGTAAATATTTACACAATAATGGAAACATAAAGACTTGTCTCATTTGCATCAAGAAATCTTGCTATCACTCTAGAGCACTGCACTGTCCCTCCTTTGTAGAACCTATTGTATGTGGGCAGAAGATTCTGAACTTGCCTGTGTGTCGAAATCTAAAGAGGCAGTGGGGATACCTGCTAGAGATTTCTCCCTATTAGAATCTCCTGCTTTCACAGGTAAGAAAACTGAGGACTGTTGACACACCGACTTATTTACAAGCACAGCAAAGTGGTGGTGGGGAGTCTATGTGGGCTGTGTAATGGACAACCCCCCGAAAATACATCCTAACCCCTGGATCCTGTGAATAGTATCCTACATGGCAAACAATGTGATTAAATTAAGGATATTGAGAGGAAGAATTTTCCCTGGATTATCTGCGTGGGCCTTAAGTGCAATTACATGCACCCTTATAAGATACACACAGAAGAGTCTGTGTGGTCCCTGAAACAGAGATTGGAGTTTTGCTGCCACAAGCCCAGGAATGCTGGCAGCCACCAGAAGCTGAAAGAAGAAAATAACAGATTCCCCCTTAGAGTTCCCAGATGGGGTATGGTCCTGCCAAATTGTAGTCTTCTAGCCCCAGAAAGGCAAGAGACTGAATTTCTGTTGTTTTAAAGCACTCAGTTAGTGATGCTTTGTCAACCAGCTACAGGAAACTAATTCAGTCTTTGGCTTCTTTGACCTTCAGCATTCTTTCTTCTGTTCCACCTGACCTGATCAGATGTCAGCTCCAAGACTCCCTTTTATGTCCCTATCACTGCTAAAAGAGCCCAAGTATGCAGGCAGGAGAGCTTCAGGTCTCTGTGTAGGATCAGGGGACGAACACATGTTGAATGCCCACTGAGAGGCACACACTCTTCTAAGTCCAGGGCACACTTTCTCTAACTTAACTCTCAAACAGTGTTGAGAGATGAGCATTCTTACTTAGTCTGCCTTTCAGAAGAGGAAACTGCAGTGCAGGGAGGTTGGGTAACTGGTGAAGTGACAGGCTGGTGGGCAGCAGAGCTGGGGCCAGAACCAGGCAGCCAGCTCCAGAGCCCACGTTCCTCATTCAACTACACAACCTTTCAAGGTAAAGATCTTCCTCTAAATTTCATCTGTTCTTGTAATACTTTGGGAAATGATCCATTTTAGTCTGTGCAATGAAAATAAAGCCCAGAGTGCTTAAGGACTGCTACAGACATACTTCCCCATCATCATCACCGCTAAGATGAAATTCACCAGCCAACTCGCCTTAGAAACACCACACAAAATAGCCAACAAATCCAAGGTTGAGCCAATCTAAGATTTAGCCAAAGTAGATAAACATGAAAAATCCCGTTTTCAATCAAGCATATTTCCCCTGTAATTTTTTTATTATTATTATAAACTGTGCCTCTTGATGTGACATTGTTCCCTGCTTAGCCATCCTGTAGCATCAGCAGGAAAACTGGGCAGATGTGTCTGCAAATAGACTCTGCCCACCAGCAGGAAAGGAGACTCAAATTATGTGTCTGATAGTTAGGTTATGACATATCTCAGTTGAAATTATAATTGGCTAGGGAAAAACCTAATCTTGGTAATTCCCTCAAGAAAAAAAAATTGTGACTTTAAGTACTATATTGTACTATGGAAGGTCCAATAAAACTAATAACAAAAAATGAAAAATTTCCTAGTTCATTAAGTCTGATTATTTTTTTTTAAATTTGCTTAAAGACAAGTTAGGCTAGGACATATTTCAGTTGTAATTATAGTTGTTTAATGAAAAATTTAATCTTGTCTGTGCTAAGACATTTCACTATCCTTGCTCCCTGGGAAATGAAGCAACAGAAGGAAAATGAAGCCCCATACTAACCTGCTGAGGTCTGCATTTAGCAAAGCTCTGAGAGTGTGAAGATGGCAGCAGAGCATCTAGCATCTGGAAGGCTGGTGACAAGATCCTGCCTGTGTTTTTCCCCTGGCCACTTCACAGCCAGCAAGCTTCAGGCTGGACCCTTCCTCATTACTCAGGTAGAACTCCCCCCAGCACTCACAGATGACAAGCTGGGCCTGGACAAGGAATTCACAGTTAACAGAGGGGCCCGAGGGGTGAAAGTGGCTGAAGTTCTGCCCTGCTGTTCATGGCAGTGTGATCTTCCTCTGCATGCCCTGTGGCTTCAAGCTTCATTCACCTGCTCTGTAAATGAGGACTGTAATACTTAAAATACTGTACCTTATAGGGCTGTTGGGAATGTGAATGAGGTTTAAGCACAAAGCCTGGAAGATAATAAGGACTCAGGCACTAATCAGTAAGGTTTCCTGAAGTACCAAAGTGGGGATAATGACTAATAGATGTGCTATGATTGATAATCTTCAAAGAGCTTGTATAAACCTTATTTCTTTGTCACCCTAGCAGCTCTGCTGAGTAGGTAGGAGATGAACTGTGATGACTATGATCCCTATTTTGCTGATAAGGGAGCAGAGAATTCAGAGATTAAATGGTTTCCCAAGTTGAAAAGTGAGAATAAAATGTACAGTGAGCATTTATCATTCTCTGACTTCCAATGACAGGACTACAGCATTAATTTCCAATTGCTACTGTAACAAATTACCACAAATTTTGTGGCTTGAAACAAACATATTTATTCCCTAACAGTTTTATAGGTCAGAAGTCCAAAAGGGTCTCACTGGGCTAAACTCAAGGTTTCAGCAGGGTTGTGTTCCTTTTTGGAGGTTCTAAGGAAGGATCTGTTCTTTGCCTTTTCTAACTTCTAAAGCCTGACACATTCCTTGGTTCATGTTCCCATCTTCAAAGACAGCAGCATAGCATCTTCAAATCTCACTTTGATTTCAATATCCTCTCTTGCCTTCCATTTCTACCTTGAAGGACCCCTCTGGTTATGTTGCATCCACCTGGATAATCCAGACTAATGTCCTTATCTATGAGGTTAGAAAATTAAGTTTGTGAACTCATCCTAGAAAAAGTACTACATACCTCACTGCCGAATATCACTATGGTTACTTTCAAAGTACTCCCCTTGGGAAGCTATTCACTAATGCCAGTGCACAGTCCACCCTTCAAAGCAATTTTTGAGCTCTTTCTGGAATGGCCATCAGAACTGTTGTCATATTACCCTTGATGTCTTGAATGTCAACAAAATGTCTTTCTTTCAATATATCCTTTATCTTCAGTAAAGAAAGAAGTCATTGGACAGATCAGGTGAGTAGGGAGGCTGTTCCAATGCAGTTATTTGTTTACTGGCTAAAAACTCCCTCACAGACAGTGCATGGTCAGGTGGTGTACTGTCATAATGCAAGAGCCATGAATTGGGGGCGGACGGGTGGCTCAATTGGTAAGAGTGCAAACTCTGGGCAACGGGGCTGCTGATTTGATTCCCACATGGTCCAGCAAGCTGCGCCCTCCGCAACTAGAATGAAATCAATGAGCTGTCACTCAGCTCTATGGTGGTCAGATGGCTTAGTTGGTTGGAGCACGGGCTCAAGTTTGCTGGAACCCGCAAGAGATGATGGGCTGAGCCCCCTGCAACTAACGGCAACTGGACGTGGAGCTGAGCTGCGCCCTCCACAACTAAGATTGAAAGGACAACAACTGGACTTGGAAAAGTCCTGGAAGTACACACTGCTCCCCAATAAAGTCCTGTTCCCCTAAAATAACAGAAAAAAAGAAAAAAAAAAGGAGCCATGAATTGTTGGCAAAAAGTTCAAGTTGTCTAACTTTTTCATGCAGCCTTTCCAGCACTTCCAAATAGTAAACTTGGTTAACTGTTTGTCTAGTTGGTACAAATTCATAATGAATAATCCCTCTGATATCAAAAAAAGTTAGCAACATCATTGCAACAAGTTTTCAAACTTAATTCTCAGACCTCTTAAAGGTAGATTAATTTTAACTTTAATTCTACAACCTCATTCCTCTTTGTCATGTAACATATTTCCAGATTTTGGGGATTAAGATGTGCACAACTTTGAGGTCATTATTCTGCCAACCACAACTATTAAATAATTCACTTTAATAAGCAGGAAATTGACCTAAAGTAATGAAAGGAGCAATAATGGTCATATCAATAGATGCAGAAAAAGTATTTGACAAAATCTAGCATCCATTTATAATAAAACTCTCAGCAAAGTTGGGATAGAGGGACTACATATCAATATAATAAAGGCCATATATGACAAACCTATAGCTAACATCATACTCAATGGGGAAAAACTAAAAGCATTTTCCTTAAGATCAGGAAAAAGACAAGGATGTCCATTTTCACCACTTTTATTCAACATAGTGTTGGAAGTCCTAACCACAGCAATCATACTAAATAAATCAATCAGTAAATAAATAGCATCCAAATTGGAATAAAAAAATAAAACTGTCATTATTTGCAGATGACATGACACTATAGTGAGATAACCCTAAAGATTCCGCCAAAAACTATCAGAACTGATAAATGAATTCAGTAAAGTAGCAAGATACAAAAGTAATATTCAGAAATCAGTGGCATTTTTATACACCAAAACAAACTATCAGACAAAAAATTAAGAAAACAATTCCATTTACAATTGCATCAAACAAATCAAATAAAATACTTAGGAATAAATTTAATCAAGGATGTAAAAGACCTGTACTCAGAAAAGTATAAAACACTAAAGAAAGAAATTGAAGAAGATACAAATAAATGGAAACATGTACCATGCTCATGGATAGAAATAATTAACGTAGTTAAAATGCCCATAGTACCCAAAGCAATCTACAGATTCAATGCAGTGCCTATCAAAATACCAATGGCATTTTTCATAGAACTAGAACAAATAACCCTAAAATTTATATGGAATCATAAAAGACCCCGAATAGCCATCACAATCCTGAGAAAGAAGGACAAAGCTGGAGGTATCATGCTACCTGATATCAAACTATACTACAAGGCCATAGTAATCAAAACAGCAAGGTACTGGCATAAAAACAGACACATAGATTAATGGAAAAGAATAGGAGCCCAGAAATAAATCCACACCTATATGGTCATTTAATCTGTGGCAAAGGAAGCAAGAATATACAATGGAGTAAAAACAGTATCTTTAATAAATGGTCCTGGGAAAACTGGACAGATACATGCAAAAAAAAAAAAAAAAAAAAAAAAAAATGAACTCAGATAACCTTCCTACTCCATATACAAAAATAAACTCAAAATGAGTTAGACTTAAATGTAAGACCCCAAATCATAAAACTCCTGGAATAAAACATAGACAGTAAACACTCTGATATTGCTCTTAGTAATATTTTTTTCTGCTGTGTCTCTTCAGGCAAAGGAAACATAAGAAAAAAATAAACAAATGGAACTACATCACTAAAAATCTTTTACATAGCAAAGGAAACCATAAACAAAACAGAAAGACTACCTTCTGAATGGGAGAAGGTATTCACCAATGATATAGCTGATAAGGGATTAATATCCAAAATTTATAAAGAACTCGTATAAGTCAACACCAAGAAAAAAAATCCAATTAAAAAATGGGCAGGGGTGGCCAGGTGGCTCAGGTGGTTGGAGCACTGTACTCCTAACACCGAGATTGCCGGTTCGATTCCCACATGGGGCAAAGAGCTGCACCCTCTACAGCTAGATTTAGAACAACAGCTCGACTTGGAGCTGGGCTGCCATGAGCGGCCACCGGAAGCTTCTGTGAGCTGCTGGCCGGCTGGCTGCCAGAAACCAACTGACTCAGCTGGGTAGAACACAATGATCATAATACCAACATGGGCCAGTGAGCTGCAACCTCCACAATTAGAATGAGAAACAACAGCTTGACTCTGAGTTGTGGGAGGTGGGGAGATGAGCAGAGGACCTAAACAGACATGTCTCCAAAGAGGACATAAGTGTGGCCAATAGACATATGAAAAGATGCTCAATATCTGAGAACTGCAAATTAAAACCATTAGAACTAATCATCAGAGAACTGCAAATTAAAACCATTAAAACCACAATGAAATATCACCTCATACTTGTCAGAAAAACCATCATCAATAAATCAAGAAACAAAAGTGTTGCCAAGGATGTGAAGAAAAGGGAACCCTTGTACACCGTTGGTGGGATTGTAAATTGGTGCAGCCACTGCGGAAAACAGTTTGGAGTTTCCTCAAAAAATTAAAAATAGAACTGCCTTATGACCCAGCAACTCCATTTTTGGACATTTATCCAAAGAAATCTAAAACACTAATTCAAAAAGATATATGCACCTTTATGTTCACTGAAGTGCTATTTACAATAACCAAGATACGGAAGCCACCTATGTGCCCATCAGTAGATAATTGTATAAAGAAGAGGTGGTATATATATAAAATGGAATGTTACTCACCCGTAAAAAAGAATGAAATCTTACCATTTGTGGCAACATGGATGAACCTGGAAGGTATTATGCTAAGTGAAACAAGTCAAGCAGAGAAAGACAAATACAATATGATCTCACTTACACGTGGAATCTAAAGAACAAAATAAACAAACAAAACAGAAACAGACTAATAGATGCAGGGAACAAGCTGATGGCTACCAAATGGGAGGGAATTTGAGGAACTGGTGAAAAAGGTAAAGGGATTAAGAAATACAAATTGGTACTTACAAAATAGTCACGAGGATGTGAAGTACAGCATAGAGCATATAGTCAATAATTTTGTAATAACTATGGATAGTGCCAGGTGGGTACTAGACTAAACAGGGGTATCACTTCATAAATTATATAAATGTCTAACCACTAGCTTGTACACCTGAAGCTAATCTAAAATAATATTGAATGTCAACTATAACTGAAAAGTTAAAAAATAAATAAAAGAAAGAAAGGAGCAATAGTGAGCAAAGGATTTTGCTAAACATCTTGGTTAATGAAAGTAAATATTGCCTATAACATTGCCTATAAGAATAATGGCAAGGTAAAACAAGTTGGTGGAACTAAAAGACTAATAGATATCATGGAAAATGGAAAGAGATTATCAGAATTAATTTTTTCAACATATTGTCAGTAGGAAGAATGATAGAGATATTAATTAACTTTATAAACTTTGTTAATTGAAAGATATATGTTACTCTTATAACATTAAAAACAATAAACAAAATCATAACTTATTTCCCCTAGGCAAGGGAAAAAATATAAAGGAAACACTAGAAAAAAGAAAAAGAGAAAAAGAAGAATGGTTGAATATATTAGATGGAATATGGTAAATAAGTTGGTAGAAACATATAATGCATTTATATAAGTACAATTCGTTTTAATTTGCCTTAAAAAAAGATTCTTATATGAGGCACCATTCTATTTAAATGAGATGTATATGTCTAAAACACAATCACAAGAAAGATTGACCATAAAAGATAGAAAAAGATATACCAAGCAAAAAAGGGCCAGTGAAATAATTAGCTTTAAGGTAAATTTCCATCATGGATAGGGTGACCAGAGAAAACACAGGAGGCCCAGTTAAATTAGAATTTTAGAACAACATAAACATGAATAATTGTTTAATGGAAGGATGTTACTCTTACATTACCCATTTCCTCCAGGGAAAGTGCAGTTTCCTCTCTAGATAATTATTTGAATGCTTCATGGCCCTCTGTAAACCCAACCTGACACAAGCTACTGGGGCCCACTCACACCTGCTGTCCTTTCCAGGCTCTGTTCAATAATCTGCCTCAGATGGTGGCTTTGAAAAATAGAAGTATCCATGAAAGTACTGAAGCTTCTTGCTGGGTCACACCTGGGTAACCTAGGGTCTTGAATTCTGGTGTCTCTTCTATTATGTTTAGAGATGAGAAAGCCTCACCTGAGTGGCTTGCCCAAAACGTACTGTGGAATCCAACTCCAGCCTGGTTCCTTTACCATTACACTCTAGGGCTCATCCTTGCAACATTCTTTTCTCTTGACCTTCTCATTCTCCCTCAAACACATCACTTTGGAGAAATCTGAGGACTGGAGTAAAGGAAACCTGTATGAAATATTAATACTTGAAAGACAAAATAAGTCTTCAAATTCAGCAGACTTTCAGTGCATAACTTTATAGCTTTCATCTATGTCTGTCATTCCAAGCTCACATGCATTTTGCTCAGTATTCAGTAAAACGTGATGCTAAAAGCGGCCCCCTTACCTACCCAGCTCTCACTCTCAGTGATGACTTTTCCTAGGGCTAAGTTTTTGCTCTAGCAGGCCTTTTGCAAAGCCCACCCCACACGCTTCTCAGCTTCCAGCAGGCTAAGAGCAGCCACACTTCCTGTTCAGGCTGTGCTTAGTATACGTGATAACCTGTGCGTTCATATGATTCTGAGAACCTGAGGTCAAATAAGTACCAGCGACAAGGATTGGCTGCTGCAGTGGCCGGAGCATCCCTTTATCAGCACCAGACAAATCAGAGATTCTCATAGGAAAAAAATCCCAGGCCATTGATGTTCAGCTATGTTTGACTTGTGGTTTCATCAGTGTTGCTCAATTTGAAATAAGCCAGCAAAGGCTAGCAGCTTTAATAATGAAATCAGGGTGTTCTTTTCCACCATATAAGGTCCTTGGTAAAGTCACAGTGGCTTATGCTGGGAAATAATTCTTTAAAAAATTAGATTAATGTTAGTTAACATCTGCCATTTTCTCTGGAACTCTTTGGGGAAATATGAACATTTTGTACATTACAATAAACCATGTAACATGGTTTCCATGTTGATGAGACATTACTGTGACAGTTGAAGTCAGGATTGGAATAACTTGTATATTGAACTATATTAGTTATATGTGTTGGATGTAGTCTTGAGAAGTTAATGTATATTACACCATTTAATCCGCCAAGCAGAAAGCATTGCCTCCATTTCCTAGAAGAGGAAACCGAAGCATGGCTTCTTCACACAGCTCAGTGAGTAGTGGTAGGTGTAATAGGACCTACCACCTGGTCGTTTGCCCTTAAAAGACAGCCGGTTACTATCATAGCTATTCAGCACAATCACAATGAACAATGCAGGTGGCAAAAAGACAACACCAATGGCAAGGTCACTTCCTATGTCCTAGACATGTGTTAATGTGTTATTAAACAATGTTTCACATAAGTGAGGCAGAAAGATGTTGAAGATGTAAATGGAAAGTTGAACAAACACCTCCAGACCCTTCTTCACCTGCTATCCTCTCCACTCCAAATACCTTCTACCAAGTTCATGGTACATCCTCCTGGTGATTTCCTGCCTATGATTTTTCCTGCCTACCATTTCTCCAACCCTTGTTGCCTGTATTACAGCACTTAATATACCCTTTTGTCACTTAGGCTAACTTACTTATCTTCTCAATTAGGCTGTAAGATCCCAAGGATGGGGACCTAAAATGACATCACAATGACTGAGATCTAATGTAGTGAATAAATGAGCCATCCAAACCACACCTAGTTCCAAGGAAAATTATACATTTATCTTTTAGAGAGAAGTTATCCAGGGGTGATGAACAGCACATAGAAGCAGCTGTAAAGTTTATTAGCCAGTCACAACACTTCATTTGTAAAGGTGCATGGAAACTGATGGTGAAGATTTTTAATCCTTGCTTCCTTAATATTCCCATATCTTAATTTTCATGACAAATACAAAGGGTGCCAAAAAATGTGTACATATTTTAAGAAAGGAAAAACTGTATTAAAATTATAATAATATATACCGATAACAAAAGATGAATGCAAGTCACGTTTGCCTTCTGCAATTACAAGAGGTGCTCAATGTGGTTATTTTAATATAGTTTTTCATTTCTTAAAATGTGTATACATTTTTAGCACTCTCTGTATATAAATATTAAAACCATTTTTAGCTGAAAAATTTCTGTATATGTTCCGTGCATTACTTAATCTTCTTTACATACACTAAAAGGTGAATTTAAACAGATTTATACCTTACCCTCTAACCTATGGACAACTCAGGAGAAGAGGCACAACAAACTGGAGTTTCCAGTTCACCCCCAGGTACATTGTTAGGGACACTCAACACATTATCCACATATGGAAGAACATTGTGTCAGCCCTGGTCACAGTGACTCAGGCGTGGTCACACCTTGCCCTACCAAGAAACTCCAACCCAAGGCTATAGAAGTGAATTAGGGTGTCTGGATTTACCCAGTGACCCTGCATGTGATGCAGGGCATTTTGAAGGAAGCCCCTACCTTCACTCACAAGCCAAGTCTCCCAGTTCCCTGTGGTCTTCTACATAACCAAAAGACATCATCTGTTCTAGACCTAAACCTTTTGGAAACAGCATAATAATAGAATGAAATGCTTCACAGGCAGTATTTTCCCACTGTGACAGATTTTTCTTCCATGTGAACTGAGTATATGGCCTCTTCATTTTAGTAATAATGACCAAGATTTTTGAGCACTCATTATATGCCAGGCACTTATTGTATGTTTTCTCATTTATCTTTCGTGACAATCCTGTGGATTAGATATTATTATTATTCCTATTTCACTAAAAAAAAAAGACTAATGCTTCAAGAGATTAAGGGACTTGCCCAAGTTCACAGCTGTCAAGCGATGGCATTGGACTGTGTTTAAAAAGCAAACTGCAGTTTATCCAAGGCCACACTGGCCAAAGCAAGAGCCATTAAAACTTGTAATAAACTTACGATAGGAATGATGTCCAGCTTCTCCCCCTCCTCCCTGGCCATGTTGCCTAATTTAATTTAGTTCCAGAGAATCAATAAATTTATTATTTTAAAGGAAAATGAAAACATTCCAGATCGTTTGAGTATAATTTCAAGCTCAAAAGAACACAAAGATCACTTTACAAAGAAGTCCTATAATGAATAAACTTCACGAGGGGTGGGGAGAAGCAGAAAAAATAAATTTGGATTTCCTTGGGATCGGTTCAGCTCTTCAATTCTGAGTCTCAGTTACTAACAAAACATTCTCCTGTGTAGCCTTTCACCCCACAGTTTCATCAAGCAGGAAACTATGAGAGCCTTTACCAAAATTGATGCATTACTTTTTTCTAATGAATCATCGTCTATTATTGTTCTTTCAAGAATTTTTTAGGAAAGAAAGAAAACTAAATTCTCCAGAATTCAAGATTTTCTTTAAAAATTAAAGTTTATTGGGGCAACAATGGTTAGTAAAGTTACACTGGTTTCAGGTCTACAATTCTGTATTACATCATCTATATATCACATTGTGTGCTCACCACCCAGAGTCAGTTCTCCTTCCATCACCATATATTTTATCCCTTTTATTCTCATCTACCACCCACCTCCCCTTACCCTCTGGTAACCACTAAACTATTGTCTATGTCTATGAATTTTTGTTTCTTTATTGGTCTTGTTCCTTTTTTGCTTTCAGCTTTATATCCTGCATATCAGTGAAATAATATTGTTCACAACTTTCTGTCTGACTTATTTTGCTTAACATAATAATCTCAAGATCCATCCATGTTGTCGCAAATGGTACTATTTCATTTTTTCTTATAGCAGAATAGTATTCCACTGTGTATATCTACCACAACTTCTTTATCCATTCATCTATCGAAGGACATTTTGGTTGTTTCCATTTCTTGGCCACCGTAAACAAAGCTGCAATGAACATTGGAGCACACGTGTTTTTATGGATAAATGTTTTCAGATTTTTTGGGTAGATACCCAGAAGAGGGATTCCTGGGTCATATGATAATTCTATTCTTAATTTTCTGAGGAACCTCCACACTGCCTTCCATAGTGGCTGCACCAATCCGCAAAGGCAAGGAAAAAGCTAAAATAAGTGAATGGGACTATATGAGAATTCAAGATTTGATGACAGATGCTTGCTGTCTTCTTGGCCTTCCTCTGTAAAAACTTCAGAAGAACCAAAGGAAAGATTACATTGTTAAAAGATAGAAAGATAAGAGAAACTTAGAAGAAAATAATGAAGAATCTAAATGGAAAGTAATATTAAGAAAAATATATGAATAGGAAAAATGGGAAGTGTCCATTATAGCTGACCTTCTATGATATTTGATGGTTTTGGTCATCTCTCTGTGTTTGGCATCGCTTCCCTTGCCTCCCACTGGCCGCCGCACAGGCTACTGTCCTCTGGTCTCAGTCATTCATAGCATACTTCTCTTCTCACACTAACCCTGGGAAATCTCAACACAACAGCTTCACAAATCACCTACATGTTGATGAGACCCATATTTATATTTCCAGCCCAATCTTCTTTCTTAGGTTCCAGTCTTGAATCTAATTATCTGCCTGGCATTCCTTCTTGGGTGCTACACATGTATTACAGCCAAAGATTTCCCAAAACTCATTTTTCACTGCTCACAACCTACCCTCTTTAATGACTCCCCATTGTTCTCCATTTAAAATTCAGTCTCCTGCACAGGACTGGAAAGTTCTTCCTGATTTGCACCACACTTTCCCCTCCAACCACATTTCCCAATTATAACCTCAAACCCTGAGGCAGCCATAATGAAATGCCTAATCTTCCGAAGGGCCTCACACTTTCTCATGCCTTGCATTTTCTCATGCTCTTCCCTCTGCCTTGACCATTATTTTTCTGCCTCTTTTTGCCTGATTAATGCCTGTTCTTCCTAAAAATTTTAGCTTAGATATACCAAACCCCCAGAAAGACCTTAAGTATACTTCCTATGTGGTCTAACACTATCCTCTACTTAACACTCATTGCCACATGCTGACACTGCTTAGTGACAGCCATTTATGTAACATTTGCCCACTAGACTGTGGACCATTGGGAGCAGACAGTACTCCTTATTTACTATTTAATTAACAATGCCTGGCATGTACCAGGAAATCAAGTGGATGAACAAGTGATCACATGCATGAATAATGAATATAATTGATTGCTAGTCAGGTCACAATTTTCTACTGAGAACCCCCTTTGGATAGGACACAATAGAAAGTATTCTAAAAGCTTCTATGTGGCACGGGGTTATTTGTGCCCCTAAAGGTTTTCTCTAAAGTTCGTGAAAAGACTCAAAGCCATTACATCAATATAGTATTACTTCCTAGAGGACAAGATTTACTCAGTGATTAACCAATACAATAGGTAACATAAAACAATATTTTTATAATGAAGCCTTTAAAACATAAAATAAAAACGTTCCCAAAACATTTGTGCCTTTGCACCTGATTTCCTGAGTCCATGCTGCAGAATCCAAATAGGGCAAGTTCAGCCTGGCTATTGGGTTTCTTCTCTGAAATGGTTTAGAAAACATTTACAGGGGTTGAAGTTTTAATATTGTTCCCCTGAGCACGTCACAGAGTAGCACTTTAGGTCATTCTTGAAATAATGGTGTTTGATTCCTTTCTCAGTCCTCTCACTGACAACTGGCTTGTAACAAAAATAGAGACAGTTGGGAGGAGTTAGAGCAGGAGATTTAATGAAGAAAAGTTTTACCGTTTACAATCATGTAAATGTAGAGTATTTAGAAGAGCACAGACTTTGGAGACAAGGACTTCTGCCTCTGCCACATATACCTGTGTGAACTTGAGCAAGTTAAGCCTCAATTAATTAAATTAAATCCATACAGAAAGACTGATTATGGGCCTAACTCACAACTGAGCACCAGGTAATGGGGACTGGTAGGAATACTATTCTCATTATTATCATGTGAAAGACTGATTCTTTTACCTATACACTGTAGATCCACTGCCAAATTTGTAGAAAAAGACAGTTTGAAAAAGAAAGTAAGAATAGGCCAAACAATTTTATTTAATCTCATTAATATCCAAATCTCCACTTCCTTCCTTACATATTTAAAAGGTGCTAGAAGTCAACTTCAAGTAGTGTAGTCTCGATTAGTGTTGTAAAGCAGGTTGGACCAAAAGCAAGTCACACAAAGTGGGCCTCTCCAGCTTTGACATTGTACACTGACCTGCCTGCTCTAGTGAGCATCAGGAGGAGCTGAGAGGGAAGCTACAGAAGACAGAGTACTCAGGGCAGTGCCTGAGAAGTGTGTGTGGGAAGAGGTAGAGCAGGGCTATGTAATATAATTTTTAAGCACTGTCTTGACCCAGTTTTGAGGACCTGGCTAGAGGCTGGTCAGCTCCCTGTCTGGAATAGCTGATTAATCCTGCGTTCCAGCTACCTCTCTTACAGACTGTCACACTCCGGGCCAGTATCCACCTGCCCTAATTGCCCCAAGGCCAGGTACCAAACAACCAGGGACAGCTCCTATGCCCCGGAGCCTTCCAAAATGATTCATACTGGCCAACCCTACACCAGCTACCCTGTCTTGCTGCATCATTAATAATAATAATAATAATAATAATAATAATAATAGGCACTTGCGCAGAATTCCCTTTCTCCCTATGTCTCCTGACCAACCCTGGTACCTCCCGATGTAGGTTTTTCTCCAAAGAATTATGAATATAACAAAATTGTAAACTCCTGGTTCCTGTCTCTTGATTTTCATCTGGCCTCACCACACCTCACCTAAAGTATTATGATTAAGACAGGCAGGCATCCCTTTTACCCCAGGAAGCAACAGCCATGGAATTAGAATATCTCCAACGGGATGTCCCATCCTGCCTTGCCACTAGGCTAGGGCCAGCGTGATTTGGCCTTTGGGGAGTTAGTTCACTTTCTGATAAAGAAATGACATCACTACTTCTGCTCAAATATAAGAGTTGCTATCTGTCCCATTCATTGGGAATGATAAAGATCTCTTCCTTCATATTTCAAATTGTCATTTGAATCTTGAGCTATATCACATTTCAAATGTCAGAGGTCTTCCTCCTTGAGGCAAACTCCCAGGGGCGGGAGGAGCACTGGGCTTACAGTGAGAAACCTATGCTTGCATCCTGCAGTCTCCACTCAAAAACCAGGGAACTTGGTCTAGGTCACTATCAAGACCTGAGGCTCTTCCGTTTCCTTATTTCTAAAATGGAAACAATAATGCCTGACACTCAAAGCTACCTATAATGAGGGTGAAAAGAGAGGATTGTGCCAGCATTACAGCAATGCCACCAGCTTTGAGCTAGCCTGGTAGAGGGGTTTTCCCACATGGTGATGAGACTCCCACAGTCTCTATAATTTCAGTTTGTAACTCTAGTTATTGCCTCTAGTCTAGAGGATGAAATGACCCTCAATAGCACGTGAGTGTGGTGCCTTTGGAAGATTGGTACTGTCAGTGAGTGAGAAGTTATTCCCCAAATAATTTTAGTGCTGCTTTGTGTACACCAGCAGTACACAAATATTTTCCATTTCTGAACCTAGAATTTGCCCTCATATTGTCCTTTACCCATAATTTGGCATTCTGTCTTGCTTTGTGTGCTCCTCTAATGTAAAAGTTCTTGGCCACTTTTCCCCAAAAATTTAAGCCTAAAATCAAGTTTCTATAAGTTAATCTGGTTACAAAATGCCTCAAGGAAAAATGATGATGAAAAGCTTTCTGGTAGGAAATTTATATTGTGGGAGAATGATTTTGCTACTTATGTAGTCAGGTTTATTTCTGAAAGCTAAATATAGGCCCAGAAATTTAAATATTCTGAGGTGCAGTTTTCTTGGAAAATCACTGAATTGTGCTGAGTTGGGGTTTGGCTAACTGTGAGGATCTCTTTTTGATGATGTAAAGAAAAGTAAACTTTCATTACTCTGGGAAAGAAGAGCTGTTTCCAAATCTACTCAACAGGGAAGTCAGTAATTTGCACAGAATGGTGATCCTTTTACTTGAGACAACAAAGTTTTCGATAAATGAAAAATATTGTTTCAACAGAGAAACTGTTATTCCAGATTCGATGAGTGTTTTCCAAAATTCTGCTTCTATTTTTATATAAGAGAGTTAATCACAGGGAATTGATAGCATCACATAACTTAAGAATCAGTGAGCAAACTGTATTGAGTCTTGACTTAGTAAGAAAATTATTTCTGTTTTTAATACATCTTTATTTGTCTAAGCCCAGTTTTCCTGGAAAGTAGTTGAGAAATTCCTCCTTACTTTTGTATTTCAAGAAATGAATAAATAACAACAAATGATCTCCTGCTCTGTCATATCCTGAGTTAAGATCCACCTCCTTTCTTCCTCAATGGCTCAAATAAGACCCAGCTCCTCTTCCCCATGACTGCCAAAGACTGAATGATTCCTTTGACTACCTGCCTCTACAAATGCATAGGCTCCCTTACTTTTCTTTGAGATGTCTCTCATTAGTGAGTCTTCTGTCTGTTGTACTAGCCTCAATAAAATCATCCCCTTAATTATCCATTGCATTTTGTCTTTCAGTTTTGGTGCTGTGACTTGGATATGACCAGAATTCACCTTGAAATTCCATTTACTCCTCCCAGGTAATGATGCTATCAGAGCTCTTTGTCCTTCATTCCCAACTGGTGATCCAAAGACCAAAAATTGGGTTTAGTACCCAATCCTGTGCTCTGGATAGCACAGTAAGGATTCACACACACTGGGAAGAGAACAGCTCTTTAACATGGACCAGTGGGCTTAGTAATTCTATGTTTAGTCTTGATTCAAAATTTAATTTTGAATGAAAACTCTAAACTCTCACTCTCTGTGTTGTGTGTTCATATATCTATAATTAAGAAAGGCCTTTACCTGTCATCATGTAAGTAACATTTTCCACCTCTAGATGGTATTAGCAAATTATTTTATAAAATCTCTTAAATTATAGAAACTCTATTTTGATTGCCTTTGAGATAAATAAGTGCTTACCTTACATAAATTAAATATTTCTAAAATTCCAAGAAATTAAGGAAATTAGACTTCCAATACTTTCAATGTGTTCTTTATTTTTTTTTTTTTATTAAATGTATTGGGGTGACACTGGTTAATGGAATTATATAAGTTTCAAGTGTGCAATTCTATAATACATCATCTATGTATTGCATTGAGTGTTCACCACCCAAAGTCAAATCTCCTTCTACTACCATGTATCTAACCCCCTTTACCCTGTTCTACTTCCCTACCACCCCTTTTTCCCTCTGGTTATCAACATACTGTTCTCGGTGTCTATACATTTTCATTAATTTGTTTGTCTTGTTTGTTTGTTGCCTTCGGTTTTATATCACACATATGTGTGAAATAATATGGTTCTTGACTTTTTCCATCTGACTTATTTTGCTTAGCATGATATTCTCAAGGTCCTTCCATATTATCACAAATAGTTCATAAGAATATAAATTGGTACATCCATTATGGAACACAGTATGGAGGTTCCTCAAAAAATTAAGAATAGAATTACCATATGACCCAGCAATCCCTCTCCTGGGTATCTACCTGAAAAATTTGAAAATATTTATTCATAAAGATATATGTACCCTTATGTTCATTGTGGCATTATTCATGGTGGCCAAGACATGGAAACAATGTAAATGCCATTCAATAGATGATTGGGTAAAGAAGATGTGATACATACATACAATGGAATACTACTCAGTCATAAGAAAAGATGAAAAACTGCCATTTGCAGCAACATGGATGGTTCTTAAGAATGTCAATGAGCTTTTTAAAAAGTATTATCAGGGAGGCACCTGTACTTTCACAGAAAGAACACATTCTTATATACAAATGCTTTTCTAGAGCTGATATTTAAGTTGAAACCAGACAAAATCGACTTAACACAAAGTCTATAATAAGAGATAAGGAAGAACCCAGTATTCCACTTCTGGGGAACTTATCCAAAGAAACCTAAAATTAAACTTTCATTACTCTGGGAAAGAAGAGCTATTTCTTCTTTCTAATTTGTCTAATTTGAAAAGACATATGCATCCATATGTTCATTGCAGCATTATTTACAATAGCCAAGATATGGAAACAACCTAAGTGTCCATCAATAAATGAATAAATAAAGAAGTGGTACATACATACAATGAAATATCACTCACCCATTAAAAAGAATGAAATATTGCCATCTGCAACAATATGTATGGACCTAGAGGCATTATGCTAAGTGAAATAAGTCAGAAAGAGAAAGACAAATACCATATGATTTCAGGTATATGTGGAATCTAAAAAACAAAATAAATGAGCAAACAAAACAGAAACAAACTCAAAAAAAATTATTCTCAGACTTCTGGTCAAGATGGTGGAGTAGGTAAATGCTGTGCTCACCTCCTCCCATGTCCACATCTAAGTTACAACTAAATTATAGAACAACTACTCTTGAGAACCACCTAAAGACAAGCTGAACAGAACTCCTATGACTAAGGATATAATGAAGAAGCCACGTTGAGACTGTTAGGAGGGGCAAAGATGAAAAACAGGCTTGTCCCACACCCATGTGTTGCTGTTAAGAATCAGGAGGGATAGCTCAGCTGCAGAGGTCCCCTGTAAGGGGTAAGGTGGTCCCAACCCCGCACTGACCTCCAGAGTGCAGAGTACAGTGCTGGGAAGAGGAGTTCCCACAACATCTCGCTGTGAAATTTTTCAGTAGGGATTCAGTCTGGGAGAGATGGAGGGCTTCTAGCACTGGCTCATTCACTCACAAATACTCACCCTAAGCTCCAGAGAGGGATCAGCATCTTGAAAACCTCCAAGAACGTTGTCTAGCTTCACTGTGATGGCTGGAGAAGCAGCTCTCTCTGAGACTAAAGTTCCGGCAAGCACAATGTTTCCTTGTTGAGCCCTGCTATCACACAGCCCACAAGAGCAGGTGGGTGCCAAATCTGAGTTACCATTAATCTGGTTAACACTGTTCTTGCCCCATGCTGATTATTCTCTGAGACCTTACCCCACCACATTCGTACATTGGCTGAATCTTTTTCAGCAGCTGTTCCTTACAGGCACCAGCCTCAGCCAGCATCACAGAATTTCCTAAAATCTTTCAAAGGTCCACAAACCCCAAACAAGCAGTGGCTGTCCTTGGTGTGCCCTGTACCTCCTGCTAGGTAACCCCATGCCCAGTTCTAGCGACAGCCAGCCCCAGTTTACAGCATAAGTACTCCCAGGTTTCTACAATACCCAGCACAGACAGCTACCAACTGCAGATCACATTGTCACTCCTACCAGATAGCCCCAGGTTAGACACAGACAGCAGCTGATGTTGGCCTATATAGGAAACCTCCCAAGAGGCCCCAGAATCAACATACCTCATAACCAGCTTCAGATGACACCAGAGCACCACTCATATTGTTCCACAAATAACACACTCAAAGGATGGACCCAGAAGACACCAGATTCCTGCTAAAGCACATTCCACATCACAGGGTCAGCCCCCACACAGCAGCTTATCCACTGTAGTCATGGACAGTCCACTTAGCAAGTCAACCTGAAGATGAATCCCACCCAGTAATGCTGCAACAGCAATCAAGACTCAACTACAACAGGAGACCACACACAATCCACAGAAGGGACACTCCTGGAACTTCTGACTCAGGTGACCAGGGAGACTATACCACTCATCCCAACATGACACCTACTACATGAGACCACTCAGCCTGATAGATATAATAGATCTACCAAACATATAGGAACAAAAGTAGGGAGACAGCAAAAATAAGAACTCAAAGAAACATGCCCCAAGTGAAAGAACAAGACAAAATTCCAAAAAAAAGACTAGACAAAATGGAGGCAAGCAATCTACCAGATGCAGAGTTCAAAACACTGATTATAAGGATGTTCAGTGAACATAGGTTAAGAATAGGTGATCTCATTGAATACTTCAAATATATAGGAAACATTCAAAAGGAGATAGAAACTATAAAAAAGAACCAGTCAGAAATGAAAAATACAATAACTGAAATGAAGAATACATAAGATGGAATCAACAGCAGATTAGATGAAGAAGAGGATCAAGTCAGTGACTTGGAAGACAAGGTAGCAGAAAACACCAAATTGGAACAGGAAAACAAAAGAATTTTAAAAGTGAGGATAGTTTGAGGTACCTCTGGGAAAACATCAACAACAACATTTGCATCATAGGGGGACCAGAAGGAGAAGAGAGAGAGCAAGGGATTGAAAACCTATTTGAAGAAATAATGACTGAAAATTTCCTTAACCTGGTGAAGGAAATAGACATACAAGTCTAGGAAATACAGAGAGTGTCAAACAAGGTGAACCCAAGGACGCCTACACTAAAACACATCATAATTAAAATGCCAAAGATTAAAGCCAAAGAGAGAATCTTAAAAGCAGCAAGAGAAAAGCAGTTAGTTATTACAAGGGGGCTCCCATTAGGCTGTCAGCTGATTTTTCAACAGAAAGTTTGCAGGCCTGAAAGGATTGGCATGAAATATTCAAAGTGATAAACAGCAAGTGCCTACAACCAAGACTAATCTACCAAGACAAGGTTATCATGTACAATGGAAGGAGAGATAAAGAGCTTCCCAGACAAGAAAAAACTAAAGGAATTCATTACCACCAAGCCAGTATTACAAGAAATGTTAAAGGAACTTCTTTAAGCAGAAGAAAGAAGAAAACAAACAAATAAAGATAAAAAATATGAATAATAAAATGTCAATAATTATGTACTATCAATAATCATTTTAAATGTAAATGAAAATACAAAGAGACCAATTACTACCAACAATATTGAATCAGTAATCAACAAGCTCTCAACACACAAAAGTCCTGCACCAGAGGCTTCACAGGTGAATTTTACCAAACAGTCAAAAAAGAATTAACACCTACTCTCCTCAAATTATTCCAAAACTCCAAGAGGAGGGAAGGCTCCCAAGCTCAATTTACAAGGCCACCATTACCCTGATTTTAAAACCACACAAAGACAACACACACACACACACACACACACACACACACACACACACACAAATAAAACTATAGGCCAATATCCCTAATGAACATAGTTGCAAAAATCCTCAACAAAATATTAGCAAACCAAATTCAGCAATAAATTAAAAGAATCATACACCAAGTGGGATTAAGTGGGATTCATTCCTGGTATGCAAGGTTGGTTCAACATTCACAAATCAATTAACATAGTACACCACATAAACAAATGAAAAATAAAAATCGTATGGTTATATAAATAGATGCAGAAAAAGTATTTGACAAAATCCACCATCTCTTTATGATAAAACTCTCAGCAAAGTGGGAATAGAGGGAACATATCTCAACATAATAAAAGTCATACATGACACAGCTAATATCATACTCAATTGGCAAACTTTTGAAAACATTCCTTGTAAGATCAGGAAAAAGACAAAGATGTCCACTTTAACCACCATTATTCAACATAGTACTGGAAGTTCTAGGCACAGCAATCAGACAAGAAAAATAAATAAAAGACATCCAAATGATAAAGGAAGAAGTAAAACTCATTATTTGCAGATGACATGATACAGAGAACCACAAAGATGCCACCAAAAAACTATTAGAACTGATAAATGAATTTAGTAAAGTTATCAGGATACAAAATTAATATTTGGAAAACAGTTGCATTTTTATACACCAATAACAAACTATCAGAAAGAGAAATTCAGAAAACAATCCCATTTACAATTGCATCCATAAAAAAAAATACTTTGGAATAAATTTAACTAAGGAAGTAAAAGACCTGTACTCAGAAAATTATAAAACATCAAAAAAAGAAATTAAAGAACAAATAAATGGAAACATATACCGCGCTCATGTATAGTTAAAATGTCCATACTACACAAAGCAATACATAGATTTAATGCAATTCCTATCAGAATATCAAAGGTATTTTTCACAGGACCAGAACAAATAATCCTAAAATTTATATGGAACCATAAAGGGCCTCAAATAGCCACCAAAATCCTTAGAAAGAAGAACAGAGCTGGAGGTATCATGCTACCTAGTATAAAATTATACTACAATGTTATAGTAACCAAAACGGCATGATATTGGCAGACACATAGATCAATGGAAAAGACACATAGATTAATAAAACAAAGCCCAGAAATAAATCCATGCCTATGTGGTCATTTAATCTATGACAAAGGAAGCAAGAATTTACATTGGAGTAAAGACAGTCTATTCAATAAATGGTTCTGGGAAAACTGGACAGATACATGCAAGAAAATGAAACTGGGCCACCTTTTTATGCCATATACAAGAGTAAACTCAAAATGGATTAAAGCCCTGAATACAAAAAAGTGTAATTTCTATTTAACATAATCAAATTATTATTTTGACAAACTTTATTTCAATAGTAATTATGTTTTGTAAATTTTGTAGCATGTCAGCTTAAAGATAGTTTCCAAAAACTTTACGTTGTTTAAAACTTGGACTGATACTAAATTAATTAATGAACATTTATTAGATGCCTGGATCATTTCTAAGTAAGAGAATGTTTAAACATTAATTGCTAAGAATAATTCTAAGTTTATATAATTTTTTGCTTCTTTCATATGTACAGAGAAGCCATGTGTTTTTGAGTCTTTTAATGAATGTGTTCATTTTTGCCATTTTAAAATAAGGAATGTGTGTGCTCATAGAAAGTTGTGAGATGTATATTCATGAGCTCTGCTAGTCTGTTGCAAAATGCTGGGGTGTAGCAGACACTTCACAATTATCTGCTTCCTAGCTTTTTCTGTTACTACAGTTAAGTTTTAATCAATATACATGAATGAAAGTTTACTAGAAGCAATAAGGCAGAGAGGAGCAACTTTGTATGCAAGGTATGCAGGATATGTTTTCTTAGAGAAAAGGAGAGTACTATTGTCCTAAAAATAACTGATTGTTTCAGAATAAGGAAGAGGAAAACATGAATGGATATGGAAAGTTGTTGGAAGTTTCTTGGAAAGGGAGTTTTTTTTGCAGTGGTCCAAATTGGCAAAGTTTTAATGGGTTTACTTATAAGATTTCCAAAAAGAGCTTTGTTTACATTTCTCTTGGGCTATTGGTTTGTTCTCACTAAGGGTTTATAAAAAGGTTCTCCTTTACTTTCTGAGTAACCTACTTACAAGGCAAAGATTCTGTGTCTTACCAGAATTTCTTTTGCTTTATGTTGTCTTTATCATGTCCTAAATTATTTAAGATACCAAGTTTCTCGCTTTTGAAACAGCTAAGATTCTTTACAGTCATATTACCTCCTACGTTTTCTTTTAAAACCTTTTATTGTCACTTTGGTTAAGTAGATAACCAAGTACTATTGCTCGGTAATTCAAGATTATATCTTAATCCAGGGTCCAAATCTTCTGACAATTTTTGATATTTTGCCATCCCAAACCAAATATGAAATTAAATCTTTTGTATCTAAAAATGCCTTTGAGATTTCCCAGAAAGCCCTTGGAAAATCACAAAAGATTTGTTCCTTAACCTTATAAAAAGAGGGTGTAAGAAATAATTAAGTTTGTTTGATATGTAACTATTCAGTTGTATGGGAAGTGTCCTCTAATTGCAAGAGGTGCTTCTTCCCTAGATTTAATTTGTATGGGGATATGTAACTATTGAGTTGTATGGAAAGTGTTCTCAAATAGGAAGAGATGCTTCTTCTTCCCTAGGTTTAATTTGTATGGGGATATGTAACTATTGAGTTGTATGGAAAGTGTTCTCAAATAGGAAGAGATGCTTCTTCTTCCCTAGGTTTAATTTGTATGGGGATATGTAACTATTGAGTTGTATGGAAAGTGTTCTCAAATAGGAAGAGATGCTTCTTCTTCCCTAGGTTTAATTTGTATGGGGATATGTAACTATTGAGTTGTATGGAAAGTGTTCTCAAATAGGAAGAGATGCTTCTTCTTCCCTAGGTTTAATTTGTATGGGGATATGTAACTATTGAGTTGTATGGAAAGTGTTCTCAAATAGGAAGAGATGCTTCTTCTTCCCTAGATTTAATTTGTATGGGGATATGTAACTATTGAGTTGTATGGAAAGTGTTCTCAAATAGGAAGAGATGCTTCTTCTTCCCTAGGTTTAATTTGTATGGGAAAACGGTATTGCTATAAATATTTCATAAATTGTATGCTCTACAGGAAGACTCTAGAGATTGCTCAGTGCCTTTTCTGTACATATGTTCTTATTCAGAGTCCTGACGCTATTTTGCTGATATCATACAATGATAGGCTAGTGTTATCAGCCATAATTTCAGGTATTTTTTTTTCCTCTACTAAGATTTTTATTTTTATTATTTTATTTTTTCCCTTTTTTTATTATATTAGCTTTAGGTGTACGAAACAACATAATGATTAGACATTTACACCCCTCACAAAGTGATACTCCCCCTCCCAAATCTACTACTCCTCTGACATCATGTATAGGTGTTACAATACTATTGACTATATTCCCTATGCTGTACTTTACATCCTATGGATACATGCATGGTGGAAAGTTTGCCAACTTAATTTTTTTATCTTAGTGTGTGTGTGTGTGTGTGTGTGTGTGTGTGTGTATTTAATTATAGTTGACATTCAATATTATTCTACTTCAGCTTCAGGTGTACAGTGCAGTGGTCAGGTATCTACACAACATCAAATAAGGAGAGTGAAGAAGGCTGGAGTGGGTCCAGGACATCTGTACATTAGCAAACCTCACAGGTAAGTGATGTGAATACCTGTTTGAAAATCACTGGCCATGAAGACAACAGGTTCAAATTAACTCTTTTGCTGCATTAACTGATTTCAAGGCTTTTTTTTCAAAATGTGTCAGAAATCCACAAAAAACAAAAAGTTTTTTGACTATTTTATGCATTTAATAATAACAATTTGAGCTGCTTTTTATATAAACCACACTATTTTTATGTTTTAAAATTTCCTATTGTTATTCATTCTTGAAAAACACAAAAATATAGAAAAACATCCATCTGCTGTCCTAAACTTCCTTTCTGGAAGTTTCCATCCACAGTCAGGGGATGGAAATATTCATTCGGATATATGTCCAACCATCGCGGCAAAAAGTTAAAGAAGTAAAGTCATGACCAAGTTGACATTTAAAAAAATACCTGGCTACCAATATTTTGGTAACCTCACATCACTTACCTGTGAGGTTTTATTAAAGGCCAGATGTCCCAGACCCATTCCAGCTTTCCTGACTTTCCTTATTTGATGTGCTTGATATACTTTGATATATTTTAACTATATATTTGTTGTATTTTATGTCCAATTTACATGTTTTATCTGAAGATATTTTCTCTATAAGAATCATGTTCATCCATCCTAATAAATTAGATGTAAAAACCATTCTTTGAAAATAAGGTTAATCATATTTATGTATTTCATTCAGGATTTTTGGATTGACTTTCTTATTTTGTTTTGCATGTTAGCAACAACCAAATTTCCTTCTCAGTTGCATTATTCTTGTTATAAACGCTCATCAGACCTCTAACTTTTGAAAGTTATCAGTAAGAAGACAACCACAGTCTTTTAAGTCTTGTCATCTGCAGATCATTGTTTGTTTTACTCTGATCCTTCACTGTGTGCTCTGCAACGAGCTACAGGCCACAGTGGAAAGACAAGAGGTCACTTACAGAAAAATGATGATCATCTTTTCCCAGCTTTGTAGGTGAGTAAAGTTGATCATCCTGTCAGGCCAAGGAATCTTAAGATATTTTGGGAGACTTTGAGAAGAGAAGAACTTATCCAAATGTATTATTGCAGGTGAAATCTGATAGCACATTCTTGTGCTAGCTTCCTGGCTTCAAGAGGTTTTTAGACATTCAATCTGAGACATCTAATAAAAACTTCCAGCACAGTAAAGATAAGAAGGCCTATGTAACAAATTAATAATCTGACAGCATCTTTGCAAATAAGCAGTCCAAATCTAACGAAATCAGCCTTGTTTTGTGATAAAAACCACGAGGTTTGACAATTAAGTTTGTGAACTCATCCTAGAAAAAGTGCTACATACCTCATTGCTGAATATCACTATGGTCACCTTCAAAGTACTTCCCTTGGGAAGCTATGCACTGATGCAAGTGCCTCGTCCACCCTTCAAAGCAATTTTGCAACTCTTTTTCTGGAATGGCCATCAGAGCTGTCATCATATTACCTGTGATGTCCTGAATGTCATCAAAATGTCTTCCTTTCAATATTTTCTTTATCTTTGGGTATAGAAAAAGGTGATTGGGGGCCAGATCAGGTGAGTAGGGCTAAAAACTCCCTCATAGACAGTGCCATGTGAGCTGGTGCATTGTCGTGATGCAAGAGCCATGAATTGTTGGCAAAAAGTTCAGGTTGTCCAACTTTTTCATGCAGCCTTTTCAGCACTTCCAAGTAGTAAACTTGGTTAACTGTTTGTCGAGTTGGCACAAATTCATAATGAATAATCCCTCATATAAAAAAAGGTTGGCAACATCATTGCAAGATGTTCTTTCTTAATTAAAATAAAAAAGGTAAGAGACTAAAAGAGAATCTAAAATGCAGCAAGAGAAAATCAGTTAGTTACCTACAAAGGAGTTCCCATAAGACTGTCAGCTGATTTTTCAACAAAACCTTTGCAGGCAAGAAGAAATTGGCAAAAAATATTCAAAGTGGTGAAAAGCAAGGACCTACAACAAAGATTACTCTACTCAGTAAAATTATCATTTAGAACTGAAGGACAGATAAAGAGCTTCCACGAATCATAACCTTGTTTCCTTGAATTTAAATATATAAAAATTATACCTCACTAATGGGTCTGAGTGTGCAAGTGAGAAAGAAAATGTCTTCAATTTCAGTTAAATATATATGTACATGACATCATAAATATATATGACAACTGTAAGATATACCTGTTATCTAAGAATCTCAAAAACCTTTGGTCACAAATGCAAACTTGTACATACTTTACATCATTTTAATTTCTGTCTCCAATACAGCATTCTAATATCTATTGAGCAGTAAGTTAGCACTGCAAAAAAGTGGTGTTTCAAGAAGCCCTGAGTTGCAACCTTCAGGAAGGGTAATTCTCATTAAGCAGTGGTAAAATTCTCCATTGGATGTCTGAAATATAATCTTTAAAAAAAACGTGTTTCTCATTTGTTTGTCTTGTTCTTTTGTTGTTTTTGGTTTATATACCACATATCAGTGAAATCACATGGTTCGCTGCTTTTTTTGTCTGACTTGTTTCGCTCAGCATTACTCTCTCAAGATCCATCCATGTTGTCACAAATGTTCCTATATCATCTTTTCTTACTGCCGAATAGTATTCCATTGTGTATATATACCACAACTTCTTTATCCATTCATCTATCGAAGGACATTTTGGATGGAAGGAGAACTGACTCTGGGTGATGAACACCAATGGGATTTATAGATGATGTAATACAGAATTGTACACCTGAAATCTATGTAATTTTACTAGCAATTGTCACCTCGATAAATTTAATAAAAAAAAACAACACATACGTGTATCAGAAAATCCTTAGCTCCTTACTAATGCCTTTTTTTTTTTAATTAAAGCTTATTGGGGTGACAATTATTAGTAAAGTTACATAGATTTCAGGTGTACAATTCTGTAATATATCGTCTGTATCTCACACTGTATGTTGACCACCCAGAGTGAGTCTCCTTCCATCATCATATATTAGAACCTATTTATCCTCTTCTACAATCCCCTACGCCCTTACCCTCTGATAACCACTAAACTATTGTCTGTGTCTATGAGTTATTGTTCTTCAATATTTGTCTTGTTCTTTTGTTGTTTTCAGTTTTATAAATCACATATCAGTGAAATCATATGGTTCTCTGCTTTTTCTGTCTGACTTATTTCACTTAGCATTATAAATCTCAACATCCATCCATGTTGTCACAAATGTTCTTATATCATCTTTTTTTACCGCCGAATAGTATTCCATTGTGTATATATACCACAACTTCTTTATCCACACATCTATCGAAGGACATTTTGGTTGTTTCCATGTCTTGGCCACCGTAAACAAAGCTGCAATGAACATTGGAGCACACGTGTCTTTATGGATAAATGTTTTCAGATTTTTTGGGTAGATACCCAGGAGAGGGATTGCTGGGTCATACGGTAATTCTATTCGTAATTTTTTGAGGAACCTCCACACTGCCTTCCATAATGGCTGTACCAGTCTGCATTCCCACCAACAGTGTATGAGGGTTCCTTTTTCTCCACAGGCTCTCCAACACTTGTTACTATTTGTCTTGTTGATGATAGACATTCTGACAGGGGTGAAGTGCTATCTCATTGTGGTTTTGATTTGCATTTCTCTGATGATTAATGATGTTGAGCATTTTTTCATATGTCTATTTGCCATTTGTGTGTCCTCTTTGGAGAAATGTCTCTTCATGTCCTCTGCCCATTTTTCAATTGGGTTGTTTGTTTTTTTGTTGTTAAGTTTCAAGAGTTCCTTGTATATTTTGGATATTAGCCCCTTATCGGAGGCACTGTTTGCAAATATCTTCTCCCATTCAGTTGGTTACCTCTTTATTTTGTTGATAGTTTCTTTTTTAGTTTGACATAGTCCCATTCATTTATTTTAGCTTTTACTTCCCTTGCCTTTGGAGTCAAGTTCATAAAATGCTCTTTGAACCTAAGGTCCATAATTTAGTACCTCTGTTTTCTTCTATGCAGTTTATTATTTTAGGTCTTTGATCCATTTTGAAATTAATTTTGATGTATGATAACAGATAGGTCTTATGTTTAGGTCTTTGATCCATTTTGATTTTAATTTTGATGCATGGTGACAGATAGCGGTCTAGTTTCCACATTGTTTTGAATGTGGCTTTCCAATTCTCCCAGCACCATTTATTAAAGAGGCTGTCTTTTCTCCATTGTATGTTTTGGGCTCCATATTTATGTGGGTTTATTTCTGGGTTCTCAATTCTATTCTATTAGTCTGTGTGTTTGTTTTTCTGCCAGTACCATACTGTTTTGATTATTGTTGCCCTGTAGTGCAAGCTGAAGTAAGGGAGTGTGATACTGCCAGCATTGTCCTTTTTTGTTAGGATTGCTTTGGTATTCGAGGTCTTTTGTGGCTCCATACAAATCTGATGAGTTTTTGTTCTATTTCTTTTAAAAATGTCATTGGGATTTTGATAGGGATTGCATTAAATCTGTATATTGCTTTGGGTAATATGGCCGTTTTAACTATGTTGATTCATCCAATCCAGGAACACTGAATGTCTTTCCATTTCTTTGTGTCTTCTTCAATTTCTTTTTAAAATGTCTTATAGTTTTCAGTATATAGGTCTTTCACATCCTTGGTTAAGTTTATTCCTAGGTATTTTATTCTTTTGGTTGCAATTGCAAAAGGAATTTTTTTTAATTTCTTTTTCTGAGATTTCATTATTAGTATATTGGGATGCAATGGACGTTTATATGGTGATTTTTTTAGCTTGCAACTTGACTATATTTGTTTATTGTTTCTAATAGCTTTTTGGTGGATTATTTAGGGTTGTCTATATATAACATCATGTCATCTACAAAGAGTGACAATTTAACTTCTTCATTTCAAGTTTGGATGCCTTTCATTTCTTTCCCTCTCCTGATTGCTCTGGCAAGGACTTCCAACACTATGTTCAAAAGCAGAGGTGATAAGGGACAGCCCTGTCATGTTCCTGAACATACAGCAAAGGGCTTCAGTTTTTAACTGTCAATTATGATATTAGCTGAGAGTTTGTCATATATGGCCTTTATTATGCTAAGATATTTTCCTTCTATATCTATTTAATTAAGTGTTTTAATCATAAATGAATTCTGTATCTTGTCAAACACATTTTCCATTGATATAATCATATGATTTTTGTCCCTTATTTTGTTTATGTGATGTATCACATTGATGGATTTGTGTATGTTGAACCATCCCTGTGTCCCTGATATGAACCCCACTTGGTCATGATGTATAATCTCTTTAATGCATTGTTGCGTTCTATTTGCCAGAATTTTGTTTAGCATTTTTGCATCTGTATTCATCAGAGATATTTGTCTGTCATTTTCTTTTTTTGTGTTATCCTTACCAGGTTTTGATATCTGGGTAATGTTGGCCTCATAAAACAATTTAGGCAATATTTTCTCTTCTTCAATTTTTTGGAAGAGTTTCAGTTGTACAGGTATTAGATCCTCTGAATGTTTGGTAGAATTCACTAGTGAAGCCATCTGGTACTGAGCTTCTGCTTTTGGGAACGTTTCAAATGACTGATTCAACTTCCTTACTGGTCATTGGTCTATTTAGATTTTCCAATTCTTTGTGATTCAACCTAGGAAGGCTATATGTTTCTAAAAACTTGTCAATTTTCTTCTAGGTTACTGAATTTGTTGGCATATAGTATTTCCTAATATTCCTGGATGATACTTTGTATTTCTGTGGCACGGTGATAACTTCCCCTCTTTCATTTCTGATTTTGCTTATTTGTGTCATTTCTCTTTTTATCTTAGTCAGTCTAGCCAAGGATTTGTCATATTTATTGATCTTTTCCAAGAACCAGCTCTTCGTCACATTGATTTTTATTGTGTGGTTTTTTTTGTTCTTTACTTAGTTCTGCTATGATTTTTATTATTTCCTTCCTACTGCTGACTTTGGGCTTCATTTGTTCTTTTTCTAGTTCTTTAAGGTGCAACATGAGGTTATGTATCTGGGATTTTTCTTGTTTCTTGAGACAGTTTTATAATGACATAAATTTTCCTCTTAAAACTGCTACATCTCCAAAATTTGGTAGGATGTATTTTCATTTTCATTTGTTTCTATGTATCTTTTGATCTCTCCTCTTCTTTCTTCTTTGACCCAGTTGTTCTTCAAAAGTATGTTGTTTAATCTTCACACATTTGTGGTTTTTCCTGCTTTCTTTTTGCAAGTGACATCCAATTTTAAAGCCTTTTGATCATAGAATATGCTTGGTATGATTTCAATCTTCTTAAATTTGATGAGGCTAGTTTTATGCTTCAGTACTTTTATGTCTATCCTTGAGAATTTTCCATGTACACTAGAAAAGAATGTATAGTCTGATATTCTAGGATGAAGTGTTCTATTAATGTCATTATGTCCATTTCATCTAATGTGTCATTTAGGGCTGCTATTTCTTTATTTATTTTCTGTTTGGATGATCTATCTAATGGTGTCAATGATGTGTTTAGGTCTCCTACTATAATTGTGTTTTGGTCAATTTCTCTCTTTAGTTCTGTTAGTAGTTGCTTGGTATATTTTGGTGCTCCCTGATTGGGGGCATAAATATTGATGACTGTTATGTCTTGTTGTATAGTCCCTTTTACCATTATGAAATGTCCATCTTTGTCTCTTGTTACCTTTTTTTATCCTGAAGTCTGTTTCACCTGATATCAGTATGGCTACCTGCGTTTCTCTGGATCCCATTTGCTTGGAGTCTCAATTTCCTACCTTTCACTTTGAGTCTGTATGTGTCCTTATAGCTGAGATATGTCTCTTGGAGGCAGCACATGTTTGGGTTTAGTGTTTTTATCCAATCTGCTACTCTGTGCCTTTTTATTGGTGAGTTCAATTCATTTACATTTAGTGTGATTATTTATATATGAGGATTTCCTATCATTCTATCTTTGGTTTTCTGGTAAGATTGTATCTCCATTGTTTCTTTGTGTTTTTGTTGCTGTCTATTATTTCAATATGGAGGTATTCTATGATTTTTCCCTCTGTTTCTTCTTTTATTATGTTATATGCTTGGTGTGATTCTTTTATTATGTTATATGCTTGATATATTTCAGTTCTGGAAATTTTTTTGACTGGTTACCATTAAGTTTATGTAAAAGAAGGTTTCATATTCAGAGTATTCCATTTTCCTGAGCATGCTTACTTTCCACATTTCTGTAGTCTAGTTCAGACCTTTACTCTCCCCCCTTTTATGTTTTTGTTGTCACAAATTATCCCCACTCTGCTGGTCGAATAGCCTCCTTAAGTATTTCTTGTAGTGCAAGTCTTGTGTTAGAAAATTATCTTAGTTTCTGTATGTCCGGAAAGGTCTTTATTCCTCCTTCATATCTAAAGGAGATTTTTGCTGGATATTCTTGGCTCATAATTTCTCTCTTTCAATAGTTTGAATAACTGATTCCACTATCTCTTGGCTTGTAGAGTTTCTGTTGAGGAATGTGATGATAACCTTTCCATTGTAGGTTACCGTCTTCTTTTCCCTGGCTGCCTTGAGGATTCTTTCTTTGTCGTTAATTTTTGACAGCTTCAATACAATGTGCCTTGGAAAAGGTCTGTTGGGATTGAGGTAATTAGGTGTACTATTTGCTTTTTGGATTTGAGGATCCAGTTCTTTCCACAAGTTTGGGAAGTTCTCATTGACTGTATGTTTGAATATACTCTCTGTTCCCTTCTCCCTTTCTTCTCCTTCTGGTATTCCCATTATTTTTATATTGGTCTTCTAATGGAGTCAGAAAGTTCCGGTAGAGTCCTTTCATTTCTTTTAAGTCTCAAGTCTCTCTCTTCTTCCATCTATGTCATTTCCAGATTTCTATGTTTGATGTCACTAATTTTTTTCTCCTTCTGGTCAACTCTACTACCTAAGCTGGCTATTTCATTCTTCATTTATTTTATTGAATTCTTAATCTTAATCTCCAGAAATTCTATTTGGCTCTTTTTAAAATTTCAATCTCTTTAGTAAAATGTTCAGTTTCTTCTTTGACTGTGTTTCTGCATTCATGAAACTGTCTGTCTGTGTTTTCTTGCACATTGAGTTTTTTTAAGAACTGCAATCTTGAATTCTCTGTCATTTATGTCACATATTTCCCTGTCATTAAGTTTATTTTCTGGAGACTTTTCATTTTCTTTCTGAGCAGTCTTGTTACCTTGGTTATCCATGGCAATTAATGAATTATTATTTCTCTTCCTAAGCATCTACAGGAGTGTGTTCTGGAACAGGCTGATAGAAAGAGGTCTTTCTTTTGTTTCCCTAGGTGTTGGTAGAATGTTTTATTTTCTCTCTGACTGCAGCCATTTATTCTCTCTCACACGGTAGTGTTATATTTTCTCTGCACTCTTCCTGCTTCTCACACAATGGGGGGATTGCCTGGAAGGTGGGCTTCTCCTCTGTGAACATTTTGCCTGGGTCACAGGGCACCGCCTCCGTGGGAGGATGTAGAGAGCTTCTGAAGTTCCAAAACTCTTCATGCAACAGATTCAGAGCCTGTGTGTTTCAGAAGCTATGTTTACTCCTGCAGGTATCCACCTAGATAGGTGGGGCCAGGGGCGGGGTGGGTTGTGAGAGGTGGCCCAGAGCAATTTTGGCGACCACCACCGCACCTAGTCTGCACCTAGGACTCCCTCCCCTTTGCTGGAACTAATTATACTGAGAGTCCATGTTTGCAGGCCACAGTTCTCAGAGCTGCAAATATTCTTTTCTTTTGGTCTGACACTTCTACATTCCGTTTCTTGCCCTGGGACGGTGGGAGTGGAGCAAGCTCTGAGAGGGTGGGGTGGAAGCAGCTAGGTTCAATGCCTATGTCTTCCAATGTATGCTCAGCAGTGAGGGCCTAACCTGCTGTTTTCACCCTTCTTCTCTCAGTCTTCTCTCAGTCTTTGCTTCAAGTTCTCTGCCACGAGCATTGGGTTCAGCCGTGTTATATGCTGATCTGTCAGGCAGCACTGTGGGCCATAAGTAGAACACTAGCCATCGGAGTTCTTCCCTCTCCTGTGGCTGCAGTAGTTCTCAAATGCAGCGAGCTTGGAACTGCAAGCTCTGGTGTGCCCTGTGCCCATGCAGCCTGCATTTCCACTCTTCCAGCTTCCATCCTGCCCTTCTCGCCCAATTTGCCCACCTTTAGGTGATTTCAGTTGCGTGCTTCTTAGTCTTGCCTGTCTGCTGTGCAGGGAGTCCTTTCTAGAATTATAGTTGTTTGATTTGTTGTAAATTCCAGGGGAGATTTCAAGAGGCTCACCTCATGCCGCCATTTTTATTGTATAATCTCACTAATGCCTTTTAAAGGATGTAATCCTCAGCAGTTAATGCCACCAGCTCACTAGGCTCTCTGACTTCACTTCTGCTCTGCCAGACAGCTGATCTGGCCCCTGAAATGCTTCCAGGTCATGTGCATAAAGGCTGAGCTGCTGCCCCCCAGCACTGGGTGTCTTGGATCTTGAATCTTGGAGCAGCATAGAGATGGTTTTGCAGGTGAGCAGGGGACCCATATTTCACAAAGAGGCCACAAGATTGGGTCAGAACCCAGTACAGTTCCTTGCACATTCCTGATGACTCACATACATGTTAGATGTCCATTTACAGACTCAATTACAGGTCTTTTTTCAGAGTCATTTGTTTCCTACCCTGTCAATCTTTTTAAAAAGTTATTTCTGTTACATTTAATCCTGACCAACTCCTCAGAACATTTTGGTAAACAAACAAATCATTATAATTATGATTAACTTGAAGGAGCAAAAGGAATAAAGAACATGACACAAAATATTAAGCATAGCTTCTTTACCAAAGGTACTTTTAAAAATCTTCATTTTTAGTCTTCTTGCTGCCCAATCCTTGAACTTCTGCTCCTAATTTCTAAGATTTAAACAATCTCTGTAAGAATCTGTGAGAGTCCTGTTTTCTGGTGCATAAAACAGTTAAGAATGAGCAGAGAGATGGTTTGTAAAGAAGGAATCTCTCCAGCAAAGCACTTCAAGTGGATGCCATCTTAGAGCGGTGTTATAAAACAAAGACCATAGCTGATCTTAGACAACTGTGGATCACTGGGTGGCTGGACAACTGGACATTCCCTCGGCCTCAGGATGGGCCAAGTGAGCAGCATTTCCCTCTAATTCTTACACAGATGTCTGACTACAGTAAGTACCGGTACAGCAATTTAGCCTCCCCGTTAGAAAGGGGTTTGTGACCCCAATATGATAATCAATATTTTTTATTCTTCTCCAAAACCCCTTGTTCTAAATCCTGGATATTGGTGTTGATTGTGATCAAATTGAGGCCAGCAACTGGGGAGAAAGAAGAAGCAATGAACCACTGTGCTTATTTCTTGGATTTGTTTACCAGATTCCCTTAGCTACTCTGCAAACTTCAAGGTTTTGTAATCTCATCTTGAAAGGCTTCAATGAAGTCTTTATATGTAATTCACTCATTTCAGGGTTGGATCTAGTCCATGGGCCTGGATATTTATTTACACATTTTGATCCAAGATTAACTCATTTTAACAGCTGTAACTGTGATTTGTTCTTCAGAGCCCTCCTCTGTGCAACTGAGCACACCCTGTAACATGGACAAACATTCACAGGGAAAACAAAATTAATTTCACACAAAGTGCCTTTAAACAATATCCACATACTTGCATCTTAATAAAAGGCAGTTTATCTCCTTGCAAAAGCAGATGAACAGGAAGGCTCCTTGACGAGGCCACCCCACTTGCTGGTCCAAACAGCCTGGAAAGGTTCAGGATCCTGAGACTGCTAAGCAGCTCCTAAACTGCTTCTTCCACAGGGGAAGGAACCCAGGAAATGAGCTTCCTGAAGAACCAGGCTCAGAGAAGGGACCTGCTCTGGATGCCAGAATAAATTTGCCTCATGGATGGGTCTGTTGCTAAGGCCAAAGTTGGCCAAATCACCTTCTCTTTCTTCCCTTCTTTGTTGTTTTTAGTACAGTTGAGCATCTGTTGCCAGACATTGTTGTATTTTGCTGTTGGTTTTTGTTCTTTATTACTGTTTCTCAGTTTTAAAATAAAATCAAAGTTCACAATTCAGACAGTGCAGACACGGAGGGTATGCTTCATCTCTAATCATGCACAGATTCCCTTGTGAAAGCAGGAGGTATACTGTGTAGCTGGTGAAAAAAACACATGCAAGCTTATTGTTCTCGAAAGGGAGACTAGAGATTTTATATGAAGTTATACTTTGAGAACAGGACAAAATATATTGTTTCTCATTTTTTTTCTCCATTATAGATCTTAGCAGTAATAAAAGTACCTAATTGATTGGTGGCAGGACAAGCATAGACAAAGGACTGGTAGCCCTGGTCAAAAAGCATGGAGAGAAATACAGTCAGCCTTTGCACTTCTTACCATTGTAAATATATGAATGAGGCGTCTAAAAAAAAAAAACAAAAAAAAAACTTTACTCCACACTTAAGCATCTTACCCACTCATGGTTTTATTTACTATCTACTGGTTGAAAACTCCCAAATGTGAAAACATAACTTGAATCAAAATACTGAGGTCCAGGACCACATGTATAATAGTTTATCAGACACGTAGCAGTCCTACATGCACCTCAGACTTGCTATGTTCCCTTCCACATCCCCCCTTCCAAAGAATTTCCTGACATCTCCCTCCAGGATTCCATGACATCAGGAGCCAGAGCCTGAGAGCCTCGCAGGACTCCCTGCTCTTACCTCCCACATTCAATCCATCACCAAATCTTCATGAATGGACCTCCAAGAAAAGCCCAAACCTGGCCCAGGACCTCCAAGAAAAGCCCAAACCTGGTCCATGTCCCCACCCCTGCAGTGGACTCCCAGGTGTCTCCTATTGTTCTCATTGACCCACCCTCATCTACTCCCAAGCCCACAGCCTCAGGGTAGTCAAGTGCAGGGCCTCCATAGTTCCACTCCTTTCTCACCTTTCTGTTGTTTCTGACCTGGCCCTTCCTTGCAGCTCTGCCTATCGCCCCACACTCTGACACCAGATCTTTATACCCAACCACTACATGGTTTTGTCCACTTCCATGTCCCTAATGCATACCACAGTGTCTGGCATATATTCTGTGGCAGTAAGTATTTGTTAAATAAACACATGCATGAGTGACAGTAAGATATTAAAGAAAGAACTGAGAATATGGTAGATTTTAGGTCGCCAATTTAGGTCACTATTCTCTTAGGTTTGAGTAAATGTAAAAAATAAAGGAGACTAAAGATATTTTATAAATTAGAAAGCGAAAGGAATGGATGCATTTTTTTTCATTGTCATAGTATCTTTAGCCAACTTGTAGCATCTTTTAGCTAACTTGTAGTTTTATCCAAGAGAGCTGAGTGTTGGCTGGTTGTTCATGGCTGACTCTGAATAGAGTGGAGCAGAGTGTGGACTGTTCACCCTTCAGGATGCTGGGGTAAAAGTCGCACTATGTACCGTATTTTTCTGTGTATAATGCGTACCCATGTTTTTGGCCAAAACTTTCAGAGAAAAAAAATCTTTTGTTTTAATTCAAAATTTTATTTGTTTACATTTAGGCGTTTGTTTTTTGTATTATAAAAGAATTTTAGCATTTATTTTTTACATATTATGGTACAAAACATTTTTTTATGTCTAATCAACTAACCCTTGTTTACTATTATTCAAGCAATAAACAGACTGAATAACTGCAAAAAGAAGGAGGGTTTTTCCAAATTATAACTTTCTTTTTTACCTAGAAATGGATGGTCGTGTCGCCTTTTTTTTTTTTTTCTTTCTTCTCTATTATAATGGAAGAAGGGGGACACAGTGATAGACGTCTTCTTGGAATTGGAATAGCAGAGTTCAAGTTCCCGTTAGGGGAGTAGAGAGAGGACTACAAGCTGGGTCGATGCCAGAGATAGGAGCAGGACAGTGAGATAGGAATGGGAGCTGAGAGGTGACCCTGCAGTACCCACCCTTCTGTGGATCAGTGCCCAAAGAGCAAGGATTAACACAGCAGCAGGAGCAGCTAGGTTAGTGCCTGGGAGGGTCAGATCCAAGATAGAATCAGACTCGTGGAAATGGTTAACCGCAGTAAGAGTTACTGCAGAGCAAAGAGCAGTATCTATTGCAGCTCACCCTTTCACATGGTTCCCACATCATTGTGGCTGGTGGAGGTAGGGAACCATGCAACCAAGAGTGAGTAGGATTCTGTTTTTACATAGCAGGTGAGGAAACACAGGCTATGGTCTCTTACAGAAGCCTGTGAGGTTTCTAGGAAAGTGAGGTTTCTCACTTTCCTATAATCCTATTTTCATTAAACTCAAGCCAGTCAGCAGATGCTTGCCCCCAAAATCACTACCTGATTTTATTTTCAGTTTGGGAGTCTACATCAGTTATTTCATTTCCTAATTCACCACCAAAGCTTTGCCTAGGAGACTTATTTATTCAGCAAACAGCTGAATCCAAAATTATGTAACAAATAATTACAAAACACAAGAATAGATGTAAGGTACAAGAAATTTTATGTACCAGTAACAAATTTACGATATTTGCACATCATTAACAAATTTATGATATTTAAACATCATGGAAGGCCAAGAACTCTTCATTGTTACAAGTTCATCGTAAGTTCTACAAAACCAATTATCGTATTCCAGGGTATTATTTTGCATACAGATATTGTTATTGATTTCTAGAGTTACACTTTTAAGCATAAACATAAAAAAAGAATTAAAAACATTTATATAGATAAGGAATTAGTCCTATCCATATATAATGCTCATCCTTACTTTTCCCTCACAAATTTGGGCAAAAAAGTTTACATTATACATGGCAAAATATGGTAAGTCTCTGTGCATTCCATTTACACCCTTAAAAGAATGTACGAGGCATAGGACATGAGTTAGAAATCATCTCTAAAATGCCACTAAATGTGTCTTTTTACAGTTCATACAGTCCAGAAAGAAATATAAATAAGTTGAATTTCACAGCCCTGAGGAGGTCTTAGGCTTTTTTTGACTTATGATCATTCTGCTACTTATTATCCCAGCTGATAATCGATATTTAGACTATCACATCAAAGAGGTGCAATTATGGGGAAAGTGGTATCAGTAGCAGACCTCAGCAGAGTCAGAAGAGGACCAAGTTTGTTTTCAATGCCTTTAAACTGTGCTTTTAAGGTCATTCTTTCCTCTTCATGTTGCCCCTCACTTTGTCCCCCTCCCCCCAATGTGCTCTCTGTTTCATTGGAGTGGGTCTGATACCAACTTTCAATTGAGAACAATGCTCTACAACATTCTTCTCTGAAGATCTCATATGGTCAAGGTCTCAGCTTCACCCAAGCATTTGTGACAGATCAGGCATCAGGACAGGCCAGAGACATGTGTTCCAATGATTCCCAGGATCGCTTCCTGCTAGCTAGAGATGATTCCTGAGGGTCGACACATTTCAATGATATGCTCTCATATGAAGCAGAGAAATGAGCTTTCCTGAGCACTATTGTCATGCGGGAGACCCTGCTCACTGCGCCATTTGTCGTGCGGGGCGGCCTGCGGGGTCTCTGCTCCCGCTCCCCACACAAGAACGCAGGATATGGTGAGGCCAAAAAGGAACACCCACGGAGCCATAGGTAGGGGAGTCATACCACTATATTCTCTCTGGCGGCACTATACTCTCACTGGAGGCTGGATCCACACTGTCCACAAACCGTCATCCGCGCTTGCCAGCCCAGCCGCCATCTTCTTGCTAGCCCCATTCTTCCTCTCTTTTCCTCCTCTGCTAGCATAGCCACAGCAGTTATATTAGTGGCCAATGGCTCACTGGTTACAGCTGACGGCCAACTAGCCACAGCTGATGGCCATGCAATCACAATTGATGGCCATTTACTACCTGAGCCAGGCACCTGTCTATGTGAGGCCGAGAGCCTGGAAACTACTTTCTGGGGCTCTGCCCCCACACCTGGGTATGTCTGTGAACATGACTAGAGAAGTGCCAGGAAAGTCACTGAGTTCTGACTCACTCTATACTGCATCCATTCACCAGGTATCAGACACAACACCACAGATGTAGGCTGATAAACAAGTGGAGCTTGCTACCCTTTCCCTCCAGGCATTCCTCATAAAGCCAAGCTTCCACGTGCATGTAATGTACCAAATGTGAGCACAGGATGCATGGCCTCCCTCCACAAAACATGACCATGTTCTCCTCTACTCCAGTGCTTTGCCTTTGCATATGAGAGCCATTAAGTATATTTTGTAAACTTGAGAAATGACACAATCTACATTATCTGATCTTTTGGCTGCCCTAGGCAAATTGGTGATTGTGGGGGCAGAGCTCCAGAAAGTAGTTTCCAGGCTCTTGGCCTCACATAGACAGGTGCTGGCTCAGGTAGTAAAGGGCCATCAACTGTGATTGGATGGCCATCAGCTGTGGCTAGTTGGCCATCAGCTGTAACCAGTGAGCCATTGGCCTCTAATATAACTGCTGTGGCTACGCTAGCAGAAAGATTAAAAAATGGGGGCGAGCAAGAAGATGGTGGCTGAGCCTGCAAGCGGCGCAGTGAGGGTTGAGACTTGTGTGGCTCCTGATTCCTGTTTCTCCAACCCAGCCGCCAGCAAGAGTATAGTGGTATGACTCCCCTCTCTATGGCTCCGTGGGTGCTCCTTTTTGGCCTCACCATATCCTGCGTTCTCTTGTGGGGAGCGGGAGCACAGACCCCGCAGGCCGCCCCACACGACAGTGATGGAAAAACTATGGCTTTCCTGAAAGGCCTGCAAAATGAGACTACACAGGTGAGAAATGGAGTGAGAGTATTACATGCAGTGTTCTCTCAGAACTCAACTGCTTCAACAGGAACTTTAACAGAGAGAAATTTTACAGTGGTTGTATAAAAGTTATGTAGTATTTGAAGCACAAGTGTATCAGTTAGAGATGGGTTTCAGCTACACGTGACATGGCTTAAGTAAGACTGCTTAAACCAAAGAGCACACTTTCTTTTCACACAATAATCAGTTTGCAGTCAAGCATCTCCAGGCCCTGGGCCTCAGCTTGCAGCATCAAAGTGTCTCAAGTTTTTTTTAGGTCTTCTGCTCAGTCATCTTAACAGACATCTTCTTCACAGGAGCAAGCTGTCTCCCATTTTGCCCTCCGTCCTAGTCTGTGACCCCCTTATTTTAGGAAGAAAGGGAGAAAAGAAGTGCAAAGGCATGTCAAGTCTTCTGTCTTCCTTTGAAGGAGCTTTCCTAAAGCCCCAATTGACTTGTGCCACATCGCAAGCCAGAACTGTACTGCAGCCACCCCTCAGCAAGGCCTGTTGGGAAATGTAGTTTTGTTTAGCTAAGCTAATTGCCACTCATGATAGACTGGAGTTCTGTTAAGCAAAGAAGATAATTTAGACAGTTGACAAAAGTCAACAAGAACGTTCACACACAAACACATAGGCATCTAGTACCAACTTAGAGATCTAAAGTAAGAGTCTGCATCTGTTCAAATGAATCTGTTCAAATGAACAGATGGCCTATTCATCTATTCACAATGCCAAATTCATGATTATGTGCTCATTTCAGTCAGTTATATTGCAAATATAACCTTTCAGCAATTTGGAAGATTAGAGGAAATGATTTTGTCAGCAGTCCACATATAATTTTTCAGAACTTGAGAGCCACCCTGAAAGTAAATGTGAAAAATAAAAGTATCCAACAGGAACTCTATTGATGTGATTAAAAGACCCATTGAACATTGCAAATATTACAAAGAAGAGACAGGTGATGAGCATGAAGAACAATATTTCTCTGTGATTGTCTCTAAAGTTACTGCTAACTAAAGGGGAGCAACATAGCTGAGTGAATAAACAACAGGCTTCAGCTGGAGCAGAGCTGATTCAAAGCCCACCTCTGCTGCTTCCTAATTTGGTAGCCCTGACTGAATTTCAGTTTCTGTCTATAAACTGTGGATAACACATAAAGACAGAGGTTTTGTATGTAAAGGCTCAGCCAATTTAAATAGTATCTGTTAATGCCATTGGCAAATTATGTCTTCTATCCTTAATCAAATTGGATTAATTAGTCTCATCAATAGTCACTACTGAAAAAAATCAAAGCCATAGCACTGTGCTCTGCAGCAGTGGAAAAAAAGGCATATAAAAAAAGGAATAGGTTTTAAAGGTTTTGGATCCAGACTATTTATTTAACCACAGTTCTAACAGTATAATTGTGGGGATTCTGTTTTATTGTTAAGAATCAGAGATAATTATTTCTCAAGGTGAGAATGGTCAGTGCTTCATTTTTCCAGTACTGCTTTGGAGAAACCATTGAGAAACAAATTCCGTTCTGTTTTTCCTCTGTAACTACAGACAGGCTAACCTGCACTGGATTGATACCACTGAGCCTCCATGCCGGCCCAGCTATGCTGGAAGGCTAAACTGAATTCCCAGGGCTGCTGTCTGGAGCAATGAGTCATCAGAGCCATCAGAGCTATTTCCTGGCTTCTATGCTGAGCCAAGGAACAGGAGACATGGAGACATGGAGGTGAAAACAAAACCTGAGTCCAAAGTCTTTTCACTTTTTGAAGCTGCATGAGTCTCACTAGTTCTTTCGTACAGGTTTACTAATGACATGCTGCGATATGGAATTTGACTCACAGCCACTCTAACACAGAATCTTCACTTAAAAGTCATTTTCATAGACAAAAAATTTAATAAATGAAAAATAAAAATGAATTTATTCTTCACTTTCAAAAGAGCTACAAATAAATAAAGGCTTGAGAGTGATTTTGGACACAGATTCACAGCTTCTAGAAACACAGAGTATATTACACTTCCGAAGTTTCGCTTCCTCACACGGGATGCTGAGACTGCAACTATTGTTTCCTATTTAACTAATGCTTTCCTTGCTTCTCGGGGAGTCATTTAACACAGCATGCCAAACCCTGCAGTGAGAGTCTCAGGTAGCAAGCCCTTCTCTCACTGCAATAACACACAGGGACAAAGGACACCACCGGAGAAAGGAATTTATTTTTATAGTATCACTTCCTTACTCCCCCAAATAATAACTGTTTGGATTACTTATTATTAAATCAGAGGGGGCAGAAACCTCAAATCTGATTTGGTTTTCACTGTTTGCACCACTCTTTGTTTATCTTTCATTCATTACTTAGCTTGGGAAATTACAAAAAAAAAAAAAAAAAAAAAAAAAATTTGGCCATTCACTTCACTTTGTATCTAGAAATTTTTTTTTTTTTTTTTTTTTTTATTAATTAGTTTCAGGTGCACAAGACAAAGCAAAACTTAGACATTTATCATTTATATCCCTCACACTGTGTGAACCCCCCTCCCCCCATCCACTATCCCTCTGTACGTTCCCAAAACCTCTCACCTTCCCCTTATCCCCACCCCCCTGCCCATCTAGCAACCCTCAGTTTTTCCTCCATTTTTCCAAAACTGTTTCTGATTAGTTCATTCACTTATTCTTTTCTTTAGATTCCACATATAAGTGAGATCATATGGTATTTGTCTTTCTCTTTCTGACTTATTTCACTTAACATAATGTTCTCTAGGTCCATCCATGTTGTTGCAAATGGTAGAAATTTTAATCTGCTGCTTCTCAGCTTTAGTCCTTCTTTCTCAGCTGCTTGCACTATTGAAATATAAAGGGTCCATAAGACTTATGTTTCTCTACAAATACTCTAAAAGCAGAGGGGAAAAGCCACTATGTAAAATGCACAAGAAATCATTCCACACATAGGACTTAGCTATCTAGCTTATAGAGCAGGTGGATGTAATGGGAGTCAAGGCAGTCAGCATGGCTATCAGGTAGCTCCTGTCTACAGTGAACCATGACAGTAACATGGTCCAAGCATCACTCATTCATTTATTTACAATAACATGCTGAATAGGACTCAAGAGTATCAGGAAAAGGTAAAAAGACTAACCTAGGCACAGGATAGAAAAGACAAAGATAGTGTGATTCTTAGACAAGAAGTAAAGAATAGGGCTTTCATGCTTTTTTTTTTTTTTTTTTAATTGAAGTATATTTGAGGTGACAGTATGACCCAGCAATCCCTCTACTGGGTAGCTACCAAAAAATCTGAAAACATTTATCTGTAAAGGTATATGTGCTCTCATGTTCATTGCAACTTTATTTACAGTGGCCAAGACACGGAAACAACCAACGTGTTCTTCGATAGATGATTGGATAGAGATGTGTTATATATACGCAATGGAATACTATTCCGCCATGCTTTTTAATAAGACAGCAGAGTTTGGGAACTTGGAAAATAGAGCACCAGGCCTTCAGGACTTAAAGAAGGACAGGCTCTTGGTAATCAGCTGGGGATAGCCCCAATTCCTGTCAACACCCTGCAATCTCACACCATCCTGGATCGATATCTCCCACATCTATAACTCCTGTCCTGAATTGTATCCAAATATAGACTCCTGTTCCAAGAGGAAAGTATGCATGTTTGGTCTCCACCCTCACATGGCTCAAAAAGCACTCCCAGCTTTCTCTAATAACTTACTTTCTAGAAAGTATCCTGGCAAGTCATTGAGTCATGTCATTCCTTCACTTTTTATTTCCAATCTATCATTTCTACCCAACCCAAGTTATTCGTTTCTTCAGGTTACATCTGAAATTTGTCAGTTCTTTCCATCTTCATAGCTGACTGAATGATCCAGTCCCTCATCTCCTCATGCCTAGAAGGCAGCCCAGGGTGCCAGGAAATGCATGGACTCTGGAGGTGAATTGAACCACTATTAACCACCTCATTTCCCACATAACCTTTATCTCAATGACTTCACCTTGAGATTTTCAGTTATCTGAAAAATCTAGTGACAAATCCTACTTTGCAGGGTTGTAGAGAACAATAAAACATTTTCAAAAATACTATGTAGAATAATATCAGAAATCTTGATAAACATACCTTAGTTAGACCAGTTCCTGGCTCAGTTACTCATGGGAGATTCTTCCTCATCAAACACAAGCTCTTCTTCCTGTTGGTAAAGGTCTGCATGGTCTCTTCACAGCCTCTCTGTGGCCTATACTGATGGTCTCAGAGGACCCTAACCCCCAGAATCTGCTCTAATGAGGACCTACAACCCCACTGTGTGAAGACCTCAGGCTCAAAGAGGACTCAAATTTGGCTTCCCTCCATTATCACTCTCCTCTCATCACCCAAACCTGCTTATTGTTTAATGCTTATCTCAGTTGTAACCTTTTCTAAGGAGACTTTCTCATGTCATCTGGAGCTCTCCTGTCTCTGGTATTTAAAATACACATGCACACACTCTTGTATAGCAGTTACTATGTGCCAGGCTCTATTCTGTTATTAAAGAAAAATTATCATTATGGTCAATTTCCCTATTTTATAGGTGGGAACCCAAAGGCAAAGAGAGGTGACAGAAAAACAGGTGGCAGCACCAAGATTTGGCCCAGTCAGGCTGGCCATGATCCTCAGCCTGAATAACTGGGCTCCACCACATAGCCCAAATGCTCTCAAAGATTGGCACGTAATTTTTCTTCAATAGCTTTAGAGATGAGCTCCTGGGAAAAATAAGTAACCCTTCATATGAAAATTTTAGGGGGTCAGACAAGGTAACTACATAGGAGGCTCCTGAACTTCCATGTTCCCATTGACCCACCAAATGTAAAACTATGCATGGATCATTTTCCAGTGAAAGAAATCTATAAACTACCATATTTCCCCCAAAATAAGGCCGGGTCTTATATTATTTTTTGCTCCAAAAGATGCATTAGGGCTTATTTTCAGGGGATGTCATATTTTTCATGTACAACAATCTACATTTATTCATTTATTCATGTACAAAAATCTACATTTATTCAAATACTGTCATGTCATCTTCTTTTGGAACATCGTCATAAACTCTGCAAACCCTGAATTCCAGCTTGAATTTCTTGCGACTCCATTTCCTGTAGAACCATTGACCCTAATCCCTCACGTCCAGCAATAGAGCTCTTCTTAAATGAGCACTTCTTGTCCATGTAGCCTGCTTGTAGTGCATTGGCAACACAGCTGTCAGTGATTTTATCCCATGAATTCTTCACCCAAGTCATGATCTCTTGCAGGCGAGGTTTCACATAGTTTCCATGCGGACTTCTCTCCATTCTATTTTCAATGTAATCATTGATTTCCATGCGTAAGTTGTCCTTGAATATCTTGTTTATTGCAATATAAGAGTCTGGAGATAGGCAGTCATTCCTACAGGAATCATTATTTGATCTATTCTTCTCTCTGCAAGGAAGTTCTTCATGTCTTTAGCGTGGTGAGTGCTGGCTGAATCCCAGACTAGCAGACCTCTTTGGCCACCTCGCAAAAAAGTGGCAACATTAAATCAACCCACTTCCTTATAACTGCTTGTGTGCACCAGTCTCTTTCGGTTTCAAGAATATAAATGCTTGAAACATGTTCAACCTTATCTTTCTTGCCCTTAGTGATGATTGGAGATAGGCTTTCTTTCCATCCAGATGAATTTCCAAAATACAGGTAACATGCACTTTTGTAACCAGTGGAGGGAATGTAGATTGATGAGGCACCCCTCTGATCAATTGTCATTTGAGATCCTTGGCCCATAAACACTGCAGTTTCATCCATAACAATCATGTTGGAGAGTTGGTATTTAGAAAAGTCAATGCCATCAACAAAGGACTTGAATGCAAGTGCACGTTTAATAACTTCAGCTTGAATAGTGTTGTTAATCTTAGAGACAGCTCACATCGCTGAAGGAAGCCATCCAGATAGTGTTCTGATGCTTTGAATTCTTCTGGGGATATTTCTAACTGTGATGCCATTGCAAGGGCAAATGCTTGAATAACAACCCTGCACACAACCAAACCCTTTGCTCTCCTGTCAGCAAACCATTCATAGATGATGTCTTCCAGCTCAGGAAATAATAGTTGCCGACCTGATCCACACTTGCACTTCATAGCATTTCCTTCATCCACCTGTTGACTGAGGTTATCCTACTCTGCTCTCCATTTCCAGACCATTTGGAGATCCAACTTCTCTTTGCAGAAAGCCATGAGATTCTTGCCCCAGGAGTCCTCCATGATTCCTTTCTTGTACTCGATGGAGTAGCTGTTTCTTTTTGTACTCATCTTGTCTGGGGGTCAAAATATTATTCTCTTTAAATATACCATTAAGTCAAGTGTTAATTGAAGACTTACGAGACAGGAGTCGCAACAAAAATGATGACAGTAAAGAATGATGGTTCCACACAAAAGTGATAAAAAATTGCAGGCACCAAAATTCAGAAAATGTTTCTTTACTTCACACAAGTACATTAAGTACGTCTGTTACAACACACGACATATTGAATTGTGAAGATTCATATTAGACACAACCACGTCCATTTGTTATTAAGTGTGCACATTATTCGTGCATTGTGTCTGTACTCCGATTGGTCATTCAGCAATAAGTCTCGAGTTCATCTGTTTACATAATCATTTACCTCTCATCCAAAGATGCCCGCTTGGGTATTTATAAATACTTAATTATAATTCATATTATCATTTATTTTAAATATTAATGTCAATAATGTTATTTATTTATATTTAATTCTATATTAATATTATTTTATAATTCAATACATTCATCATATGTTGCAACAGACATACTAAATGCGTATGTCTGGCTGACAATCTTAACTGGGGCTTATTTTGGGGGTAGGGCTTATATTACGAGCATCTTGAAAAAATCATGCTAGGGCTTATTGTCCAGTTAGGTCTTATTTTCGGGGAAATAGAGTAGCTTAGTGAATCCTACACATCAGCCAAATGAGAAAATACCCACATCAAAATGGGGATGAAAGGCCAACACACACTCTCTTTATAAACCCTACCCCAGAATAATACTATAAAATTGGGACTGAATTCCCAACTCCCAGCTTCTCACATTTAGCATCCCAGTTTTTAAGGCTCTTACCTGAGGGGTGGACCCCCAAAACACCTAGCTCTGAAAGCCAATGTGTCTTGCATCCTCAAGACTGTGGCAAACAAATGAGTGATTAATAGGATTATGAGCATTTGCTGCAGTTTCTTCACCAGGGCTCAGTACTGAGAGAGTAGACAAGAATATCTCTGTCCCGATATTTCTTTGAAAGGGGTTCATGCACACACTTTAAAAGCTGCTTAAGAGCCAAGCTTCTAATTTAGCACACATCTTGAAGCTGGCTACTACCACCATCTCCAGAGACCAGGAAAACTGAGGGACAGCTAGCCTGCTCCAAGATGTGAATATGTCCCTGGAAGGAGCTTGTGCACATGTCTGGCACCCCAACTTTTGTGACTACTACCAAAAAGATGGGCCTCTGATCACCTGGATCTGAAGGCCAATAGCTTTTCTATTTACAAATCCCACAAACTGTAATAAACAACCAATCATAGCTATGTATCCAGGCTAGTATACAAGGAGCAGCCCGAAATGCCCACCTCCCAGTTACTCCCTAGACAGGAGCTTAAATATATACATTCCCAGCTGCTGCCTGAGGGTCTGGTTTCCAATTATCCTATATCTAGGTGCAGAATGTGATCCTCTCCTTTGGGATACTGATGCATTTTGGCATGCCCTCAACCACTGAAAGCCACTAAGAACAAAGAAGGTGGCTTGGGCAATCACAAAGGTTTGAAAGCAAACCAAGAGTTCAGGCTGAGCTAAGTTCAACTCTTACATAAGGCCACTCTGTAAAGAGTAGGAGAGGTGGCTGTTTTACTTAATGTGCAGAACCCAACACAAAAAGTTAAGGGAAATAAATAAAGTAATATGTTCCAAATAAAAGAACAAGATAAATATTCAGAAACCGATGTTAATGAAATGCAGGTAAGTGGTTTACCTTATAGAGAGAGTTCAGAATAACTATTATAAAGATTATCACCAAGGTCAGAAGACCAATGTATAAACGAAGTGAGAATGGAAAATATAAAAAAAAGAACAAAACAGGAATCACAGAACTGAAGAATAAAATTACTGTACTGAAAAATTCAACAGAGAGTTTCAATGACAGACTAGATCAAGTAGAATAAAAGGATCAGAGAGCTAGAATACAGAGCAGTAGAATTCGCCTAAAGAAAGAGAAAAAAAAAAGGATGAAAAGCACTGTAAAGATGGTTTAAGGGACTTACAAAACACCAATATTACGTAGATCAATATATATGCACTATAGGGGTACTAGAAGAAGAATAAAAGAAAGAAAGGGGAAGAAATCTTACTCAAAAAAATAATGAATGACAATTTTCCTAACCCAGGGGAAAACAAACATTCAGATCAAGGAAGCCAAGAGTGTTCCAAATAAGTTCCTGAGTATAGAAATCTAAAGCAACCCAATCCTGAAGACAGGGAGAGACTCTTAAAAGGAGCAAGACAAAAGCAATTTATTTCATACAAGTGAAACCCCATAAGACTATAAGCAGATTTTCAGCAGAAATTTGAAGGCCAAAATGGAATGGGATTATATCTTCAAAGTGCTGAAAGAAAAAACCTGCCAACCAAGAATACTCTGCCTGGCAAAGTTTTCCTTCAGAATTGATGAAGAGATAAAAAGTTTTCCAGACAAGCAAAAGCTAAAAGAATTTATCACCAGGAGACCAACCTTACAAGAAATGACAAAGGAAGTTCTTCAAGCTGAAACAAATGGATACTAATTGATAACAGGAAAATACGTGAAAGTATAAAATTTAATGGTAAAAGTAAATACATAGTTAAATTCTTTAATGTTGAATACTTTAATGTTGTAATGGTACTGGGTAAATCATTTATCTCGAGTATGAAGGTTAAAAAACAATAATATTAAAAACAATTATAACTGGGGCCGGCCCGGTGGCTCAGGCGGTTAGAGCTCCGTGCTCCTAACTCCGAAGGCTGCCGGTTTGATTCCCACATGGGCCAGTGGGCTCTCAACCACAAGGTTGCCAGTTCAATTCCTCGAGTCCCACAAGGGATGGAGGTCTCTGCCCCCTGCAACTAAGATTGAACACGGCACCTTGAGCTGAGCTGCCGCTGAGCTCCCGGATGGCTCAGTTGGTTGGAGCATGCCCTCTCAACCACAAGGTTGCTGGTTCGACTCCCGCAAGGGATGGTGGGCTGTGCCCCCTGCAACTAGCAACGGCAACTGGACCTGGAGCTGAGCTGCGCCCTCCACAACTAAGACTGAAAGGACAACAACTTGAAGCTGAACAGAACCCTCCACAGCTAAGATTGAAAGGACAACAACTTGACTTGAAAAAAAAAAGTCCTGAAGTACACACTGTTCCCCAATAAAGTCCTGTTTGCCTTCCCCAATAAAATCTTTAAATATATATATATATATATATATATATATATATATATATATATATATATATAACTACAATAATTGGTTAACGGATACATAATGTAAAAAGATATAAATTGTGACATCAAAGACATAAACATTGACAGGAATGTCAAAATACACAGCTTTTATATGAGTCCAAAGTTAACATATTATCAGCTTAAAACAAATTTATAAATATATGTTTTATGTAAGCATCATGGTAATCACAAAGCAAAAACTTATAATAGGTACACAAAAGATAATGAGAAAAGAATGAAAGTGTATCACGACAGTAAATCATCAAATCACATAGGCAAAGAGTAAGAGAAGAACAAAGGAATTACAAAATAATCAGAAAGCAATTAATAAAATGGTGATTATAACAAGTCCATGCCTATTAAAAATTACTCTTAATGTAAACGGAGTAAATTTTCTAATCAAAATATAGGGTGGCTGATGGATAAGAAAATAAAACCAAATATATGCTGCCTACAAGAGACTCACTTTAACTTTAAAGACACACATAGGCTAAAAGTAAAGGGATGGAAAAAGGTATTTTATGGAAATAGAAACAAACACAAAATAAAAGCAGGAAACCTATACTTACATCAGACAAATCAGACATTAAAACCAAAGACTGTATCAAGAAACAAAGAAAGATTATATAATGATAAAGCTATGAACTCATCGAGAGGCTATAACTTTAGTAAATATTTATAGACCCAACATAGAAACACCTAAATAGATGAAGCAAATATTAATTGATCTGAAGAGAAATAGAAAGCAATACAATAATAATATGGATGTCAATACTCCATTTCCAACATTCAACTAGATCATCCAGATAGAAAATCGATAAGGAAACAACACTTAAACTATGCCTAGATAAGACAAACCTAACAGACATTTGCAGAACATTGCATTCAACATCAGCAGAATACACATTCTTCTCAAATGAACACTCTCTGGGGTAGATCATATTTTAGGCCAAAAAATATCTTAATAAATTTAAGAAGATTGAAGTCATATCAAGCACCTTTTCTGACGACAGTGGTATGAAACTAGAAATTAACTACAAGAAGGAAGCTGGGAAATTCACAAGTATGTGGAGATTAAACAATATGTTTCTCAACAACCAATGGATCAAATAATAACTCAAAACAAAAATCAAAAAATATCTTGAAATAAATAAAAATAAAAATAAAAATGAAAACAGAGCATAACAAAACTGGGGATGCAGCAAAAACAGTTCTAAGAGAGAGTTTTACAGCAATAAATGTCTGCATAAAGAAACAAAAAGATCTCAAATAAGCAACCTAACATTACATCTCAAAAGAACTAGAAAAAGAAGAAAAAATAAGCCAAAGTTAATAAAAGGAAGTAAATAACAAAGATCACAACAGAAATAAATGAGACTAAAAAGACATTAGAAAATATAAATAAACTAAGAAATTAAAAAAAAAATAAAGCAGACAAACCTTTACCTAGAATTATATGAATAAGAGAGGACTCAAAATATAAATGATCGAGGAGATGTTACAACTGACAGCACAAAAATAAAAAGATCATAAAAGACTACTGTGAACAATTAATCCAACAAATTGAACAACCTAGAAAAAATGGATAAATTCATAAAAACATACAACCTACCAAAACTGAATCATGAAGAATCAGAAAATCTGAACAGACTGATTAATAGTAAGTAAATTGAATTAATAATCAAAAAACTTCCAAACAAACAAAAGTCCAGGGCCAGATGGCTTCACTGGTGAAATCTACCAACATTTGAAGAATCAATACCAATTCTCAAATTTCCAAAAAATAGAAGAGGAAAACGCGTTTCCAAATTTATTTTACAAGGCTATTACCCTGATGCCAAAACCAGAGAAGCATACTAAATAAAAGAAAATTACAGGCCAATATTTTGATGAATATAGATACACAAATCCTCAACAAAATATTAGCAAACCAAATTCAACAGCACATTACAAGGATTATACACCATGATCAAGTGGGATTTATTTAACAGATGCAAAGATGAATTAACATCTACAAATCAATCACTATGTGATTGATACACCACACTAACCAAATTGAGGATAAAAATCATATGATCATCTCAACAGGTGTATCAAAAGTACTTGACCAAATTTAATATCTTTTCATGAAAAAACCCTCAATAAATTGGATATAAAGGGAATGTACCTCAACTTAATAAAAGGCATATATGACAGACCCTCAGCTAATATCATACTCAAAGGTGAAAAGCTGAAACTTTTCCTCTAAGATCAGAAACAAGACAAGGAAGCCCGCTCTCCACTTTTATTCAACATAGTACTGAAAGTCCTAGCCAAAGCAATTAAAGATATCCAAATCAGAAAGGAAGAAGTAAAATTGTCTCTACTGGCAGATTGCATGACATATATAGAAAACACTAAAGACCCCATCAAAAAACTGTTAGACCTAGTCAATGAATTCAGTAAAGTTGCAGGATGCAAAATCAACAGTCAAAAACCAGTTGCTTTTCTATATGCTAACAATGAGTTATCAGAAAGAGAAATTAAGAAATCAATCCCATTTGCAATTGTACAAAAAGAATAAACTACTTAGGAATAAATTTAACCAAAGAGATGAAAGACCTATACACTGAAAGTAAGATGTTGGTGAAAGAAATTGAAGACACAAAGAAATGGAAGGATATTCCATGTTCATGGACTGGAAGAATTAATATTGTTAAAAGGTCCTTATTACCCAAAGGGATCTACAGATTCAATGCAGTCCTTCTCAAAATTCCAATGTCATTTTTCACAGAAATAGAACAAAATCTTAAAATTTGAATTTAACCACAAAAGACCATAAAGGTAAGAGGAATCTTGAGAAAGAAACACAAAGTTAGATTTCAAACTATATTACAAAGCCACAGTGATCAAAACAGTATGTTATTGTCCTAAAAACAGACACAAAGATCAATGGAACAAAACAGAGAGTCCAGAAATAAACTCATGCATATATGGTCAATTAATTGACAACAGAAAGGCCAAAAATATATAATGAGGAAAAGATAGTCTTGTCAATAAATGGTGCCAGAAAAACTGGGTTGCCACATGCAGAAGAATGCAAGTGGACTCATCTTACACTATAAACAACAATCAACTCAAAATGGATTAAAGACTTAACTGTAAGACCTGAAACTGTAAAACTCCTAGAAACCATCCACAAATTAAAAAGCAACCTATGGAATGGGAGAAAATATTTGCAAACCACATATCTGATAATAGGTTAATATTCAAAATATAAAAAGAACTCATACAACTCAATAGCAAAAAAAAAACAAAAAAACAAAAACAAATAACCCAAGTAAAAAAATGGACAAAGGACCTAAATAGATATTTTCCATAAGATGGCATACAAATGACCAACAGGTGCATGAAATGGTGCTCAACATCAATAATCACCAGGGAAATGCAAATCAAAACCACAATGACATATCACCTCACACCTGTTAGGATAGCTAATTTTAAAAAGTCAAAAGATAAAAAATGCAGGTGAGGATATGGAGGACATGGAACCCTTGTACTCTGTTGGTGAGGATGTAAACTGGTACAGTCACTGTGGAAAACTGTGGAGGTTCCTCAAGATATTAAGAGTAGAACAATCATATGATCTAGCAATCTCACTTTTGGCTATATATCCAGTGGAAACAAAACTATTATATTGAAGAGGTATCTGTACTCCCATGATCTTTGCAGCATTATTCATAATAGCCAAGGGGGGTGTGTGTGTGTGTGTGTGTGTGTGTGTGTGTGTGGCTGAATATTGAATATCGTATATATGTGTGTGTGTGTACAAACACACACACACACACACACACACACACAAACTTCTGTCATTTGTGACAACATGGATAAACATAGACGGCATTATACTAGGTGAAGTTATCCAGACAAAGACAAATGTTGCGTCACTTACCTGTGGAATCTTAAAAAAAAAAAAAATCTAACTGATAGAAACAGAGAGCAGAAAAGTGTTAGCCAGGGACTGGGAGATGGAGAAAATATGGAGAGACTGGTAAAACCTTCAGCTATAAGATGAATAAGGTCTGAGGATCTATCTAATGTATAACAGGGGGACTATAGTTGATACTGCTGTGTTATGTAATTGAAATTTGCTAAGAGTAGAACTTAAATGTTGTCATGTTAAAGAAAAAAGTAAATATGTGAGGTGATTGATTTTTTTAATTAACTTGTTGGGGAGGGGAGTCCTCTCACAATATATACATATATCAAATCTTCATTTATACACTTTAAATATCTCACAACATTTTTTCCATTATACCTCAATAAAGCTAAAAAATGTACCCTTTTTTATTTCCTTGGTAAATCCCACAGCGCTAGTTATCACAGCAAATAAAAAGAGGTAACATTTATTGGGTTTAATAGTGTGACAGATATGGGTCTAAATTGTTTACATGTATTAATTAATACACTTTATCCTCATAGCCTCAAAATGTTGGTATTATTAACCGATTTACAGAAAATGAAACAAGGTCTTTCCATCTTCCTCTATGCCATGGTATTTTGTAACGACAGATATCACAATGAAGCAAGATAGGGTTGAGCAGACTTTATAAAGAAAGTCTGAGATCTCGTGAGAAAGGTGCCGAGTCCTTAATGTGTGACATGCTTCCTTCTGAGTCAAATTGGATCCTCATTCCAGATGCCTCTGGTGATAAACTTGGCATTCCTTTGGTCAATCTTTGCAAACCAAGCTTGCGTGTTCTGTTTTTGAGAACAAAATGCAAATAAGATGAGTTTTTATTATTGTGTATATGTGTCCTGTATATTACTCTTCTAGTTGTGAACTGGAAAAACCCAGCTTGTGGCTTATTTATTACTTTGCAAAAGAATAGGGATATTTTGGGGGTGTAAGAGGGGTGTGAGAGAGAGAGAGAAAGAAAAAGAGAGGGGACAGAGGGAGAGAGAGAGAGATTGATTTTCCTGGCCAAGTTTCTCATTTGTATTTGTATATGAAGAGTTTACTCATGTTTCAAATATTTATAGTTTAATATTTAATTAAAAGTTACTATTTGGGAAATTCTAGAGATAAAAAAATGAAATACATGCAGAAACTCTGTAATAATTATATGAGTGATCTTCTTTTAAGTACAGAGCATTGGTGGTATCTTATGACTTTATTCTGAACATTCCTTGAGTTTGAAAAATGTGGGAAGCAGAATGACTCCTGGACAAGGAATGAGCTGATACAGGTCCATCCAGGCTTTGCCCCTCGGTGTGTATTTGGAGGAACATCTGAAATTCTTGGGACTGTTGCCCTTTGGTCAAATGGTAGCGTAGATGACACAAAGTAATTCCTCTTCCTACCCTTAGAGATCTTGTCATGGACAACTGAAACATTGTATTTAGAGAAACACTAAGTCCTGACTTTATGTCTCCACTTCCAAGTTTGCCCTTGTTAAGGACAGACAATCCTCACCATCAATAAAGACACCGAGATCCACTAAGAACCGAGATCATTTAGTGAAGTCCCTCCCAAGTGTTTGTGAAGAAAGATAAAAAATAAAATAAAATTGGGAAATAGAAGTTTAACAGTGAGGCAAGAGAAGAAAGTAAAACCTCAATGGTCCAGAGAACTGTGTTCTAATAGACCCCAAATGTTCTCAATATCCCCAAGGCCAAAAGAAGCCCTCCAGAAGATTTAAATAGGCTTCCTACCTCTGCAGACACACACAGCACACCCCTCTTCTGTGTCTCAGCAGGCCAGAGGCACATCTGCATCTTTCAAAAAGAGAGCCAGGAGCCACCCCTCCCCCACCCTTCCCAGGGCAGCTCAGGGCAGGATGAGAGGTATTCACCCCATGGAAAAGCAAGGAGACAAGTCAAGCTTACAGCAAACCCTGCATTCCACACCATCACCATCTGAAATACAGTGCAATAAAATTGATGCTGATAATGACATGCCCGTACAGAAAGAAACTGATGAATTATGTCTTGGAAACGTTGTGTGAGAAAGCAGGAAATTGAATAGTATATTTCAAAACGATTGTCACCAAAAAAGTATTCAAATTTAAACTTTACTATATAAAGGGTTAAAATTTTTACCATCTAAAAAATCACTTTCCTGAAAGAATTTATTTGTTATGACTCGGGCTAACTGGCATTTTATTTGGCAACTTCTTTTTTTCTACAATGAGGAATAACTGATAAATTCCAACTAATTTTTCTTTGTACCTTGAAGATTCCTTATCATTTCTAAGACTTTTCAAAGTGGATTTAGGTGCAGGTTCCAAAAATAAGCTAGAGTCAACATTTATTGAATACTTACCATGTGCCTGAACTATGCTAAACATTTTACAGGAATTAGCCCACAGCCATCAGAACAATTCCATGGTAGTTGAGGGAGTACTGGTATTGTTCCTGGGTGATTCATGAGGAAACTGAGGCTTGGAGAGGTTAATTAACTGAACCAATGCCAAAAAAAGGACCATGTCAGTATCCAAAGCCATGTCCATCTGGCTCCAGAGCCAAATATTCAACTTCTAGAAGACAGTGCAAAAGAAAGGACAGCAAAGAATTGGACTTAGACAACTTATAAAGAAATTGGTTCTGATGAGAAAGACAAGTTGGCATACGTTACTAAACCCTAAGCAGTTTTTTCCTCATCTGGTATTTAGACATCCATTTAACACAGTGTTAACAGTGGTCATTGTAAACTGAGTTTGATTCTAGCAAGAGCTTTGGGTCCCTTTGGCAAACAGCATTATTCAGAAGAGGAGACTCCTCTCATTTCATGCTAAAATCAGAAAATAGACAGCAAGGGGAAATAAGAAGTAGTTATTCTTAGCCATAATCTAATTTATTTCACTTTAGCTCTATTGTTAAGTTGGATAGAGAGCCCATGAATGTCTCAACAGGACCTAGAAGTTTCATCAAGCGGAATTCAGACTTGAATTTCCATGTGAGGAGGTTCTGTTGCAACTCCCCTGGCAGAAGTCACCACATCAATGATGAATGCTCAGACTCAGCTTGTAGCTGAGAGCCATTAGGGTTAGAGAAGCCTCAGTGGTTAGGTCAGAGGTCTTGTGGGGACAGAGCCCCAGAGAGCGGTTTCCAGGCTCTCGGCCTCACATAGACAGGTGCTGGCTCAGGTAGTAAATGGCCATCAATTGTGATTGCATGGCCATCAGCTGTGGCTAGTTGGCCGTCAGCTGTAACCAGTGAGCCATTGGCCACTAATATAACTGCTGTGGCTAGGCTAGCAGAAGAAAGAGAGAATGGGGGCTAGCAAGAAGATGGCGGCTGGGCTGGCAAGCGTGGATGGTGGTTTGCGGACAGTGTGGATCCAGCCTCCAGTGAGAGTATAGTGCCGCCAGAGAGAATATAGTGGTATGACTCCCCTACCTATGGCTCCGTGGGTGTTCCTTTTTGGCCTCACCATATCCTACGTTCTTGTGTGGGGAGTGGGAGCAGAGACCCCGCAGGCCGCCCCGCATGACAAATGGCGCAGCGAGCAGGGTCTCCCGCATGGCAAATGGCGCAGCGAGCAGGGTTTGGTGCCGGCCAAAGCTCCTCGAAGGGCGGTGGAGCAGTTTGTGCGTATGAACACTCAATCTCAGGAAGACCAGGAGGAGCAGCTGCCGGAGAGCTGGACCCCCGTGGAGGGGTGGGAGGACGTGGACGGTTCTCCCACCAGCACAGGAAAAGCCATGCAGCTGCTGCAGAGATGGAGCCCCGTGGAGAGGTGGAAAGATGTGGACGGTTCCCCAACCAGCACAGGCCGGAGAAAGCAAAGGTCGTTGCGGCCCTGTGGGCCGGGAGGTTCCTGCTAGGGCAGCCCGGATGCAGGACTTGTAGTCCCAGGAGGTAACGCTTGCTGAGTCCTCTGTGGGAGATGAGGGTGAGGTCAAGGTCGTCCCTCACCCCCAGGACAGCCCTGGTGAATGACTATGGACCATGGGGAATTGCCTTCCATCCCTAATTTAATGGACCGCTTGACTGTTTGTTTGGGAACTGTTGTTAGTGGAAGTGGGGGATATTTTCTTTTGTCTCTTGACTGGCCGATATTGAGAATATGTAAGCACCTTGATTGTGAGTCGCTGTTGTTCCAGCAGAGTACCCTGAGAGGCACAGAGAGTGGCAGTGCCCTGAGAGCCCTGGCTGAGTCCAGGAAGTCTGGCTGAGCCCTGAAGATGCCCTGGCTGTGCCCAGGAAGTCGGGCTGTTCCCAGAGAGAGTGGCAGTGCCCTGAGAAATCCTAGCTGTGCCCAGGGAAACTAGTGGTACCCTAAGAAGTCCAGGAAGTCTGGCCATGCCCAGAAGCACTGGTGGTGCCCTGAGAAACCCTGGCTGTGTCCGGGAAGACAGGTGGTACCCTAAGAAGTCCAGGAAGTCTGGCCGTGCCCAGAAGTACTGGTGGTGCCCCGAGAAACCCTGGCTGTGTCCGGGAAGACAGGTGGTACCCTAAGAAGTCCAGGAAGTCTGGCCGTGCCCAGAAGTACTGGTGGCGCCCTGAGAAACCCTGGCTGTGCCCAGAGAGCCTGGCTATATCCAGGACATTGCATTCACCCCCAGGCTCCTCGCACAGGGCCCCTCGTGGAAGACGCTTGTCGTGTAAATTGTGAGGCGAGAGCCTGTAGGGGTGGAGTGTGGGGACAGAGCCCCAGAGAGCGGTTTCCAGGCTCTCGGCTTCACATAGACAGGTGCTGGCTCAGGTAGTAAATGGCCATCAATTGTGATTGCATGGCCATCAGCTGTGGCTAGTTGGCCGTCAGCTGTAACCAGTGAGCCATTGGCCTCTAATATAACTGCTGTGGCTAGGCTAGCAGAAGAAAGAGAGAATGGGGGCTAGCAAGAAGATGGCGGCTGGGCTGGCAAGCGTGGATGACGGTTTGCGGACAGTGTGGATCCAGCCTCCAGTGAGAGTATAGTGCCGCCAGAGAGAATATAGTGGTATGACTCCCCTACCTATGGCTCCGTGGGTGTTCCTTTTTGGCCTCACCATATCCTGCGTTCTTGTATGGGGAGCGGGAGCAGAGACCCCGCAGGCCACCCCGCACAACAAATGGCGCAGTGAGCAGGGTCTCCCGCATGACAGGTCTCTTAGAGCTCTTAGTGGTAGGCTTTTTCTAGCTCTGGGCACCAATCACTACAGATGTGTCTACAGAAGCTATGTGCTCCCCCATGGGGGAAAAAAGCAGAAGTCATGAGCACTGCCAGGAGTACAGACCATTTTCATCAAGGCTTCTCAAACACCACTCCATAACTGTCTAGAACTCCCCTGTGGAGGTGCAGTTGTAGGCCTAGAAGCTGCTCCTACAGGAATTTAAATTGGGGCTTTCAGCTCTTTCTAGTTTTTGTTTGTTTCTGAAAAGGAAGGAGGGGGAAAAAAGGAAAAAAAGTTGAAAGAGGGCCATTGAATGGCCTCTCTTCTATTGTTCCTCACCACATGAAACTCATTATTTCACTACTAAACTAATGATAATCTAACCAGAAAGTCCCTGGGAGGCATCAGAAGGAACCCACAGTCCCCTCCAACTTGCTCAAGGCATGTATGTCTCCAAGGCACATTCAAAGACAGTTGGGCTGCTAACATTTATGGGGGCATGACCAACACTGCTGGAGTTAAATGGAAGTAAAGACAGAGCTGAATCAGAACTGGGTGCAAAGTTCTTTGAGATCTCAACACACTTGGGCAATGTAGAAGCCAAAAATGGCAGAGCATTGTCAGGGAGACAAAGTTGACTCTGTGCCAGGACAACTTACATTGACTCTTTCACAAACAAGCTGAGATGATGTTTCATTACCACCTGGCTTCAGGCAGATTAGATGGAAGTGGAGACAAAAGTTCCAGCCTCCCAGTTTTCTGCTGCAATGCTGCTACCACTACCCCACACTGTATTTGTAATGGAGGATTTCCTTTTTCAATGTATCAGTAGTACTTCCACGTCTGGGGTTGCACTAGTGCTTGGGCAATACTCAGTTATTTTTCCCCAGACTGATTCCTTTCTAACATTGGGCAACCTACATTGATTTAACCTCAGAGCCTTCTCCAGTTGAAGTGGAGCCAACTTCAGAAGGGTACCAATCTTAAAGAAATGGCTGAGTGTCATCCTATCACACAATAATTCATCTGTTCTCACTGTAGCTTTTTTAGTATTTATTCTTAAAATCTAATAGTTATCTGCCCTACTAACAAAAATATTTTGAACTGACCCAACAAATTTTCAACAAATATATTAGTAAAAGAGAGAACAAGCTTGTTCTTTACTAACCCAGAATGAAAAAGAGAAGCAGTGAGTAGAAGTACTAAGATTTTGACTCAGTATTTTTTAAGAAATTCTAATGTTGGTAATTTTTAACTGCCCAGAAAGAGAAACTGGTATGTTGGTAGAGAACTCATTTCTCTTCTTCAAAAGTGTTCAACAAGAAGCTAGCTTACTTTATTATGGAGAAGATTAATCCATTAATTCCACTGGTCTCCCTCACCTTCCATCCAGAGAAGAGTATGGAGGCCGTATCACCCTGCATAAGTACCACATAAATACAGAGATAGTCATGGCTCCAGCCTCAGGGAGCTCAAGCTAGAGAAGGAGCTGGCAAAATAACTTTTTAGGTTTTCTTACCTTTCAAATTCTATAGTTTGGCACTCAATGATGTTGATAAGAAACATGGCTGCCTCACTGTCTGATATTCCTCCAAAAGTATCATCAAGATATTAACTCCACATTGCTTTCTGTTTCTCTGTTGCCCTGAGAGTCAATTGTGGCTTTTCTGTAAAAAGTAACCTGAGCACCCAAGAAAATATTTAAATGTAAACCAGGGTCACACACCCCCTAATATCTACATAAGATTGATTTGCATCTAACTCCATGTTTTGTGAATGACTGATACTTTCAGTAAGATTTCAGAGAATCCCCAGAGGCTGGTTGCTTTATTCTCCTGCCCTCTGGTTCCAATTAATGAATTATTTAGTGATTAGTTTACTGTGGGACTCAGTCCTTTTCTTTAATTAGCCCATTGTGGGGGTCCAGAATTGACTCACTCCTTAGATGCACCTCTGTGGTAGGCATTGTTTTTGCTAAAGGCAACTTTAGCTGCAGGCTCAAGAGAAAATTCTTATGTACCTCAATCCCCTTTTCTATCTCTGAATCTCTCATGCATGTGGGGACTCTTACTCTCTCATGTATGCAGGGCTCCCCAACATATGAAGGTGGGACAATTAAGTTCTTGAACTCATCCCAGAAAAAGTGCTACATACCTCATTGCTGAACATCACTATGGTTACCTTCGAAATACTCCCTTCGGAATCTATGCACTGACACCAGAGCCCAGTTCACCTTTCAAAGCAATTTTGGAACTCTTTTTCTGGAATGGCCATCAGAGCTCACGTCGTATTACTCTTGATGTCTTAAATGTCATCAAAATGTCTTCCTTTCAACATTTCCTTTATCTTTAGGTAAAGAGGAAGTCAACAAGCTAGGAAAAATGGAGGCGTGAGGTGAGCCTCTCTAAAGCTCCCCTGGAATTTACAATGAATCGAACAACAAAAACTCCACAAAGGACTCCCTAGAAGCAGACAGGCAAGGTGAAGAGGCCCATTACCGAAATCACCTACAGGTGGGAGATTCGCGCGAGTGGGAGAGGAGGGAAGGAAGGGAGAAGTGCACAGACGGAGCCGCGCAGGCGCAGGACGCAGAGCTAGCTCAGTGCGCCGAGCTCGCTGCTTCCCGGAACAACCGCAGCTGCGGGAGAGGGAAGAACTTGGACTGCTAGGGCTCCGCTTATGGCCCACAGGGCTGAGGGGGCAGGATATAACACGGCTGTACCCAACGCTCACGCCAGAGACCTCGGAGAAAAGACTGAGGGAAGAAGGCTGAAAACGGTGGTTTAAGCCCTCACTGCTGAGCAGAGAACGGAAGCCTTAGGCACTGAGACTAGCCACCCCCTCCCTACCCTCCCAGAGCTCGCCCCGCCCCCACCTGCCCGGTGCTAGAAGCGGAACAGTAGCAGTGTCAGATCAAAAGAACACAATATTTGCTGTTCTGAGAACTGTGGAACACAGACACAAATTCGCAGCCCAATTAGCTCCGACAAAGGGGAGGGAGCTGTGGAAGCAGGACCGGCTGTGGTGGTGGTCGCCGCCATTGCTCTGGGCCACCTCTCACAACTCACTCCGCCCCTGGCCCTACCTATCTGGGTGGATCCCTGCAGGAGTAAACAGAACTGCTGAAACATACAGGCTCTAAATCTGGAGCTGGAAGAGCTTTGGAACATCAAAAGCTCTCTGCATACCCACCGGGACACTGCGCCCTGTGACCCAGACGAACTATTAACAGAGGAGAAGCCCGTCTCCCAGGGAATCCCCCCCATTGTGTGAGAAGCTGGAATAGTGCAGAGAAAACATAGCACTACCATGTGGGAGAAGAAAAATAAGCTGCAGTAGGAGAAAAAATTAAACATTCTACCAACAAGTACTGGAAAACAAAAGAAAGACTGCTTCCTATAAACCTGTTGCAGAAGCCACTCCTATAGATGTCTAGGAAGAGAAATAGTAAACCAGTAATTGCAATGAATAACCAAGGCAACAAGATAGGTCAGAAAGAAAGTGAAAAATCTCCAGAAAAGGCACTTAAAGATACAGAAATATGTGACTTAAATGACAGAGAACTCAAGATTGCAGTTCTGAAAAAACTCAATGAGATGCAAGAAAACACAGATAGGCAGTTAAATGAACTCAGAAACACAATCAAAGAACAGCATGAGCATTTTATGAAAGAGATTGAAAATTAAAAAAAGAACCAAATAGAATTTCTGGAGATTAAGAACTCAATAGAAGAAATTAAGAATGAAATAACCAGCTTAGGTAGTAGAGTTGACCAGATGGAGGAAAGAATCAGTTACATCGAAGCTAGAAACCTGGAAATGACACAGATAGAAGAAGAAACAGACTTCAGACTTCAAAGAAATGAAAGAACTCTACAAGAACTTTCTGACTCCATCAGAAAGAGCAATATAAGAATAATGGGCATACCAGAAGGAGAAGAAAGAGAGAAGGGAACAGAGAATATATTCAAACAAATTGTGGATGAGAACTTCCCAAATTTCTGGACAGAACTGGACCCTCGAATCCAAGAAGCAAATAGAACACCTAGTTACCTCAATCCCAACAGGCCTTCTCCAAGGCACATTGTATTGAAGTTGTCTAAAATCAACGACAAAGAAAGAATCCTCAAGGCAGTCAGGGAAAAGAAGATGGTAACTTACAAAGGAAAGCCCATTAGATTTTCATCAGATTTTTCAGCAGAAACTCTACAAGCCAGGAGGGAGTGGAACCAAATATTCAAATTATTGAAAGAGAGAAATCATGAGCCAAGAATAATATATCCAGCAAAGATATCCTTTAGATATGAAGGAGGAATAAAGACCTTTCCAGACATACAGATGCTAAGGGAATTTTCCAATACACGACAGTACTACAAGAAATACTAAAGGAGGCTATTCGACCACCATCAACAGGGACAATTTGTGGCAACCAAAACTCAAAAAGGGGGAGAGTAAAGGCCTGAACAGGAATACGGGAATGGAGAAAGTAAGCGTGCTGAAGAAAATGGAATATTCTAAATATCAAACTTTCTTTTACATAAACTTAAGGATAACCACTCAAAAAAAAAAAAAATCCAGAACTGAAATATATACTGTAATAAAAGAAGAAATAGAGGGAAACATCATAGAAAACCAACCACACAGAAATAATAGACAACAACAAAAAGGCAAAGAAACAATAGAGACACAGCCTTACCCGAAAACAAAAGATAGAATGACAAGAAATCCTCACATATCAATAATCACCCTAAATGTAAATGGACTGAACTCACCAATAAAAAGACACAGAGTAGCAGATTGGATCAAAAAACTAAACCCAACATATGCTGTCTCCAAGAGACATAGCTCAGCTACAAGGACAAACATAGACTCAAAGTGAAAGGGTGGAAATTGACACTCCAAGCAAAGGGTACCAAGAGAAAATCAGGTGTAGCCATAATGATAACAGATGAAACAGACTTCAAGATGAAAAAGATAACAAGAGACAAAGATGGACATTTCATAATGGTGAAGGGGACTGTACAACAAGAAGACATAACAGTCATTAATATTTATGCCCCCAATCAGGGATCACCGAAATATACCAAGCAACTACTAACAGAACTAAAGGGAGAAATTGACCAAAACACAATTATACTAGGGGACCTAAATACATCATTAACAGCTATGGATAGATCATCCTATCTCGAGAAACAAGAAAACTCCCAAATAAATAACCTCATGTTACACCTTAAAGAACTAGAAAAAGAAGAACAAGTAAAACCCAAGGTCAGCAGAAGAAAGGAAATAACAAAAATTAGAGCAGAACTAAATGAAATAGAGAACAAAAAGACAACAGAAAAAATTAATGTGACAAAGAGCTGGTTCTTTGAGAAGATTAACAAAATTGACAAACCCTTGGCTAGACTTACTAAGATAAAAAGAGAGAAGACACTGATTAACAAAATCAGAAACGTAAAAGGGGAAGTTATCACGGACACCACAGAAATACAAAGGATCATCCAAGAATACTATGAAGGACTATATGCCACCAAATTCAACAACCTAGAAGAAATGGACAAGTTCTTAGAAACATATAGCCTTCCAAGGCTGAACCATGAAGAACTGGAAAATCTAAACAGACCGATCACCAGTAACGAAATTGAATCAGTCATCCAAAACCTTCCCAAAAGCAAAAGTCCGGGACCAGATGGCTTCACTAGTGAATTCTACCAAACCTTCAAAGAGAATCTAATACCAATCTTGCACAAACTCTTCCAAAAAATCGAAGAAGAGACAGTACTCCCTAACTCACTCTATGAGGCCAACATTACCCTGATACCAAAACCTGGTAAGGACAGCACAAAAAAAGAAAACTACAGACCAATATCTCTGATGAATACCGATGCAAAAATCCTAAATAAAATTCTAGCAAATCGAATACAACAATGCATTAAAAAGATTATTCATCACGACCAAGTGGGGTTCATCCCGGGGCACAAGGATGTTTCAACATCCGCAAATCCATCAATGTGATACCTCACATAAACAAAATAAAGGACAAAAATCATATGATTATATCAACTGATGTAGAAAAAGCATTTGACAAGATACAACATCCATTTATGATTAAAACACTTAATAAAATAGGTATAGAAGGAAAATACCTTAACATAATAAAGGCAATATATGACCAGCCCCCTGCTAATTTCATAATTAATGGTGAAAAACTGAAGCCCTTTGCTCTACATTCAGGAACACGACAGGGATGTCCCCTATCACCTCTGCTTTTCAACATAGTGCTGGAAGTCCTTGCCAGAGCAATCAGGCAAGAGAAAGAAATAAAAGGCATCCAAATTGGGAATGAAGAAGTTAAATTATCACTCTTTGCAGATGACATGATGCTATATATAGAAAACCCTAAAGATTCCACCAAAAGCTAATGAAACAATCAACGAATACAGTAAAGTTGTTGGCTACAAAATCAACGTACAAAATTCCATTGCTTTCCTATATACTAACAATGAAATCTCAGAAAAAGAAATACAAAAAACAATTCCTTTTGCAATTGCAGCAAAAAGAATAAAACACCTAGGAATAAACTTAACCAAGGATATGAAAGACCTATATGCTGAAAACTATAACACATTATTGAAAGAAATTGAAGAAGATACAAAGAAATGGAAAGACATTCCGTGCTCATGCATTGGAAGAATCAACATAGTTAAAACGGCCATGTTACCCACAGCAATATACAGATTCAATGCAATCCCCATCAAAATCCCAATTACATATTTTAAAGAAATAGAACAAAAAATCATCCGATTTGTTTTGAACCACAAAAGACCCCAAATAGCCAAAGCAATCTTAAGAAAAAAGAACAATAATGGAGGTATCACACTTCCTGACTTTGGCTTGTACTACAGGGCTACAATAATCAACACAGCATGGTATTCGCAGAAAAACAGGCACATAGACCAATGGAATAGAATTGAGAATGCAGAAAAAAAACACATAAATATGGACAGATAATTTTTGACAAAGAAGCTAAAAACATACAATGGAGGAAAGACAGCCTCTTCAATAAATGGTGCTGGGGGAATTGGATAGCCACGTGAAAAGAATGAAACTGGACTGCTATCTGTCACCATGTACCAAAGTTAATTCAAAATGGATCAAAGACTTAAACATAAGTCCTGACACAATAAACTGCATAGAAGAAAACATAGGTACTAAACTTATGGACCTTGGGTTCAAAGAGCATTTTATGAACTTGACTCCAAAGGCAATGGAAGTAAAAGCTAAAATAAACGAATGGGACTATATGAATCTTAAAATCTTCTGCACAGCAAAAGAAACCATCAACAAAATAAAGAGGCCACCAACTGAATGGGAGAAGATTTTTGCAAATAGTGCCTCCGATAAGGGGCTAATATCCAGAATATACAAGGAACTCATGCAACTCAACAACAAAGAAACAAACAACCCAAATGAAAAACGGGCAGAGGAGTTGAAGAGACATTTCTCCAAAGAGGACATACAAATGGCAAATAGACATATGAAAAACTGCTCAACATCACTAATCATCAGAGAAATGCAAATCAAAACCACAATGAGATATCACCTCACCCCAGTCAGAATGGCTATCATCAACAAGACAAATAGTAACAAATGTTGGAGAGGCTGTGGAGAGAAAGGAACCCTCATACACTGTTGATGGGAATGCAGACTGGTGCAACCGTTATGGAAGGCAGTGTGGAGGTTCCTCATAAAATTGCGAATAGAATTGCCATATGACCCAGCAATCCCTCTCCTGGGTATCTACCCAAAAAATCTGAAAACATTTAGAGATAAAGACACGTGTGCTCCAATGTTCATTGCAGCTTTGTTTACGGTGGCCAAGACATGGAAACAACCAAAATGTCCTTCGATAGATAAATGGATAAAGAAGTTGTGGTATATATACACAATGGAATACTATTCGGCGGTAAGAAAAGATGATATAGGAACATTTGTGACAACATGGATGGATCTTGAGAGAGTAATGCTGAGCGAAACAAGTCAGACAGAAAAAGCAGAGAACCATGTGATTTCACTGATATGTGGTATATAAACCAAAAACAACAAAAGAACAAGACAAACAAATGAGAAACAGAAACTCAGAGACACAGACAATAGTTTAGTGGTTGCCAGAGGGTAAGGGGGGCGGGGGGTGGGGGGTGGGAGATGAGGGTAAGGGGGATCGAATATATGGTGATGGAAGGAGAACTGACTCTGGGTGATGAACACACAATGGGATTTATGGATGATGTAATACAGAATTGTACACCTGAAATCTATGTAATTTTACTAACAATTGTCACCCCAATAAATTTAATAAAATAAAATTTAAAAAAAAATTACGAATAGAATTGCCATATGACCCAGCAATCCCTCTCCTGGTATCTACCAAAAAATATCTGAAAACATTTATAGAGCACACGTGTGCTCCAATGTTCATTGCAGCTTTGTTTACGGTGGCCAAGACATGGAAACAACCAAAATGTCCTTCGATAGATGAATGGATAAAGAAGTTGTGGTACATCTACACAATGGAATACTATTCGGCGGTAAGAAAAGATGATATAGGAACATTTGTGACAACATGGATGGATCTTGAGAGAGTAATGCTGAGTGAAACAAGTCAGACAGAAAAAGCAGAGAACCATGTGATTTCACTGATATGTGGTATATAAACCAAAAACAACAAAAGAACAAGACAAACAAATGAGAAACAGAAACTCAGAGACACAGACAATAGTTTAGTGGTTGCCAGAGGGTAAGGGGGGCGGGGGGTGGGGGGTGGGAAATGAGGGTAAGGGGGATCAAATATATGGTGATGGAAGGAGAACTGACTCTGCGTGATGAACACACAATGGGATTTATGGATGATGTAATACAGAATTGTACACGTGAAATCTATGTAATTTTACCAACAATTGTCACCCCAATAAATTTAAGAAAAGAAGTCATTGGGGACCAGATCAGGTGAGTAGGGAGGGTGTTCCAATGCAGTTATACGTTTACTGACTAAAAAGTCCCTCACAGACAGTGCCTTGTGAGCTGGTGCATTGTCATGATGCAAGAGCCATGAATTGTTGGTGAAAAGTTCAGGTTGTCTAATTTTTCAAGAAGCCTTTTCAGCACTTCCAAATAGTAAACTTGGTTAACTGTTTGCCCAGTTGGTACAAATTCATAATGAATAATCCCTCTGATATAAAAAAATGTTAGCAACATTGCTGCAACAAGTTCACGAACTTAATTGTCCAACCTTGTATGTATGTATTAAATTGGGTTGTTTTCTCTTACTAATTTGTCTCATGTCTATTTGATTGTTAGACCAGCCAGAAGAACCTTGAGGGCAGAGGAAAGTTTGCTCCTCCCCAACAGTTGGCACTGTGAGCAGGATAAACTCACTGGCTTGAAAACCTCTCACTTCCCCATGAAGCTGCTGAAGATGAAGAGATCCTAGGCATCTGACACAGACTGGCACATGATAACTGTTCTTACCATGTCAGCACACACCCAGATCTCTGTCTGCAGGATACAGTGGAAGCAAAAATGGTGAGAATCTTTTTTTCTCTCTTCTAAGTTTAGAGTGGCAGAAGATAGTATGAGTTTTTGTGAAACTGGTTTCTTGGGCTAGTAATCCTTGGTTACTTGATATGATTACTGATGGGTTTTGTTGTTCTTTGTCTCTGTCTGTTTTGTTTCTTGTTATATGTTCTGAGAGTTTGGCCTTATGACTAGTGAGAGTATTTTCTCTCTGGCCTCTGCAAAGGGTCTGGCCCTCATACAAAGGGTGCATATGCCAAGGCACGCCTTGCTCTATATGTGGCCATGGCAAGCTCTCAGAGTTTTCTATGTCTATCCTGCACCATCTTGGGTCCACATAATTGTTTAAAATGCAAGAAATATTTACTGTTTGTCCCAACTGAAAGCTGACAAGATATTTGAAAGGATTTAATAATTTTTCATCAGCAATTAGGCTAAATTGAAAACTAATGTTAGAGCCTGATATAATTTTTATTTTTAATTTTGAGACTGTGGAGACAGAGCCCCAGAAAGTAGTTTACAGGCTCTCGGCCTCACGTGGAGGAGTGCTGGCTCGGGTAGTAGATGGCCGTCAGCTGTGGCTGATTGGCCGTCAGCTGTAGCCAGTTAGCCAATTAGCCACCAATATAACTGCTGCGGCTACGAAGGAGAGCCGAGGAGAGAAGGAGAGGAAAAGAGAAGAATGGGGGCTAGCAAGGAGATGGCGGCTGGGCTGGCAAGCGTGGATGGCGGTTTGCGGACAGTGTGGATCCAGCCTCCAGTGAGAGTATAGTGCCGCCAGAGAGAATATAGTGGTATGACTCCTCTACCTATGGCTCCTTGTGTGTTCCTTTTTGGCCTCACCATATCCTGCGTTCTTGTATGGGGAGCAGGAGCAGAGACCCCGCAGGGTCTCCCGCACGACAAATGGTGCAGCGAGCAGGGTCTCCCGCATGACAGACTCCTCCCTAAGCTAAAATAAAACTATATTCTCAGAGGGAAAGAAGCAAATGAGAGATTATATAGTGAGACAGGAGGTCAACCTATGATGTCACTTAAGTTTCCAAATTTTGAGAGCAACTTTTATCTCACAAATCTTCGTGAAACCAGAAATGCAGCTCTAGAAGCAGTTCAAACCTACCTATCCTTAGGATAACATCCCCAATTCTTAAGACTGAAGGAAAAAAATGGTTGACTATGGTGATTTTGAAAGCACAAACTGCTTCTGTGGCTCCAAGGCTTCCTTGCCAAGGATAATTACAAATCTTACACGTTTTCTCTACAAATACTAGTAAGAAAAAGCTTTCGCCATCTACACAGGTAATCTTAATTTATTCTGCCAGAAACACAGTTTGGATCCAACTGTTCCTTTACATTATCTTATCCATCCTATGGCAAAAATTTTAAAATGAAGGCTAGAAGGTTTCTCTTCATGTCTGTTTGTATGTTTATGTGGGTTGTGTGGTATTTTCTACCTCTGCATAGTATTATTGACTTGAAAGAAAGAGAGAAAGAGAGGAAGAGAGGAAGAAGAGAAAGAAAAGAAAGAGAGGGGAGCTTTATTGAACTGGCTTAAACAAACAAGTACTTCTGTGGGAATTCTCAGATATATAATGGAAACTGGCCCAGGTGCTTTTCAGAATCACATGACCTTGGAAAATATTTGATATTAAATCTGGTTTGAGTTTGGTTTGGTTAAATAGGCATATCTTTAGAATAATCAGCATTGAATAATGATTTAGCTCTACCTGGGTTTATTAGTCAAGTAAGTTCATATTCAAAATTTGTCAGCAAGAAAAGTAACTTCACATGATGAAATTTTCATAAGTAATGTAACCTTAATTGTTAGGAACAAGTAAATTAAATAAATGTAAGTGGGATAAAAGACTTCTTTTTAGGTGAACTCTTTAGTGATAATTATATTGTTAAAAATGGTTTCCAAAATCTCTTTGGTAACTCGAAACTTTAAAGTTTTGCTAGATAAATTAAGTGATTGATATTCACAGAATGTCTGGACCATTTCTAAATAAGATAAAATAATGAAACATTAATTACTGAACATAGGTTTATCTACTTTTTGCTTATTATAGAGGAACTAAAGATATTTAGGTCCATTAGTAAACGTGTCTTGTGCCACATTAAAAGAAAAAAAACTGTGCTATGAGGAAATGTATTTCTAGGAATTATTAAATGTGTTTATAAATGTATTAATCTAAAGAATACTGGTGTAACAGACAGTTCACAACTGCTTACTTCTTAGTTTTCACTACAAATTAAGACTTTTTTAAGGTTGAGAATTCTAATATATGCAATTAAAGCTACAGAAATTGCTAACATTAGGGAAAACAACCGTGTATACAAGAAAAATAGGACATGTTTTGGCTTTAGGAAAGGGTAGGAGATATGGAGATGTATTTTGAGGGAAACAAATTAATTTTGTCCTAAAGTAAGGCTGGTCGTTTCCGAACGGGAATGAAGAAAAACAGGACAAAAATATGAATGAAAAAAGGAAACTTGTAGAAGGTTTGTGGAAAAGAAATTTTAATCAACTAAGTGAATTTTAAATAACAAAAGTAAGGTGATGCAAAATTAGAATTTGGTGTTCTCGTTCTGCTAAAAAGGACTATTGGTCTGCTACTGACTTTGTGAAAAAGTTTTCTGCCTACAAAGCAAAGATTCTGTGTTTTATCAAAACAATTTTCTGTTTTATGTTGTCTTAATCAGGTCCTTTATTATTTAAGAAAACTGAGTCTCCCCAATAGTAAGAACTAAGTTTTGCTAACAATTATGTAAATGTCTGTGTTTTTCTTTAAAATCTTCTATTGCCACTTTGGTTAAATTGATAATTAAGTATTACTTCATAATGACTTACGATCCTATTTAGCCAAATGTTCAAACTTCTTTTTTATTATTATTATTAGTTTCAGGTGCACAAGACAAAGCAAAACTTAGACGTTTCTTGATACACCAGGGGTACCAAGTAAATGTATACAAGTGGACACTTGGATCAATGTTGTTCAAGCAGTAGTTCGCCATGATCAGAAGTGTCTGGATACTGATTGTAACCACTTTGAGCACGTCTTGTATTGCAGAAGTCAAATGTGTTGTTATTGGTATATATTGAGTATTATAATTTTAATACAGTTTTCCTTTCTTGAAATGTGTATACATATTTTTGGCACCCTCTGTATTTTGACAAACTTCCCTAAATTTGAATTATAGAGTCTTTCCTGAAAATAACTTTGAGGTGTTCCAGAAGGGCCCTTGGAACACCTCAAAAGATTTGTTTTCTCTCTTTAAAAAAGAGAAATATAAAACTAATTAGGCTTATTTTGGTGTGTTGAAATGACATGGGAAGCAAAAAAATAAATAACAGGAAGAGGAGCTAAGATGGCACCTAAAGATTTAAAGGAGAGGCCACAGGGAAACTGGTAGGAGGGGCGGAGACATGAGGCAGGCTGACTCTAGGCCCACTGAGAGAGGGCGAACACCAGGAGGGACATCTCAGTGGCAGAGGCTTCCCCTGTTAGGGGAGAGAACCTCCGGCCCCACGCTGGACTCCTCAGCCCAGAGTTCCTCTGCTGGGTTGGGGAGTTCCACAATAGCTGGCAGTAGAAATCACTGAGGACACTCTTTGCTCAACTCAGTGGGGCAGAGGGCAGCTAAAGGCTTAGTCACCCTCCTGTGGACCAGGCACATGCACTCACTCACTGGTGAGCACTCACCCAGTCCTTGGTGGAAGGAGTGGGGTGGGGTAGGGGGCCAGGAGCCTGCAGGGAAGGACTGAATTGAGCACCTTTGGTGCGTGAGATGGAGGTTTTGGGACCATTGTTCCCCCTATGTGGAGCTTTCACATGAGAGGATTACAGGAGAGCGCCATTTTATCAGGGTTAAGCCCTCCCACAGAGGGTCAGGTTCGGGTCTGCATTGGTCTGGTGGAATGGGCGCAGGTGTGCATATGTGCACGCACATGCTGCCTTGGGAACCTGCTCTACACACTGCTTGTGCAGCATTGCCAGGGAAGTGCCTGACTGTCGGGCTGCTCTCCCTGATCCACAGGCTGCTGATTGAGACAGGCAGAGACTGAGACTTTTCCTGAGGGTGTTGGGCCAGGAGCTGCGGTTCGTGGCACGTTTCTGCGGGTTGGTTGCCAGAGCAGAAATGCACGCTGCTCTGACTTTGTGGGGGCCACTTACCACACCCCGTGGTACCCTTGAGGCCTGCCTCGCCCACCTAGAGCTGTGTTGCCCGGGGCACCCTGGGGCCCCTGGGGCCCGGCTCCACCTCCACATGCTATGGAGGGTCTTTGCAGCAGCGGAAAGCCCGCGGCAACCTGTGGGGATTTTTGGTGGTGAGCATGTACCTAGAACCCACTGCAGCTAATTGTGGGCAGCTCACAGTAGCCTGTGAGCTTGAGAGGAAAGCCAGCAAGCCTGAGAGGGAGGCTGACCCATGATGTTCTGGGTCCTTGCCCTCTGCAAAGCTGGTGCTGAGTCGCCCATAGACTATTGCTGAGCAAGTGGCCTGCAGATTAAAGCAGGCAGAGCGTTTTTCTTCTTCTTCTTCTTCTCCTTCTTCTTCTTCTTCTTCTTCTTCTTCTTCTTCTTCTTCTTCTTCTTCTTCTTCTTCTTCTTCTTCTTCTTGTTTTTCTTTCTTTTTGTTCTGGGGGTTTTCCTGTTTCTTTTTTTTTCTTTTAGTCCTTCTCTTTTTCCTTCCCCCCTTTTTTATTATTACCATTTTTCCCTTTTTCTTTTTTATTCCTTTTTCTTCTTTTTTTCTCTTTCATCTTTTTGTTCCTTCTTCTTCCTTTTCTTTTGTCTTTTTTTGTTGTTGTTTCTTTTTTTTGTTTGTCTTGTTATTGCTTTGGTTACTGTTTTTCTGACTTGTTCTGCTGTTTTTGTTTCTTTTATATATTTTTGTTTCTCCTGTATGTTAATTGTTTCTTGTGTGTTTGTTTTTTTTTTTTTGGGGGGGGGTATATTTGTTGTGTTTTGTTTTGTTTTGTTTTGGTATGGTTGGTTTGCTTTGCTTTGTTTTTTATTTGTGATGTGGGCATGGGCCCAGCACTGGTCCAGGAGCTGAGATTACACTGAATTTGTAGAATCCACTGATCACAGCCTTTAGACACCTGTAACACCACCTTGCCCACTTACAGCTGCATTGCCAGGGGCACTCTGGATTCCTGCATGATTGGGCCCCCCCACAAACTGTGGAAAAGTTTTTTTCAATAGCAGATGGTCCACAAACCAATGGGGACATCTTGGTAGTGTTCAGTGACCCCAAACCTGCACCACAGCCACTCAAGAGCTGCTCTCGGGAATTTGCAAACCTTAGGGGGGATGCTGGCTGCAGTGCTCTTGGGGCACTGTACAAGGGGGACACAGGCCAGGTACCATCATAAGATCTGAATCTGCATTAATGTTGTAAAAACAACAGTCTCATTTCATGACTCACTAGACTTCCATGCTGCCTAGCTAGTGTACATCGCCGAGGACACCCTCAACACTGGGTCAACAAGCCAGACATGCTCCTAAGAAGCTTCTTGCAACAATTAGGCCATATGGGTAACTATAGGTGACAACAAGCCAAGGGGGCCCTGGCTGTTTTTCCTAAACTGCCTCAAAACCAATATTGGTGGAAGCCAGACTCAGATCACAGAGAGGCCACCACCACATGTCTCCAGGCCCAGCATGGGCAGCAGCCAACCACATACAGCTTTGAGGCATCTACCAGGTAGCCATGGGCCTGTAACAGACAGGGCTGAAATGGCTCTGAGTGGGAACCCTGCACAAAAGATACCAGAAACTATACCCAGAGGAGAACGTCAGACCCAAACAGAGCACTACCTGGTTGAACCTACAAGCGGCACTCTCAAAGGAGATTCTCTACAGGCACAAGAGGCCACAGGGGCTGAGACTCCTCTGAGGGGTCAACCTCCACACAGCAGCTCATATGGTGTAAGCAGAGCTAATTTTCCCAGCTAATCAGCCTGAGGGTCAATTCCACTCTCTGACAAGCCAAAAGAAATTAAAGATCAACTTCAGTAGTGACACCTCTGGAACACATGGGACAGGAGAATAGGGAGACTGTGCAATTTGAATATAAAGGACACATACTACATAAGACTACCCAGCAAAGACTGAGAGACATAGGTGATCTACCTAATACATCGAAGCAATCAATCACAGAGTGACAGCCAGAATGAGGAAGCAAAGAAACATGTCCCAAATAAAAGATCACAAGAAACCTCCAGAAGTGGAACTAAATGAAACAGAGGAAACCAACTTATCAGAGACAAAGTTTAGAAATAATGATAAGACTATTTAAGGAACTTAGTGAGACTCTCAACAAAGTGATAGCAAACATAAAGAAAGATACAGAAATCACGAAAAATAGCCAGTAAGAATTAAAGAATAATTTCACTTAAATAAAGAACACACTCAAAGGAGTTACCAGCAGATTAGATGAAGCAGAGGACCAAATCAGTGATTTAGAAGACAAGTTAGCAGAAGTCACCCAATTAGAACAACAAAAGGAAAAAAGAATAAAAAACAATGAAAACAGTTTAAGAGACTGGTGGGACAACATCAAGTGCAACAACATTTGCATCACAGGAATACCAGAAGGAGAAGAGAGGGAGCAAGGGCTCGAGAACCTATTTGAAGAAATAATGACCGAAAACTTCCCTAACCTGGTGAAGAAAATCGACATACAAGCCCAGGAAGCACAGAGATTTCCAAACAAGATGAACCCAAAAAGGTCCACACCAAGACACATCATAGTTAAAATGGCAAAGGTTAAAGACAAGAGAGAATCCTAAATGCAGCAAGAGAAAGACAGTGGGTAACATACAAAGGAACTCCTATCAGTCTATCAGCTGACTTTTCTGCAGAAACTCTGCAAGCCACAAGGGAGTGGCACGAAATATTCAAAGTGATGAAAGACAAGGTCTACAACCAAGATTACTCTACCTAGCAAGGCAATCATTTAAAATTGAAGGAGTGATAAAGAGCTTCCCAGAAAAGAATAAGCTAAAGGAATTCATTGCCACCAAGCCAGCATTGCAAAAAATGTTAAAAGGGCTTTTTTAAGCAGGAAAAAGGGGAAAACAAACTAACAAAGGAAGACCAGAAATATAAATAACAAATGGCAATAAATATGTACCTATCCATAATCACTTTAAATGTGAATGGACTAAATGCTTGAATCGAAAGACATAGAGTGGCTGAATGGATATGAAAACAGGACCCATGCATATACTGTTATAAGAGAATCATTTCAGATCAATAAACACACGCAGCCTGAAAGTAAACGGATGGAATAAGATATTTCATGCAAATGGAAATGAGAAAAAAAGCTGGGGTAGCAATATTTATTTCGGACAAAATAGACTTTAAAATGAAGAGTACAATAAAAGACAAAAAAGGGCACTACATAGTAATGAAGGGATAGATCCATCAAGAAGACATAACCCTAGTAAACATCTATGCACCAAATATAGGAGCTCCTAAATATATAAAACAGATTATGACCGACATAAACTCAGAGATCAACAGTAGCACTATTGTAGTAGGGGACTTCAACACCCCTTTGTCACCAAAGACAGACCCTCATGACAGAAAATCAACATGGAAACAATGGCCTTAAATGGCACATTAGACCAGTTGGACTTGATAGATATTTGTAGAGCATTTCACCCTGAACCAGCAGAATGTAAATTCTTCTCAATTATTCATGGAACATTTTCCTAGATAGAACACATGGTAGGCCACAAAACGAGTCACAATAAATTTAAAAGATTGTAATCATATCAAGTGTCTTCTCTGACCACAGTGCTATTAAATAGAAATCAATTATAAGAAGAAATCCACAATACACACAAATACATGGAGGCTGAATAACATGTTACTAAACAGCGAGTGGGTCAACAACGAGATCAAGGAAGAAATCAAAAGATACCTCAAGACAAACGAAAATGAAAACACAACAACCCAAAATTTATGGGATGCAGCAAAAGCAGTCCTAAAAGGGAAATTCATAGCAATGCAGGTCTACCTAAAGAAACAAGAAAAATCTCAAATCAACAATTTTTACTTACCTAAGGGAACTGGAAAAAGAACAGCAAAATAAGCCCAAAGGGAGTACAAGGAATGAAATAATAAAGATCAGAGCAGAAATAAATGAAAGCGGGACAAAAAATATATATATATACAAAAATATCAATGAAACCAAGAGCTGGTTTTCAAAGAGATAAACAAAATTGACAAACACTTAGATAGACTGACCCAGAAAAGGAGAGAGAGGACCCATATTAATAAAATCAGAAATAAAAGAGGAGAAGTGACAACAGATACCACAGAAATACAGAAAATTTAAGAAAATACTATGAGCAAATATATGCCAATCTGAGAAATGGATGAATTAATAGGAGCATACACTATTCCAAGACTGAATGAAGAAGAAACAGAAACTCTGAACAGACTGATTACTACCAAAGAAATTGAATCAGTAATCAACAAGCTCCCAACAAACAAAACTCCTGGACCAGATGCTTCACAGGTGAATTTTACAAAACATTCAAAAAAGAATCATCACGTATTCTCCTCAAACTATTTCAAAAAATTCAGAAGGAGGGAAGGCTCCCAAACACATTTTACAAGGCCACTATCACTCTGATTCCAAAACCAGACAAAGACATTACAAAAAAAGAAAACTACAGGCCAATATCCCAAATGAACATAGACGCAAAAATCCTCAACAAAATACTAGCAAACCGGATACAGCAATACATTATAAAGATCATACAGCATGATCAAGTGGGAGTCATTCCTGGTATGCAAGGTTGGTTCAATATCCACAAAACAATCAACGTGATGGACCATATTAAAAAAATGAGAAATAAAAATCATATTGTCATATTAATAGATGCAGAAAAGGCATTTGATAAAATCCAGCAGGAATTTATGATGAAAACTCTTAGCAAAGTGGGAATAGAGGGATCATATCTCAACATAATAAAGGCCATATATGATAAACCCATAGCTAACATCATACTCAGTGGGGAAAGGCTAAAACCTTGCCCCTTAAGATCAGGAACAAAACAAGGTTGCCCACTTTCACCACCTTTATTCAACATAGTTCTAGAAGTTCTAGACACAGCAATCAAACAAGAAAAATAAATCATAGGAATCCAAATTGGAAAGGAGGAAGTAAAATTGTCATTATATGCAGATAACACGATACCATACAGAGAGAACCCCAAAGACTCTACCAAAAAACTATTAGGACTGATAAATGAATTTAGTAAAGTAGCAATATACAAAAATAATATTAAGATATCAGTTCCATTTGTATGCAGCAATGATAAACTATCAGAAGGAGAAATTGAGAAAACAATCCTGTTTACAATTGCTTCAAAAACAGTAAAATACAAAGGAATAACTTTGACGAAAGAAGTAAAACACCTGTACTCAGAAAATTATAAGACCCTGAAGAGAGAAATAAAAAAAGATACAAATAAATGGAAACACATACAATGTCCATGGATAGGAAGAATTAATAAAGTTAATATTAGGCAATATATAGATTTAATGTAATTCTTATCAAACTACCAATGACATTATTCACAGAACTAGAACCTATAATCCGAAAATTTATATGAAACCATAAAAGACCCCGAATAGCCATGTCAATATTGAGAAATAAGAACAAAGTGGGAGGTATCACAATACTTGACATCAAATCATACTGCAAGTCTATAGTAATCCAAACAGCATGGTACTGACATAAAAACAGACACATAGATCAATGGAACAGAATAGAGAGCCCAGAAATAAATCCATTCCTATGTGGTTATTTAATCTATGACAACAGAAGCAAGAATTTACTTTGGGGTAAAGACAGTCTATTTAATAAATGATGCTGGGAAACTGGACTGACACATGCAAAAAAATGAAACTGGACCATCTCCTTACACCATATATGAGAACAAATTCAAAATGGATTAGAGACTTAAATGTAAGACCCAAAACCATAAAACTCCTAGAAGAAAATAAATATAGGGAGTAAATTTGCAGACATTACATTGAGTAATATTTTTACTGATACATCCCCTTGGGCAAGGGAAGTAAAAAAAAATGAACATATGGGATTACATCAAACTTAAAGGCTTTTCACAGCAAAGGAAACCATCAATAAAATAAAATGGCATCCTACTGAATGGGAGAAAATATTTGTCAATGATAGATCTGATAAGGGGTTAATATCCAAAATTTATTTTTTAAAAAATCTCATTTAACTCAACATTGAAAAAACAAAAAACTCAATTTAAAAAATGGGCAGAGGACACGAAGAGACATTTTTCTAAAGAGGACATACAGATGGCAAACAGACATATGAAAAAAAAACTCAACCTCACTAATCACTAGAGATATGCAAATAAAAAACACAATGAGATACCACCTCACTCCGGTTAAAATGGCTATCATCAATAAATCAATAAACAACAAGTTCTGGTGAGGTTGTGGAGAAAAGGGATCCCTTGTGCACTGCTGGTGGGATTGCAGATTTGTACAACCACTATGGAAATCAGTATAAAGCTATCTCAAAAAACTGGAACTACCTTATGACCCAGCAATTCCACTCTTAGGTATCTATCCAGAGAAATTCATGACAATAATTCAAAAAAATATATGTACCCCTATGTTTATTGCAGTGCTATTCACAATAGCCCCAAGACTTGGAAACAACTGAAATGCCCATTGTTAGATGACTGGTTTAAGAAACGTGCATTTATACAATGGAGTATTACTCAGCCATAAAGAAGAATGAAACCTTACCATTTACAATGATATGGATGGACTTAGAGAACATTATGCTAAGTGAAATAAGTCGGAGAAAGACAAATACCATATAATCTCACTTATATGTGGAATCTAAAGAACTGAGTAAATGAGCAAAGTAAACAAAAATCGCTTCAGAGATATAGAGGAAAAACTAACAGTTGCTAGATGGGAGGGGGTTGGGTTGAGGGAGCCGGGGAGGGGATCAGAAAGCACATATTGGTAACTACAATATTGCCACGGGGATATGAAAGACAGTTTGGGGAATATAATCAATAATGTTGTAAAGATTTTGTAGGGTGTCAAAATGGGCACATTTCTTATTAGGGAGACCACTTCATGGACAGTGTAGATGCTTGATCACTGCACTGTACACCTGAAGCTGAAGCTGAATAATATGGTATGTCAACTATAATTAAATATGTTTATCATGGAATATGGAGTACAGCATAGGGAATAAAGTCAATGGAATTGTTAGAGATATATACGATGTCAGAGTGGCAAGAGATTGGGAGAGTGAGGGGTGAAATGTCTAACTATTACATTGTTTTGTACACCTGAAACTAATAAAAAATAAAAATAAATTGAGCCTTCTTTATTTTGTATTTGTATATATTATAAATGTTTCAGAAATATATGTGAAATTGCTAGAAACCTGAGATGTCTGTCATCACAATTGAGGGACACACTAAAATGACTAAACCTGAGTATCAGATTGTAGCACATGTGGGTGAATTCCATTCTGTTTTTGCAAACATGATCCCTCATTGCCAGACCTTTGCTATCCTGACGTCTTTGTGACATATCAACCACCTGTTCCTGAATCAGAGATATTGGGATGTATAAACAATTATTGTAAATTTAATGAATAGTTAGAGCTGTGGTAAACCCTAGATGGCCACATGGTTCTTCCTGGATCCCTGACATTATTTGTTTGCATTCTTTCATCCACCATAGTACATTTAAGCTAGACTTCATTCAATTGTCACTTAGTATAGGTTATCAGTATGTTCTTGTTGTGTGTATGTTTTTTTTATGGGGATGAGTTGAAGCTTTCCCCTGCCACAAGGATGATGCCTTTACAATGGCAAAGAAACTGTTAGAACATGTGTTTCCTGTTTGGCGTATTCCTTCCAAAATATCTAATGATTGAAGCACCCATTTCACTGAGAAAACCATATGAGCCTTGATGCATAGCCTTGCAAACTTCTTGGAATTATCATTGACCCTATCACCCTCAATTATCAGAAAAAGTCGAGAGAACTAATAGGAAAAATGTATTCAAGCAGAACAAGTTTAACTACACAGGACTGAATAAACTGATGAAAATGGTTACAATTGTCAGACTTTTTTGTTTGAGATTGCTGATTTTTTTAACCTTTTATTTTCCAAAAAAAGGTAAATTGTTTTTCTTAAATACCTTTGACTTAGCAATTTGGTAATGATATCGCTTTAAGCAGTATTGAAACATTTATATTTTTCTCTCTACTTGATCCCTCTAGAATTTGGAAAGCATCAATGAGTGAGTATTTTTTATTTTCATGGCAATATGTTTGTTTGCATAAGTTCAATAAATCTTACCATTTGCAACAACATGGATGGACCTAGAGAACATTATGTTAAGTGAAATAAGTCAGAAAGAGAAAGACAAATACCATATGATCTCACTTATATGCGGAATCTAAAGAAAAGAATAAGTGAATGAACTAATCAGAGACAGTTTTGGAAACATGGAGGAAAAACAGAGGGTTGCTAGAGGGGCGGGGGGGGTTGGGGATAAGGGGAAGGTGAGAGGTTTTGAAAAATAGTTGGTAACCACAAGATGGTCATGGGGGTTTGAAAATTAATTTGGGGAACGTACAGAGGGATAGTGAATGGGGGGAGGGGGGTTCACACAGTGTGAGGGATATAAATGATAAACGTCTAAGTTTTGCTTTGTCTTGTGCACCTGAAACTAATTAAAAAATAAATAAATAAATTTTAAAAAAAAGAATCTGTTCTTTTTATAACAGGACACAATTGGAAACTATGTGTAGTTACATTACATGGCTTTGACTGGAATGTCATATTTGAGAGAGTTGTGCTCAGATAAGACCAGAAAACTTTAAGGAATTAAGATTGAGTTTGGAAGCCAAAAATCCCCTTGGAGAAAACAGCCTGGTAACTTGCTTACATGGTTTACAGTAGTCTTTCCAGGTAAGGAACAAAAGTTGCTTACTAGGAGATTTAAAAAAAAAGAAAGAAACTCGGAATACGTTGGAACCCCAAATCTATAGGTATTGCAGGCTCAGTCTGATAGCAATTATGTACCTTGGCTTTTCAGGCCTTGAGAGGCCTTTTTAAGTTCGGTATGAAAATTCTTTACAAAAAATTCCACCAAAGTAGATTTAAAGGCGCCTATGTGGTTAATTCCTATTCTTTCTGGACTTATACAAATACTCAGCCAAGTTTACTGAAACAAGACTTATTTTGCAAATAAGTTAGTCCTAATTTGGCTATCTTTGATAAAAATGAGGATCATTTTAGAGAGAAAAATTGTTTCAATAGAAACTATAATATACCTCTGTGGATATTATATTCTAATGCTAGTCACTGTCTTTTGAGATTCTTTTTCCTACCTATAAACTGGACTGGATTCTGAATTTTTCTAGTTTTCATAATGTCAGAACTAACATTTTCATTTTCCCATCAATTAACTTGGGATCATTGAGAACTAAAACTGCCCTTTTTCCAAGGCCATGCAAGTTAAAGTAAGAAAACTTGATATAGACTTCAGAGAAATCACAACAGCTTATCTATAGATAATCTTCATGTCTGTTGCAGAAAGATCACCAGAGACATTCAAACTGCAAACCAGGAGAATTTATCAGATTGTAACTGCCTGCCTTCCCTCCATCTGAAGATGATTCGAGACAGACACCTAGAAATCTTCATGATTGTCTCCCTTGGGAACTCAGAAACTGAGATTATAGTCTGCTCCAATGATTATTTGTTTTCTTTTGTTTACATAAAGAAGCCTCTTATTAAATACCTGGTTGTTTGTACCATAGACTTAACTTTGGAAGCCCTCCTGCATTACCTCCTACTGAAATTGGACACAACTGTTGAAGTGAACTGATTTTTTTTCTCAAAACTGAGACTAGTTTAATGAGATACAGAACAATCTACCAGAAAACTTCTGGAGTGTGTAACTTCTAGGGAAGTTTTAGAGGAGGAAGTTATGTGGAGGGCCCAGAACTAGTCACCCCAAGATATGAAGCTCTGACAATTAAGTTCGCGAACTTGGCACAATGAGCTTATATTGGCAGCACTGTACAAACAGCTCAGTAAGGTTTCATAACCATGGTATATCAGTGTTCCACAGCTGTGTTTGTGTAGACATATCGTGGTGTCTTGCTGAGTAGTGTTCATTATTGTTGAGTGTTTTTGTATGCCATTGTAAGAAAGTCTGAATTTGAATTAGTGCAACGAACAAACATTAAATTTCTTGTTAAACTTGGCAAGAGTGGAAGTGAAATCAGGGACATGTTAGTCTAAGTTTATGGGGATAATGCCATGAAGAAAACGCAGTGTAAAAATGGATTAAACATTTTTCTGAAGGGGAGAGAATGCATCACTGATGAAGAGAGGTCAGGACAGTCAGTAACGAGCAGAACTGATGAAAACATTACAAAAATTTATCAAACTGTGTGTCAAAATCATCAGCTGACTGTGAGAAGCATAGCAGACCAAGTAAACATCTATAGAGAAGCAATCAGGAAAATCTTAACTGAAAATCTTGGCATGAGAAAGGTGTGTGTGAAAATGGTCCCAAAGGAGCTCACTAATGAACAAAGGCAAAGGAGAGCCGAAGTTTGCCAAGACCTTTTGGAAAAGCAAAATGCTGTTTTGGGCCATGTTATCACTGGTGAAACATGGGTGTAATAATACGACCCTGAAACAAAGCGTCAAAGTGCACAGTAGAAGTCAGCCAATTCTCCATGACCAAAAAAGTTCTGTCAGTTCAAATCAATAGACAAAGTGATGTCACTAACCTTTTTTGATATCAGAGGGATTATTCATAATAAATTTGTACCAACTGGATAAAGAGTTAACCAAGTTTACTGTTTGAAAGTCCTGAAAAGGCTGCATGAAAAAGTTAAACGAAAATGACCAGAACTTTTCGCCAACAATTCATGGCTCTTGCATCACGACAATGTACCAGCTCACATGGCACTGTCTGTGAGGGAGTTTTTAGCCAGTAAACAAATAACTGTATTGTAACACCCTCACTACTCACTTGGTCTGGCCCCCAATAACTTCTTTCTTTACCCAAAGATAAAGGAAATGTTGAAAGGAAGACATTTTGATGACATTCAGGACATCGAGGGTAATATGACGACAGCTCTGATGTCCATTCCAGAAAAAGAATTCCAAAATTACCCTGAAGGGTGGACTAGGCACTGGCATTGATGCATAGCTTCCCAAAAGAAGTACTTTGAAGGTGACTGTAGTGATATTCAGCAATGAGTTATGTAGCAATTTTTCTAGGATGAATTTTCTAACTTAAATGTCAGACTTCGTATGCCTCTGTGTTATGCAGATGGCTTTGAGCTAAAGGCAACTTTAGCCACAGGTTTAAGAGAAACTCTGTCCCACTCTTCTTTTGAATTTGAAGACTTGCCCATAAGAGATTATCAGAGATGACTTCTATTGATCTATCTGTAGGGCAAGACAAACTTCTGTTTACTGAAGATCTCCTCTTCTTATCATGCTGCAATGACCTTTTGAAGTCCACAGGGCAACTTACCCTGGCTCAATATGTCTTATATACCTCAATCCCCCTTTCTATCTCTGACTCTTTCATGCATCTGGGGTCTCTGACTCTTATGTATGCAGGGTTCCCATACATATACACAAGGTGTGATCAAACAATATGGTGAATACTTAAATAACAAATTTGTTACAGTAAAAAACTTATTACCTTAATCCCCCTTAAAAATACTCCCTCTCGCTTTGGACATACTTATGCCGTCATTTTTTACACCTTCTGAAGCAGTTTGAAAGTCCTCTTTCATGCGTGTCTTTAGTTGTGCTGTCATAGCTGCCTGGATGTCCCGAATCCATTCAAAACATTCCTTTCAAAATGACATTTTATGGTTATTTTGACCTTGGGGAAGAGCCAGAAGTTGCACAGTGCCAGATCTCATGAATAAGGGGGATGAGGACACACCATAATGTTTTGATTTGACAGAAATAGCCATATACCAGAAGCAATGTGTGACACAGAGTGTTGTCATGATGGAGGATAATTTATGACACACTTTAAAACACACCTTCTCTCAACTGTAACTCACAACCACCTGACTGCACCGAACAAGTTGAAACTTGTCACACTTGAAACTTGTTACTAAGGTTCGACACACCACTTTCCATATTGAAGATCCTTGCCTTTCTGTTATATGGCACTTGGCAGCAGCATTCATCGTATTTTGTGATCACAATGGAAAGGCTCCATGTCACACATCACTTCTGGTATGGCAATTTCTGTCAAATAAAAACATTGTGGTGTGTCCTCATCCACCTTATTTACCAGATCTGGCACTGTGCAACTTCCAGCTCTTCCACAGAGTCAAAATGATCATGAAAGGAAAACGTTTTGAATGGACTCAGGACATTGAGGCAGCCATGACAGCCCAATTAAAGACACTCACAAAAGAGGACTTCCAGAACATGTCAGAAAGTGTCAAGACTGATGGGATAAGTGTGTTCAAAGCAAGGAGGAGTATTTTGAGGATATTAATGGCAGTGTGTCTTTTATTGTAATAATTTTTTTTATTTAAACATTCACTGTATTGTTTAATCACACCTCGTATGTAATCAATTCGATTATTTTCTCTTGCTAAGCTATTTCATGTCTCTTTGATTATTAGACCAGCCAGAAGAACCTTGATGATAGAGGAAAGTTTGTTCCTCCCCTACACCACTAAGACAAAAACCAAAGACATATTCAAATGAGGCATGGAAGAAGTCATATTACATGATAGTCAACACTGTAAAGCTCTGCCTTGGTGATTTCTGTTTCTAAAGGCCAATAGCATGTCTATACCTTGTCATGGCCATTCTGCAGTCTTCAGCCCTTCTCTCTCCCTCACTAGCAAATTCCTATTCATGCCCAGGCATGCAAAGCAGTTTGGCTAGGTCATGTCACCTTTGCTCAACTACTATTCCTTAATCAAATATTTAATGAGCACTTATTCTGGAAGGGCAGTGCTCTGTGTTCTGAGAATTCAACTGGAACCATGTGTTCACCTCCATGGGGCTTATATTCCAATGTTGGGTGACCAGAAGCAAGCAAACAGAGGGCATATCAGACAGCCATACAGGCAAAACAGGAAAGTCAAATATAGGAGATGCATAGGGGTTGCCAGGGCTGAGGGTTATTACTTTGTTTGAGATAGTCCTGGAACACTGCTCTGATAAAGGGATGATAGGCTAGGTAGATAGATAGAAATGAGAAGGAGAAACAGAAATTTAGCCCTGGTTAGAAAGCCCCTTGCTGCAACTCCTACTTGGGTCAAAACCCCTTGTAGCTGCCCAGCAGTATCTCAGGCTTACACATACCCCTAAGGGATGTGTTTACACATGTCCACAAATCAAGGAGATGTGTTTACATATATCCCTCAATCAAAGAAATACATTGGAAAAGAGGAAGACATCCTGTTTTATCAGGGAACACATCCTGTTTGTCAGGACCATCAATACCTTACTAGCCCAACAAGATTGCAGGTTTTTACATACTCCAAAGGGATGTGTTTACACATGCCCCAAAACCAAGGGGATATGTTTACACATGCCTTTAAATCAAAGAAATGTATTGCTAAATGCCGAAGAACTAGGCACCTCAAGGGGAGAAAAATAAAAGAGAAGGGAGAGGGGGAGGCAATTCTATCCACAGAAATAAAAGCCTTCATGCAATGTAAGGTGAGACTGCTTCCTATTCTTGGGTCAGCCTACTCTGTATCTCGGAGTTTACTTTCTTTTACTAATAAATTTCTTGCTCTCTTATTGTTACAAAAAATTCTGTCTCTTGATTGAATACATTCCTTCAAGAAAACAAAGAGCCAAACCTAGAGAATATTATGCTAAGTGAAATAAGTCAGATGGAGAAACACAAATACCATATGATCTCACTTATATGTGGAATCTAAAGAACAGAATAAATGAACAAACAAAACAGAAATAGGCTCAAAGACATAAGGAAAAAAAACTGATGGTTACTAGATGGGAGAGGGATGGGGATGGGGAATAAGGTAAAGGGATTAGAAAGTACAAATTAATAGTCACAATATAGCCATGGGGATATGCAATACAGTTTGGGAAATATAATCAATAATGTTGTAAAGGTTATGTAGGGTGCCAGATGGGCACTGGACTTATTAGGGAGAATA